>NC_141375.1:12991705-13406001 GCF_017979445.1 Akebia trifoliata
GTTGGACCCATTGGAGATTTGCGACAGAATAGGATTGTTGTTTGGGCTGTTAAGAGACCTGCGACAATGTTGCTTCTCCCTTTCTACCTATAACTTCTTCCACCTTGGGTTAATACTACAGGTAGATCTCCCGTTTCTTCTTTCCTAGCGAGCAATGACAACAAATCCAAAGCCTAAGAATTCTAACCGACATATCCTAAGAATCCAAAGCCTAAGAATTCTTCTTTCTCAGCCCAACGTATCACCACTGCCTTATTAGATGGTCAGAATTTTCAATCATGGTCTCGGTCTGTGCATCTTTATTTGGGTAGAAGGAAAACCGAATAGCTTTTAGGCACCATTACTAAACCATCCCTCACTGATCCCAAAATTGAACAATGGGAAATCGACAACTGCATTATTCTTAGGTGCTTATTTAATTCCATGGAGCAGCACATTTATACTATGTTTATGTATCATGAGTCTGTCTCATCTTTGTGGTCAACTCACTCAGACTTGTGCGCATACCAGGAATGACTCAAGGATTTATGAACTTTATAGACACATAGCTCAGGCTACCCAAGGGACTCGGAATGTAGATAATTACTTTGATTTTCTTCGATCTCAGTGGGAAGAACTCTTTCATTATGAGTTTGTGACTGAGTTGTCTGCAGAGGCAGCTGGGTATGTGGTTAAGAGGATTTCTCGACATCAGATATATTAGTTTCTCATGGGTTTACGTCCTGAGTTTGAGGCACTTCAGACGCAGATTCTTAACACCAGCCCTTTGCCCTCTCTGCTTGAGACATTTGTGACTATTGATAGTGTGATTGACACCGTTGTGTAGTTTCCTCTCAAACCCCTAGTATTCTCTTTACATTGGCTACAAATCAGATGGCTCTAGCAACAAATTCGGGTTATTCGGACTCTCATTCCCAGGGATCTGGGAGTCGTGGCCTAGGAGGCTGTGGTCGTGGTAAAGGAAGTGGTCTTACTTGCAGCCATTGTGGAAAGATTAGCCATGAAAAGGCCCGTTATTTTCAACTCTATCCTCATTTGTTGAGATCTTCTACCACTCCATCTTTGAGGCATTTTGCTCCTCGTGCTGTTACTGTGGAATCATCACTAGTGCCTCCTACTGATTCCTCTGCTTTTCTTGGCATTATTGATCTGCAACTACTCTAAACCCAGATTGCCACTATTGTACGAGATCAGATCTAGGCTCATCCTCACTTATCTTCTATTATGCCCTCAGTTACCACACCTCCAGGTACATCCACTGCATTTCATATCTCTCAATCTAGCTCTGCTCCAATGACTTGAGTAATTGATTCTGATGCGTTTGATCACATGACCGGTGAATCTAGTCATTTTACTTATTCCATTGTACCTACTATTCATAGGGAGGTTCACCTTGCTGATGGATCCCTTACACCTATCCATAACAAGGGTATCATCTCTTTATCCTCTAGTGTTTCCATTGATTATGTGTTTCATGTTCTTCACCTATCTCTTAACATTTTGTCTGTGAGTAGTATTATTAAATCTTTAAATTGCTCCGTAACTTTTTTTCCTACTCACTATATTTTTCAAGACCTGACTTTGAAGAAGATTTTTAGCAAAGGGTATGAGAGGGATGGGTTGTACCTGTTTGGACCTCAACCTATTGTTGTTCCGACTTCTATACTTCCTCTTTTTGGGAGCCATACGTTTTTTTCTCAGACTTTAGATTTATAATAAGATCGCTTAGGACATGTTAATTTTCAGCACTTATGTTCTTTATTACCTGCTTCAAAAACTTCTTGTAGTGTACACAAGTTTCAATGCTCTATGTGTGAGCTTTCTAAACACACGTAGTTCTTATATTCCTCGCATGCATCGATTTAATATAATATTTGATTTAGTTCATTCTGGTGTGTGGGCGCCCTCCCCCGTTACTGCTTTTAATGGTCATAGATATTATTATGTTACATTTATTGATGACTACTCTCGTTATACTTGGATTTATTTGATGCATTCTCGTTCTAAGGTGCTCCATATTTTTGTTAATTTCCTGACCCAATACAACATCACTGTTAAATCTCTTAGATCTGACAATGGTGGGGAATATATTTCTGATGAGATTCAATCTCACCTTCATGAGCATGGTATGTTTCACCAGTTGACTTGTCCATATACCCCTGAACAGAACAGGGTGGGGAATGCAAGAATCGCCATCTTATGAATATTGTACGTTGTTTTCTTCGAGGGATGCATGTTCTAAAGTTATATTGGAATATGACAGTCCTCATTGTGGCTTTTCTCCTTAACCTCATTCCGAGTCACACTTTAAGAGGACAGGTACCTCTTCATGTTCTTCGACCTGATAGCACTCTCTTCCCATTACACCTAGAATCTTTGGGCGTACCTGTTTTGTTCAAGATAGGACTCCTCATTGCACGAAATTAGATGATAAAATCATTTGTTATATTTTCTTGGGTTATTCTTCTACATCAAAGGGATATCGCTGCTATGATCCCCTTTCCCATTGTGTAATTCATTCTTTGGATATCACTTTTTTTGAAAATGTACCTTTTTTTTGTATTACATCTTCTTTGCAAGTCTCTTCATCTTTGCAGGATTCATCCCCTACAATGCTACCCTCTTTGTTTTTCTCTCCATCTTCATCTTTGCCACCCATGAAGGTCTACTCTAGTCACCCTTGCCTTTCCAACTTTGCCAACTTCCTCCCTGGACTTAGGTTTAACCCCTTCTATACTTCCTACTCCATTTATTTCTAATTCTTACTTACCTATTGCACTTCGCAAAGGTAAGTGGGGGTATATTACTGATCATCCTATTATCCAGTTTGTTTCCTATCATGGACTCACTCCTTATCAAGCCTACCTTGCTACCACTGATTCTATTCGAGTTCTTTGGTCTGTATCAGAGGCTTTGGAAGATCCTAAATAGATTGGAGCCATGACTGCTAAGATCGATGCTTTGCAGAAGAATCATACTTAGAAGCTTGTTCCCCTTCCCTTTGGGGAGGGGACTGTTAGTTGTAAATGAGTTTCTACTGTTAAATATCTCACAGATGGCACCGTCGATCGATATAAGGCCCGCCTACTTGTTAAGGGATATACGCAAACTGCAGGAAAGGATTTTGGTGTTACATTTGCCCCTATAGCTAAACTTTCTATTGGCCACCTCCTTATCTCTTTAATTGTATGTCATTCATGGCCTCTTCACCAGTTTGATGTGAAGAATGCCTATCTGAATGAAAATCTAATTGAGGTTATATATATGGAACACCCTCCTGGGTTTTGTCTTCAGGAGGAGTATTCTAGGAAAGTATGTCATCTTCTCAAATCTCTGTATGGCCCAAAGCAATCTCCTCAAGCCTGATTTCAACGATTTTCTAAGGTCTTTTTATCTATGGAGTTTTCAAGATGCCACTCAGATCATACTTGTTTTGTTCGTCGAGGAGTGGATGGCTGTTGCACCATTGTTTTGATTTATGATAGTGATTGAAGATGATGTACAGTGGATTGACAGGGTTAAGATGTTTTCGGGTTGTGCTTTTGAAGTTAAGGACTTGGATCCCCTCAAATAGTTCTTAGGGATAGAAGTGGCTTGCTATCGCCGTGGTATTTCACTATCACAGCGCAAATACACATTACATCTTTTTCAAGACACTAGTATGTTTGGTTGTCGTCCTACCTCCTCTCCTATGGATCAGAATCATCACCTTCATGCAGAAGTTGATGATCTATTATCTGTCCCTTCTTCATATCAGAGACTCGTAGGCCGCTTGATTTATCTGACTAAGACGAGACCAAATTTGACCTTTGCGGTTAGTGTGGTCAATCAGTTCATGAATGCCCCGCACACCTCTCATGTTGATATTATTTATCGTATCCTTCGCTATTTGAAATCTCATCCTAGTCTTGGGTTTTTCTATTCTTCTACTGCCCAATCACATTTGTCCTATTTTACTGTTGTTGATTACGTTGGTTCTCTTATAGATAGGAGATCTACCTCTGATTTTTGTATTTTTCATGGTGATAACCTAATTTCGTGAAAAAGTAAGAAACAGAGTGTGGTTTCACGTTTTTCTACTAAAGCTGAATATCGTGTTATGGCCCTTGGCACTTGTGAGCTTATTTGACTTATATCTTTGTTAATGAAGCAAGATTTTCCAGTCTCTGGCTCTTCCACTCTGTTTTGTGATAACATGCCTGCCATCATGCTTACTCCTAATTCAATTCTTCACGAAAGAACTAGATGTTCACTTTCTTAGGAGAAAATTCGATCTGGTGATCTTTAGACAGTCTTCATACCTTCTTTAGATTAGCTTGCCAACATGCTTACGAAGTCTGATGGTCCTTCTATCACTAATTCTCATCTTGTCAAGCTGGGTAGTTGATATATTTGCCGCAGCTTGAGGAGTATTGGAAATAATCTAGTTATTTTAGTCCTAGTTGTTTTTAGTAATAGCTTTTATTTTTCGATTTCTCGTGTGTAAGGACATTTTTGTCTATTCACTCTTTTATTAATATAAATACCTGTCAAACTCTCAGAAAGAGATTTGACAATTATTCTTCTCAATTCTTCTTTATCAACCTATATCTCCCTCTTACAGAGTTTTCTTGTTGTTGTTGATACTATGTCTATCCTTGTACTATCCATGTTTTTATTCATCCTAAGTGGAAAGCTAAGATGAATGAAGAAATGAATGCTCTGCAGCGTAATCATACATAAGACATAATATCTCTTCCTTCAGGGAAGCACATCATTAGCTATCATTGGGTTTTTGCCATGAATCACAACTTGGATAGCAACGTTGCTCGGTACAAGGCTTGTCTAGTTGCTCGTGGTTTTACTCAATCCTACTATCAGAACAAAGATGTCACATTTTCTCATGTGGACAAATTGACATTTGTTCGTGTTCTTATTTCCCTTGTTGTTAATCAGGGTCTATGTATCAATTATATGTGAAGAATGTATTTCTTCATAAGCATCTTGAAAAAGAGGTCTATATGAACCCTTCTCCAACATTTTGCTTCAGGGGGAGTTTCATGTGAAGGTTCATCGTCTTCAAAAATCTATACATGGTTTGAAACACTTGCCTTGTGCTTGGTTCCATGACTTGAGTGCAATAGTAATTGATATGGGATTTTCATATATCCCACTCCAACCATATCGTTTTCACCCATTCCAGTGAGATTGGACACTATTTTGTTGGTTTATGTAGATGAGATCATTCTTATTGGGAATGACTCTTCCTTTGTCTCTCATGTGAAGGATGAGCTTTGTTGCATGTTTGAGGTCAAAGATTTGGGTAGTTTGAAGTACTCTCTTGGTCTTAAGGTGGTTCGCTTAAGAAAATGAATATTTCCTTCACAAAGAATATGTCATTGATCTCCTTAGTGATACTGGTATTCTAGGGTGCAAACCCTCTTCATCACCTATGAATTCTAAGCATTCACTTCAAGAGAGTGATGGTGATCTTCTTTCTGATCCTCAAGCATACCAGCTACTTGTGGAGCATCTCATTTATCTCATTTATCTCACCTTGTTGTTGTCCATCGCAATCCATCAAGTCTAGTCTCAGTCGTGGATTTATGTACCATTCTCATGGCCTTCTAGATATGTCTAGATATAATGATGTTGATTGGGCAGGAGCAACCACAGATCGTCGTTCTACTTCTGGATACTATGCATTTCTTGGAGGAAACCTGGCTTCATGAAAAAGTAAGAAGCAACATGTTGATACTCACTTAAGTATTGAGGCCGAGTACCGAACCATAATTTCTGGACTGGAGCTTGAAAGATATTATGGCTTCATTCCTTCATTTTTGAGTTGGGATTTCCCATTGGCGGTTCCTTGCATCTTCACCGTGATAATGAAGCAACTCAAAAAATTGCATCCTATTTAGTCATTCATGAGATGACTAAGCATATTGAAGGAGAACAGCACTTTATTAGAGAGAGTTTCTAATAAATCCAAATCCTTCAACATGTCTTCTCTTCTCAACAACTTGAGGATATCTTCATCAAAGCAATTGGGCCGACTACTTTTCATGATGTTTCTATCAAGCTGGGCATGTTTGACATGCATACTCCAACTTGAGGGGGAGTGTTGGTGTTTGTATTGTAAGTGTAGAGCTGGTGTGCTCTAACTAAGCTTCCATGCATTGCAAGTCAAACACCCTATCCCTTGATGTTTCAAATCATTCTGGACCCAACACATCTTCATTGAGGCTAAAGATGGACATTTCTAGAAAGGCAGCACATGACTTATAATCCCCATACAAATATCTAACTCTAAAACCACGTCCTACCCTATATTGGACACAGATTTCTCAAAAAACAAAGAGGACACCCTTCCAACACCAACCTGTATCTAGAAGTGCCTATTTTTAGCCCAACGATAAGCTGGAAGTGCTCTACTAAGCATGTTGGAGACTCTCAATATTAGAATGATTCAATAGATGAACAAGAAAAACTCGTAGCAAGTGTAATTTGACAAGGAGTAGGTAGTGCAAAGAAATTTCAATATACAAATAAAAATTACAGAAAAATTAATATATCTCACCAATCTCACTGTGGACTTTTGACCATTTGGAAGTGTTATGGCATGAGGTCCAATCCCATGGCAGCACTCATGGCAAATTGTATGCGTGAAGAAAGAGTTGAAATCAATGTGTTTCCTCTGCTCCTCTGTAATACATATTCCCGCTATAGGTTGAAGAATATGCTTGAACCTGGTTAGGATTAGGGTAAATCATGAAGTTTAGATTTCAGGTCCAACTGATCACAGTATCGAGTGAAAATGGCAAGAACTGTCCAGGAATGTAGTTTAAAATGTACCTTTTCTTCAATAAATAAATAAATAAATAAAAAAGAACTAATTAAGAAGAAATTCACTTGGCCTCTGAGACATTCTTGAGCATGACCATTGATGTTCCACGCTCCTTTACTATACGCTCATCATTTGGCAAATTGAAGGCAACAGTTTGAGGACCCTTCACATCCTGACAAGATGATAAAACTTATCAACCTTTGTCAATATATTACAATGCCAATTTTATTTTATCAGAGCAAAGAGAACATGAAGTCATGTAGGAAAAGGGAATAATAAATCATAATTAAAATAACAAGAATATATCTATGAAAAGGAATACCAACTATCAACTAAGAACAATGGGATTTGAATCAACATTATTATTATTATTTATAAATCAAGATATAAGGTATATTAAGTAACATTGTTTCAACCATGTGAATCACAACAATATCCGTCTTCCTATTCTTTATATCTGCAACAAAATAGGAAAAATAAATTAGAGTTCATGAATAATTTTCTCATAGTTCTGTTTCCGATGTTTCCAATTTCTTTGATATGGGAATGCACAATCTATGTGTGCTTCACCCGAAATCTGCTAACATCAGCAGATGATGATGTCAGCATTCATATGGCTGACATCAGCCCTCGTAGCTTGTGATGGATTGGAAGAAAAAAAATTGCTCCTCTTGCTGAGATCAACTCTCTGATACCAAGTTGTAGAACAGATCTGAAGAAGAATGGAAAAGAAAAAATAGAGATAGAAGAGAGAAAAGATTAGGGAGAAATAATATGAGATTAGGGTTTAATCAACCATTCTCTCAGTATTTTTATAAAACGTTTCCATAATTGCAATATACTCCCCATTCTACTAATTATTGTGTTAGACCTCCTCTAACATGATCATATTAAATAACTTAGCTACTTCTACAATTATGACTGAATTTTGGACAAAATGAAATGCAAGAACCTTTTGACACTAGTCCTTGTGGAACAGAAAATATTTCACAATATTTTCACCAAGTTACCAAAAACTTTTAATACCTTATATTCAACATCCAATCCAAATTGAATTTCGATAACACAGAAGCTATGATATCATCATCTATCAAATCTAAGTTACCCCAAACTTTAATCAATTATAGACTATCAAAAACAAATGAAGAAACAAAAAAGCCCTATGGTAGCAATGTCCAACTACGTCACAAAATGAGCATGTATTGGGATCCATGTATAATATGGTTCAGTTGTACAAAATAATATTTAAGAAAACATAGAATATTTTTAAGCTTTATAATAACAAATAATACTACATTAAAATATACCAAAAATAAATTACATATTCATCTTCCAGTAATTAAAGAGGTCCAACACATTAATAGTTGGACCTATATTTGTAACTGATACCTATAAATGTACCCAAGCCCTAGAACATTGTATCAAATATGTCAACTATTAACAAGGTGCACTTGTGATACAATGTATCGTTACTGTTGTATCATTGTATCACAATCACAATATTAGACAATCAAGATTGGTGATAATTAGCAAGTGCAAGCTAGCTTCGTTGGTAAAGTCTTTGGGTAATGATACCATAGACTTGGGTTCAATTCCACCAACACCAAGCAACTGATCTCATTGAAAAAAATAGATTGGTAATAATTAGGATTAGAAAATTATGATTATTTGCTTTTCCATATTCAGACTTTTGTAGTGTTCTACATAGAACAATCAATTTGGGTCAATGTAATCACCCTACTAACAATAATAAACACATTCTATCAAAATGCAACTACCAAAGACAACTCACAAAAATCATTATCAAATAATCATTTGTTCCAACCCTGTCATTTATCCACTCGTTTTAGATGTAGAAAGAATATGGAAATTAATTATGTAAGAGTTACAGACATAGTATGGCTAAGATAATTCCTTCTGGTAAAATTGTACCTATAAATCTCGTGTATGGCCTCAGTTGCATGAGCACGAGAACGGATAAAAAAAACTCTTGTCCTTGAAAGGTTAATTAATTGGAGCAGGAAACATTATACGTGATATTAGAACTTTAAAATAGGTTGTGCAACATCGAAGTTTAGCCTACTCATTGTATATGAAAAATCTAAACATCTAACAATAATTAGAATAAAAGATAAAGAAGCATAAATAATTTAAAAAAAATAAAAATAAAAAACTCATGGCTCTAAAAATGAACTATAAAAATCTTGGAAGTGATAACTAGGGGCTGTGAAGTTTTGTAAGCAAAATTCCAAAGCAGAAGCAGCACCGTTCGAAACAACTGAATTTAATACCCTTGCATTGTGTGGCATGCATGCTTAGTTAAGGAGGATTCTTCTTGTTTGGATAAAAGTATTCATCAATAGAAAATAACCCTAAAGAACTAAGAACTCACCCCAGCATTGTAAACAAGTTGAATCACACGAATGGGAGCAGCAACCACCTCTTTTGATTTGTAGCGATCATCCAATGGTAGACTTTGTTCCAAAATCTAGTCAAATATTGTTATTGTTAAACTAAATAAATATATAATAACAAAGCCAAGGGAAGTGGGTCGATGATGCCTTTAAATTTACCTGCAAATGATCTCCAAAGAGTTTAACTTGAGATGTTGCTTCATCATCTCGTATTCCAATGAATGCTTCAAATGTAGCCTAGAAAATATGTAACGCAACCAATAAGTGACACAATGAAACCTAATAGGAAATGAATGATATGAAATATCTGTACAGAAAACTAAGTGAAACAAGTGAAAGACGAACTGCTTCAAATGTATATAAGCAAAGGAACACATCTGCACATCTTGGGATAACCAAACTACATATAAATAGAGAAAGAAAGAAGCTCCAAACCACCCAATTAACTTTTTGATGGACGAATAAATGTCATCACTAAATTCATCTAATCGAGATGACCAGCCAGCGTTGATTGAAAATATATACTTATGATATTCCTTCACAAACAATTCGAGCATGAGCTGTAATACAATTTTAGAAGTAGAGGATAAGGTGTTTTCTTGCTAAGATTCCTTTGATGAGGTGTCCCTTAAAATAGTGGCCCCATTTCAACCCCCATTTTGGCTGGCTGCAACATGTAGAGGATTTACATATCTACCATGTAAAGCAGAATTTAACCAAAATTCCACAAATAGTACATCCTTCCTAAATTTACATGTCTTTGATCTCCTCATCATCTGAAGGAAACCGAATTCTTTCCAAACCAAACTTGAAAAAAGTCCAAATTAAAGCTGAATTTCAAGCTTTGACTGCATTACAAGAGGGACTTGGCCAAAGATCCCTTCCTACAATACTAACATTGAAGCATCATTGTGGAGGTGTGAATAGACCTTGAAAGCATGGACAGAGGATAGGTTAACTTGTTTTGTTTTGTATTACAATTTGCAATGTATAATCATGCCACGAGGTGTTTGTCTGCTAAAGTCATACTGCATAGATTTAGTCTTGGTCCTAATTATCTTAAAACCATCAATTTCTAAATGCATCTCTGCATGGACGACGCATTTACTTCTGTTGTAGTTCAACCAACCAAGACTAAAAAATCAATAAATACTATGCACCATAGGATCAATTATTCCATCAATCACTTGTGCAAAAAGATGTGGACTTAGGTTGATCGTTAGTGTAACTCTACTATAACTGGAAACTTATTTATCTTACCACCAATTGTTCTAACACTATAACAACCCCAACAAAAATATGCTTAACAATGTCATGCAGGACAGTGAAGGAAGAAAAGGAAAAAAGGGTGCTTAGGGGATGTGGTTGGGGATTTGGGTAAGGATTAAGGATTTGGGCAACAATAGGAAAAGGGTTTCCAAAATCCCAATTGGCTGTTGAAATGTCAAATGCCAAAGTTTTGTAAATTACGATAATTTTGTTGGGGTTGGATAAGGGTTAAAGGAAAAGGGTTTATAGGATAAGGATTAAAGGTTAAGAAAATGGATAAAGGGTTAAGGGTTGAAGAAAAGAGTTTTCAAGAAAATCAAGATTCAAGAATCAAAGTCAAAGAATTCAAGAATCAAAATTCAAGAAATCAAGAATCAAAAATTCAAGATATCTTGAAAAATCAAGAAAACATAATTTATGGATTGGTTTCTTAAAAGGATTAAAGGTTTCTTGATGGTATCTTGATCTCCTACAAATAAACAAAAAAAATTATAGAAAAAATGGATTGAGGAAGAAGATAGAAGATAATAAAAAGATTAAAGAAAACGATATATTAACCTTGGACTCCCCCAATGATTTCTATGGCATCAACCATATTGAATGCCCCAATATTCAAAACAAGAAAACAATTCTGTTTTTTTATTCATTCATCAACTATATTTGAAATCAATTATAATAGTCATATATATAGGTTAGACTGAAAACCCTAATTCTAAAATTATAAAAAAAAAATTGACACTTCTGATCTGAAGATGCAAATCTCGTGTAAAATTGATACCCAACCAGTATTTTGACTATAACTTTCTCAAAACTAATCGGAATTCCAAAATCTTGAGCTCATTGGATAGGTATCTGAACAACCTTTTAAACAACACCAAAATAAACTAAATACAATAAGTAAAGTACAATAATTAAAATAAAATAAAATACTAAAACTAAAACATTACCCAAATAGGTTAGGCCCACGAACTTAGATGTCCCCATCACTATGTCACTAAATTTTTTGAGATAAGGCTTTCTTGATGATGCTGATGACTTGTTTTACTCCACTTTTTCGTAATACCAACAAAATTAACTTTCAAGTAATGTATTACTAAGTTAGTAAACCCGTGTCTAATATGTTATCTTTTCTCGAAACTTCTCCATTTTTCTATGTAATAAGGAGGTAGCCTCAAAAGTAAACGTTCTTGACATAAATCCAAACTGGTTATGATACAACTGTTTTTTGTCTTTACTTTTTCACCATCACTATGCTCCCATAATTTGTAGCGTGACTCATAGGTTTTATCCCACAAAAATTTGTGAAAGTTTTCCCAACACCCTTGTTCTAATAAATAGGAGCTCTAGAAGTTCTCCATTTACCAGACATCTCCTTAGACTACAAAAGCATATTAAACAACTTAGTTAACAATCCTAATCCTATTTATTTCATGCACTTTCAAACCTCCATTGGAATATCAACTGGACGTGAATTCTTTCCTACAGTTGTAGGCATGGTTCAAAGTTTCGTTCTATTTTGAAATATTTCGGTGGAAAATCCGATTTCAACTCAAAGTGGAACATAAAACATTGAATGATTTGGGAATGTTTCAAAGTATCACAAAATGTCTCAGAATGTTTTAGACGAGACCATCTTGGTTTTTCTCTTGATCAAGACATTGCGATCAGAAGAGATTATAAACCTCGGTTCTAAGAACCTTCTACCCTTTATGTGTTTCCATACCCTTTCATGCTTTAGAATTCCGCTCCAACGTAGTGAAATAAAAAAAAATTAAAATTTATCCACAATAGCCATTCCCAGCTCAAGTACCCACAAGTCCCCTCCCCTCACGCAAGCACTTGCTTCATGTACCTAAGGTCTTTCCTATCTTCACCTTAGCCAAATCTTCTTTAACCTCTGAAACCCTAATCTTATAACGTGAGTTTGTCTTGTTGACTAGAGTCATTTGTCTTGGACAGATGGGAAAAGGAATTTCTCTTATTCTTGTTGAAAATAATTTAGTTATTTGCTATTTTAGTCTTAATTTCTTAGTAGTGATAGTATTTTATTTAATTATTATTCTTAAAGGCTTTTCTGTAATTTGACCTTTTTAATCAATATAAATTTCTGTCAAGCTCTCAAAAAGAGGTTTGACACAATTATTCTCAAATTCTTCTTGGTATCAGAGCCAAGGAAATTTCTCCTTTCTTTTTTTCTTCTCTTCACTCCTAAATCCTAATCTAGAATGAATCTCATTCGATCTTCTCCCCTTTGGGGGTATTTTCTATATATTTTTTTCTTGTTTTATCACATGCTGCAATAATGCGCTGTGTTTATACCCTATCCTAGGGTTTATTTCTTCGTAACAACCAATTGGTTTTTTGTTTTTGTTCTATAAACATTGTTATTAGAACCTGCACCCAGATGACAGCCCTAAGAGTTTCAGATTCACCCAACGACAGGAGTTTGGGTCTTGTTGTGACCCTGCGACTATCATAGAGCCTTTGATTGAACTTGCAATAGGTCCCTGTGACCTCACTGCAGTCAGGCGACAGTAGTTCATCTGTTTTTTGGCTTTGTTTTTGTTCTTACGACTTCACAACAACCAGGCGATAGTCACTGTAGTCAGGCGGCAGGAATTTTTCTGGTTTTTGGCTTCATTTTTTGCTCTTGCGACTTCGCAGTAACCAGACGATAGTGTTTTTGACGTCACAGCAACCAGGCGACAGTGATTTTCTGGTTTTCTCTCTTTTTGGATTCATTTTTGGTCCAACGACAGATCTAGTAGATCCTGCGATAGTTCTTTTTTTATTTTTTGGTTTGATTTGGTCCTACGACAGGCCTGGTGGACCCTGCAATATTTTTTTAATTTTTGGTTCGACTTGGTCTTGCGGCAGTGTTTTCTCTGGTTTTTTTACTCTGGTTTTGGTCCAGCAACAGGTCTGGTTGACCTTGTGGAAGAGTACAACATTAGTAGAATTTTTTTTTGGGACTTACTATTGCAGCACCAGGCTGTTGACAGAGTTCGACAGCAGTTTGGACATTGTTCTGTTATTTGGGCTGTTATTCCTTCTTTAGATCTCCCTTCAAACCAAATCAATGTCTTCGGTACAGGGTATTCCAACTTCCACTACAGTCCTTAAGTCTAACTCTTCAGCTCAACGTATTACCACTGCTCTTCTCGATGGTCGAAACTTTCAGTCATGGTCCAAATCTGTGCGTCTCTTTCCAGGGAGCAAAAGGAAATCTGGGTGGCTCTCTGGGACTATTACTAAACCACCTCTAACTGATCCTAAATTTGAATCATGGGAGATCGACAACTGTACTATCCTTGGATGGTTGTTTAACTCCATGGAACAACATATTTATACCATGTTCATGTACCATGAGACAATTTCATCTTTATGGTCGGCGCTTACTCGGACATACGCACATGCCAGGAATGACTCGAGGATTTATGAACTTTATCGAGACATTGCCCAAACTACCCAAAGGACTCAGAGTGTCGCCGATTATTTCGGATATCTTCAATGAGTCTATAGCTGAATTGTCTTCAGAAGCAACTGATTATGTTGTCAAGCGGATTGCTCGACATCAAACCTACCAGTTTCTTATGGATTTGCGTCCAGAATTCAAGGCACTTCGAACACAGATCCTCAACACCACTCCTTTACCTTCTTTATTTGAGATATTTGCGACCATTGACAGTGATGAGCGTCGTCGCCATATTGCTTCTCCTCAGACTCAGGTTCCTGGCATTCTTTCTGCTCCAGTTATAGATCAGATGGCATTAGCTGCCAACTCGAGTTTCTCCGACCCCCGTACCCCTGGCTCAGGGAATCGTGGTCGTGGTAGTCGTGGTCGTGGTAAAGGAAGTGGTTTTACTTGTAGTCATTGTGGGAAGACTGGTCATGAGAAGACTCATTGCTTTCAGCTCTATCCTCATCTGGTACCACGATCTTCCTCCACTTCATCTTTGGGATAGACTATTCCTCGTGCTGCTACAGTTGAGTCCTCATATGTTCATTTCACTGATCCTCCTTCACTTGGCACTATTGACTTGCAACAGCTACAGACTCAAATTGCCAATATTGTTCGAGATCAGATCCAAGCTCATACTAAAACCTCTTCGACTGCAGCCTCAAGTATTACGACTCCAGATACATCAACTGCATTCAATGTCACTCAGTCTAGCTCTGCTCCTCTGAAATAGGTTATTGATTCTGGTGCTTCTGATCACATGACCGGTGAGTCTAGCCACTTTACTTCCTCTATTTTTTCCACCACCCATAGGGAGGTTCGCCTTGCTGATAGATCTCTTACACTTATCCACAGCAAGGGTGTCATCCCTTTATCCTCTGAGCTTTCTCTAGATTCTGTGCTTCATGTCCCTCACCTATCTCTTAATCTTTTGTCTGTTAGCAGTATTACTGTAGAAGAATCCGAAAATCTAATCTCATAGAATCAAGAAAATAGGATATTCTTCTTGATTATTCTTGATTACTCTTAACTTTATAGAATATTCCTGTAATCTTCTACAATAGGATAGTTGGTTTATTATTCTAGATTACTCTTGAAGTTCTAGATTATTCTTGTAATAGGATAGTTGGTCTATAAATACCACTATTGGGGCATTTGTAATGATCATCCAAGAATTCTCAATAAATTCAATTTTTCTACATGGTATCAGAGTACTAGGTTCTGATCTAGGGATTACCTATGACGGGCCAAAATCCGTGGAAGACGGCTTTAGCCGGTGCAACCCACAAGGACGCAGCGGCGTCAGGGGAAAGCACCGCAAGTTCAAACCTGAACTCCTCCATCTCATTCAGTGGTTCGGAAGGGTCCACGAATTCGTTTCAATTAAATATCCACCGTCTAAATGGAAAAAACTACACGGAATGGTCGCAAATCGTTCGTTTGATTTTGGAAGGCAAGGGGAAGCTTGGATATCTGACAGGAGAAGTGACAAAACCTGCCGATGTAAATTCGACTCTCAAGGCCTGGAAATCAGAAAATTCTTTGATTATTGCGTGGTTGGTGAACTCAATGGAACCCGCAATTAGCAAGCCCTTTATGTTCCTGCCGACGGCCAAAGATGTTTGGGAAGCAGTCAGGGATACGTATTCCGATCTAGAAAATTCTTCGCAGATTTTTGGTTTAAAATCCAAACTTTGGCACGTGAAACAGGGTGACCGAGATGTAACCTCCTACTACAACGAGTTGATGACATTGTGACAGGAGTTAGACCTCTGTTATGATGATGTCTGGGAGTGTGCGAATGACAGTGTCCATTCATAAAACGGCAGGAGAATGATCGTGTATTTATGTTCTTGGCAGGACTTAACAAAGAATTAGACGAGGTGCGGGGCCGAATTTTAGGGAAAACTCCTCTGCCAACAATTCGTGAGGCCTTCTCAGATGTTCGGAGATAAGAAGCACAGCAAAGTGTGATGCTTAACAACAAATCGGTTCCTAGTACTACTAACTCGGAAGTAGAAAGTTCTGCCCTTGTAACTCGGGATTTTCAGGAGGAGGTGAAGAAGGATGGTAAGCGTTCTGAACGGCCGTGGTGCGATCACTGCAAACGTCCGTGGCACACACGGGAAACCTGTTGGAAAATTCATGGCAAGCCTCAAAACTGGAAGAAGAAGTCACGTGGAGAGGGGCGTGCACTTCAGGCTAGTGTCTCGGATCAAGAGCAGCAGTCTTCTTCAAGTTCGTTTCCTTTCACCAAGGAACAGATAGACCAACTGTACAAGTTTCTCGAGTCTCAGAAAAATCCTTCTTGTTCTTTGGCTCAAAAAGGTAATTACCTGCAAACAACTCTCATTGGTGTCAACCCTGATCGCACCTGGATCATCGATTCAGGTGCAACCGATCATATGACAGGGTTGTCAAATCTTTTTTCTTCGTATAATCCTTGTGCAGGTAATCAGAAAATTAAGATTGCAGATAGCTCTCTTTCAGCCATTGCAGGAAAAGGTTTTATTATAGTATCTCCATCACTCACTCTTCACAATGTTCTTCACGTTCCCAAACTTTCCTGTAATCTTTTGTCTGTCAGTAAGCTAGCCCATGATCAAAATTGTCAAACTAATTTTTTCCCAACTCATTGTGTGTTCCAGGATTTGACCTCGGGGAGGATGATTGGCAGTGCTAAACAGAGTGGAGGACTCTACTTCCTTGATGATGGATCAGAATCGAGACGACAATCTCAACAAATAAGTTCCTACTTTGAATCTATTTCTGTTTCCAATAATAATATTATGTTATGGCATTTAAGATTAGGTCATCCAAGTTTCAAATATTTAAAACATTTATTTCTGCTGAAAAATCTACAAGGCTTATTTTAGAAAAATAGGATATTCTTCTTGATTATTCTTGATCATTTTTTTACTTTCTAGAATATTCTTGTAATCCTCTACAATAGGATAGTTTTCTAGAATATTCTTGTAATAGGATAGTTGGTATAGTTTTCTAGAATATTCTTGTAATCCTCTACAATAGATAGTTTTCTAGAATCTTCTTGTAATAGGATAGTTGGTCTATAAATACCATATTAGGGCATTTGTAATGGATATAAAAGAATTCTCAATAAATTCAGTTTCCTACATGGTATCAGAGCCTTAGGTTCATATCCTAGGAATCGATTTTTTTTTTTTTTTTTTTTGCCAACTTGTTCGTTGTTCATCTGTTTTTACCCTCCCTTTATTTTTCCCTTGTGATCTTTGCTAAATTCACGATGTCAGAAGAGTCAGGAGCCACCAATCAGTCTGTGATGGTGACACTTCATGGGAAACCACAAAACTTTTCTAGTAGAAATGGGGGAGGATCAAGAAACTGACAACAGAATTGGCAACAAAAGTTACATGCTAATCTGGCACAAACCGGCAGTGATGGCTTGGGTGCTCAAGAGAATTCTAATAGCAAGGAGATCAACAAAGAAGACATTGAATGGCTAAGATCACTTCTCAACTCCTTGGAGAAACCATCGGGTATGTGGTCATTTGCACATTCAGGTATAGTTTCTTCTTCTCATGCCTTTAGTGTCTCGGATAGTAATTATTTCGACTCTTGGATCATTGATTCAGGAGCAACTGACCATATGACTCATTGCTCCTTTATATTCTCCACATATAGTCCATGTTCTAGTAACAGAAAAATTACATTGGCCGATGGGTCACTTGCTACTGTAACAGGTCAAGGAGATATTCACATAAGTCCTTCATTAATTCTGAAAAATATTTTGCACGTTCCAAAACTTAGAATAAATCTAATCTCTGTCCAAAATCTTACAAAGGATTTGAATTGTAGCTTGACCTTTTCATCCACTTCTTGTATTTTTCAAGACCAAGATACGGGGATGACGATTGGGCATGCTAAGGAAAGCAGTGGCCTCTATTACCTTGATGTGCAGAATAAAAATAAGAGTTGTAGGATTGACAATCCATCTTCCTTGTTGTCAGATACAAGATCTCCAATAAAAGACCAGATTTGGCTTTATCACCTTCAGTTTGGACATCCTTCCTTTAGGACTTTGAGTGTCATGTTTCCTTCCTTATTAAAGAATATTGATATTCGTGAATTTCATTGTAACATTTGTGAGTTTGCCAAACACAAACGAGTTTCTTTTCCTTCGAGTAATAAAAAATTCTCATTTCCTTTTCAATTAATCCATAGTGACATTTGGGGACCGTCAAGAATTTCAAATATTTCAGGGGCTAAATGGTTTGTCACGTTTATTGACGACTGTACTCGTGTCACATGGGTTTTTTTGCTAAAACAAAAATCTGATGTTTGCACGATTCTCCCTATCTTTCATGACATGGTCAAAAATCAGTTTGGGGTTAAAATAAAAAAAAGTAAGATCTGACAATGCAAGAGAATATTTTAATCAAGTATTATCTCCATATTTTCAAAAAGAGGGGCTAATACATGAATCCTCTTGCATAGATACACCCCAACAGAATGGAGTGGCAGAAAGGAAGAATGGCCATCTCTTGTCAACAACTCGTGCATTGTTATTCCAACGGAATGTCCCCAAATATTTATGGGGTGAAGCAGTTTTCACATCAGCCCACTTAATAAACCGTACTCCATCTCGAGTTCTTGATTTTAAAAGTCCCTGGGAGGTCTTTTCCAAATTTTTTCCTGATTTTGCATCTCACAATCAATTGTCACCTCGAGTTTTTGGATGTGTTTCGTTTGTTCATATTCATTCTCATGGTCGTAGTAAACTTGATCCTCGAGCTCTTAGGTGTGTCTTTGTGGGGTATGCCTCAACTCAAAAGGGTTATAAATGTTATCATCCACCATCTCGCAAAATCTTTGTGTCTGCCGATGTAACTTTTGTTGAAAGTGAAAGTTTTTTCCAACCTTCTCTTCAGGGGGAGACACTTACTAGTGAAGATAAGGACCAAGGGAATCATGGCTTTCTAATGGACTTTCCTGCTCAAGCTAGCCAACCACCAACCCAAAACACTCCACCATTTCCCTTGTTTGAAACTGAACCACCAAAACAACTTGAACAAGAAGAAGTTGAGCCATCAAAACAACCCGAAGCTGAACAGGTTGAACCTATAACCCCAGGACATACTTGTATTGAATCAGTTATCACGAAACCATTGCAAGTTTACTCAAGGAAGAGAGGTTCCACCGCTAAGCCGAAGCAAACTCAAGCGTCCGAACCAACTCTCGGAAATGAGGTAAATATTGATATCCCTGTCATCAACTTGTCTTCTGAAGTTTTTGAAAATAATGATCTTGACTTACCCATTGCAGTTAAAAAAGGTACCCGAAATTGTACAAAATATCCATTGTCTCATTTTGTGTCATTCGAAAAAGTGTCACCATCACACAAAAGCTTTCTCACCCATCTAAACTCCACAACCATACCACAAATACTATCTGAGGCCCTAAGCAAAGAAGAATGGA
This sequence comes from Akebia trifoliata, assembly GCF_017979445.1. Taxonomy (NCBI): domain Eukaryota; kingdom Viridiplantae; phylum Streptophyta; class Magnoliopsida; order Ranunculales; family Lardizabalaceae; genus Akebia; species Akebia trifoliata. The sequence goes on from NC_141375.1 coordinate 13,011,132, forward strand.
GACATGCTATGAAAGTGGAAATGGATGCACTCACAAAGAACAAAACCTAGGAGTTGGTGGAGCTGCCCAAAGGAAAGAAACCTGTTGGATGCAAATGGGTGTTTTCTCTGAAGTATAAAGCTGATGGATTACTTGAACGATACAAAGCCAGGTTAGTTGCAAAAGGTTATACACAGACCTATGGAGTGGACTATGAAGAAACATTTGCACCGGTGGCTAAGATGAACACAGTAAGGATTTTGTTGTCATTGGAAGCCAACTTAGATTGGAGTTTACACCAATTCGACGTGAAAAACGCCTTTCTTCACGGAGACCTAGAGGAAGAAATTTATATGGTGAGGCCTCCAGGATTTGATGACAATTCAGGAGATAAGAAGGTATGCAGGCTGAAGAAAGCATTGTATGAGTTAAAACAATCTCCACGAGCATGGTTTGGAAGGTTTACAAAGACAATGTTAGGAATGGGCTACAAACAAAGTCAAGGTGATCACACTTTATTCATAAAACACTCAGCCTTTGGGGGAGTAACTGCACTACTGGTATATGTGGACGATATTATTGTCACTGGTAATGATGCGAAGGAAGAAGGAGCACTCAAGAAACGTCTTGCAGAAGAGTTTGAAATAAAGGACCTAGGCAAGTTGAAGTATTTCCTAGGTATAGAGGTTGCTCGTTCAAAGGAAGGAATATTTGTCTCACAACAGAAGTATGTGCTAGATCTTCTCAAGGAAACTGGAAAAATAAGTTGCAGGCCCATGGAAACACCAATAGAAGCAAATCATAGGCTAAGTGAAGCTCCAGAAGATGAGATTGTAGACAAAGGGATGTATCAACGTTTGGTTGGAAGACTGATTTACCTCTCTCATACTAGGCCTGACATAGCATATTCTGTTAGTGTGGTTAGCCAATTCATGCACAATCCTAAAAGTATACACCTGCAAGCCGTATACCGCATCCTCCAATACTTAAAAGGTAGTCCAGGTAAGGGAATTTTATTTAAAAAGGGAGCAAACTTGCGTTTGGAAGCATACACAGACTCAGATTATGCAGGGTCCGTGGTGGATAGAAAATCGACATCTGGTTATTGTACATTTCTAGGAGGAAATCTAGTTACATGGAGAAATAAAAAACAACCGGTTATAGCAAGATCAAGTGCAGAGGCAGAGTTTCGGGCAATGGCACAAGGAATTTGTGAACTTCTGTGGATCAAAATAATTCTAGAAGATCTTAAAATCACTTGGGATAGTCCAATGAGGTTGTATTGTGATAACAAGTCAGCCATCAATATTGCTCATAATCCAGTGCAACATGATCGTACAAAACATGTGGAAGTGGATCGACATTTCATAAAGGAAAAACTAGACAGTGGTTTAATTTGCACCCCATACGTTTCAACAGAAGGGCAACTGGCAGACGTTCTAACGAAAGGATTACCTGGAACCACATTTCAAAAGGTCATTGGCAAGCTGGGAATGGAAAACATATATTCACCAGCTTGAGGGGGAGTGCTGAAAAATCTACAAGGCTTATTTTAGAAAAATAGGATATTCTTCTTGATTATTCTTGATCATTTTTTTACTTTCTAGAACATTCTTGTAATCCTCTACAATAGGATAGTTTTCTAGATTATTCTTGTAATAGGATAGTTGGTATAGTTTTCTAGAATATTCTTGTAATCCTCTATAATAGGATATTCTAGAATATTCTTGTAATAGGATAGTTGGTATAGTTTTCTAGAATATTCTTGTAATCCTCTACAATAGATAATTTTCTAGAATCTTCTTGTAATAGGATAGTTGGTCTATAAATACCCTATTAGGGCATTTGTAATGGATATAAAAGAATTCTCAATAAATTCAGTTTCCTACAATTTCCTAAGTTGTTTGGCAATAAAGATCCATCTATGTTTCATTGTGAAATATGTGAATTTGCAAAACACCACCGTACATCTTTTCCTTCACAACCATATAAACCATCAAAACCTTTCACTATTATTGACAGTGATGTTTGGGGTCCTAATAAGATAAGTACACCTTCTAACAAAAGATGGTTCATCACATTTACGTATGATCATACTCGACTCTGCTGGGTGTATTTATTGAAAGAAAAATCAGAGGCCAAACGCGTTTTTTAAAATTTTTACAATATGGTGCAGACTCAATTTCAAACTAACATACAAGTTTTCAGGAGTGATAATGGGAAAGAGTATTTTAACATGACCTCGGAAAATTTTTTTCTTGAAAAAGGAATAATTCATCACAGTTCTTGCATCGATACATCTCAACAGAATGGTGTTGCAGAAAGAAAAAATAAACATCTGTTGGAGGTGGCTCGTGCGTTACTTTTTGCAACTAAAGTTCCCAAGTATCTATGGGGAGAGGTTGTTTTAACTGCTGCGTACTTAATAAACAGAATGCCCTCTAAAGTTTTACAATTTCGAACTCCTTTCCAAGTTTTACAAATTGTTTTCCAACTGCTAGACTTTCTGCTGATCTACCTCTAAAATATTTGGTTGTACGGTTTTTGTTCATGAACATCGAAAAATTGGAAAACTTGAGCCCAGAGCTATAAAATGTGTCTTCATTGGTTACTCCCCAACTCAGAAAGGCTATAAATGTTTTGACCCGATATCGAAAAAATGTTTTATCACAATGGATGTTACATTTTTTGAAAAACAACCATATTTTAAGGATATTCATCTTCAGGGGGAGATTTTTAAGGAAGATTCATTTAACTCGGGCAATGTTTTTCTCTCAGATGATGTGTTTTTCTCGCAAGAGTCTGAGTCTAGTATTCTGCACCTACAGTAAATGGCCAAGATTTATTCATTGAAACTCCTCCTATTATGAGTGATGTTTCCCCTGAGCCTAGGCCTACATTTGAAAAACAATCTAAAAATCAGAATTCTGAACAACAATTTTTGGAAACCGAAGATAAGGAACAACCTACTATAATGTCACAACATGATAATAGATTCAAGGATGGTGACCGAACTTGGAAAGGAATTGTTTACTTGAAGAAGAATCATAAAAAAAGGAAAGACGAATTGACTCTACAGCACAGCCATGATTCTGAACCAAGGACGAATCAACAATCTGAGTCTGTTACAGGTAATTCTCTTTCTCTTCCCAACAGTCAGTCTAAGCCTTCTGATTTAGACATTCCTATAGCTCTTCGTAAAGGGGTTAGATCTTATACTAGTCATCCACTGTCTAAATTTGTATCATACTCGAAATTGTCTTCATCTCTTGCTGCTTTTACCTCTCAATTGTCCAGTGTAGAAATTCCTAACAGTGTACAGGAGGCTCTAAAGGTTCCAAAGTGGAAAGAAGCAGTACTTGAAGAGATGAGAGCTCTTGAGAAGAACAATACTTGGAGTGTTGAGGCATTGCCAGCTGGGAAGACCACTGTGGGTTGTAAATGAGTCTTCACTGTGAAGTACAACTCTGATGGTTCAGTGAAAAGATACAAGGCTAGGTTGGTGGCAAAGGGATTCACCCAGACATATGGCATTGATTATTCTGAGACTTTTGCTCCTGTTGCAAAATTAAACACAATGAGAGTACTTTTATCTATTGCTGCTAATTTGGACTGGCCCTTGCAACAACTAGATGTGAAGAATGCCTTCCTCAATGGTGACTTGGAGGAAGAAGTGTACATGGATAGTCCGCCGGGCTTTGAGGAGAAGTTTGGCTCAAGAATATGCAAACTAAAAAAGTCCCTGTATGGTCTCAAACAGTCTCCAAAGGCTTGGTTTGAGAAGTTCACACAGTCTGTCAGAAAACAAGGATACTCTCAAGGACAAGCTGATCATACCTTGTTTCTCAAGTTCTCTCATGAAGGAAAGGTTGCTGTGCTAATAGTTTATGTTGATGATATTATTCTCACAGATGATGATGTGATCGAGATGGAGAGACTGAAGAAAAGCCTTGCTTTAGAATTCGAGATCAAGGATTTGGGAGCGCTAAGATATTTCCTTGGCATGGAAGTTGCTCGTTCAAGGAAAGGAATCGTTGTCTCTCAACGAAAGTATATTCTTGATCTTTCAAAGGAAACCGGGTTAAGTGGTTGCAGACCGGCTGAGACTCCCATGGATCCCAATGTAAAGCTTTGGGAAGAAGGAAGTGTTCCTGTTGATACTGGTAGATACCAGAGATTGGTTGGAAAACTAATATATTTATCTCATACTCGACCGGATATTGCCTTCTTTGTCAGTGTTGTTAGTCAATTTATGCACGCACCTTATGAAGAACACCTCGAGGCGGTCTACCGAATTTTGAGATATTTAAAGTCTACTCCTGGAAAAGGTCTGTTTTTCAAAAAGACAAATCAAAGGAGTGTTGAGGTATTTACTGATGCAGATTGGGCAGGTTCGGTGAATGACAGGAGATCTACTTCAGGGTATTGCACCTTTGTGTGGGGAAACTTGGTTAGCTGGCGAAGCAAGAAGCAAAATATTGTTGCCAGAAGTAGCGCAGAGGCTGAGTTTAGAGCAATGGCTCAAGGGATCTGTGAGGTATTGTGGATATACAGAATCCTCGAAGAACTCAAAATGACTGTGGAACTTCCTCTGAAGCTGTACTGCGACAGCAAGGCTGTAATAAGTATTGCTCACAATCCTGTCCAGCATGATAGGACGAAGCACATTGAGATTGATCGACATTTCATTAAGGAAAAAATTGAAACTGGAACTATTTGCTTGCCGTTTGTGCCTTCTAGTCAGCAAACAGCCGACATCTTGACTAAGGGGCTTGCTAGACCTAACTTTGAACATCTGATAAGCAAGTTGGGCATGATTGACATCTATGCACCAACTTGAGGGGGAGTGTAGAAGAATCCGGAAATCTAATCTCATAGAATCAAGAAAATAGGATATTCTTCTTGATTATTCTTGATTACTCTTAACTTTCTAGAATATTCCTGTAATCTTCTACAATAGGATAGTTGATTTATTATTCTAGATTATTCTTGAAGTTCTAGATTATTCTTGTAATAGGATAGTTGGTCTATAAATACCACTATTGGGGCATTTGTAATGATCATCCAAGAATTCTCAATAAATTCAATTTTTCTACAATTACTAAATCTCATAATTGCTCAATTACCTTTTTTCCTACTCACTGCATTTTTTAGGACCTGACTTCGAAAAGGATTTTTGGCAAGGGATATGAGAGAGATGGGTTGTACTTGTTTGGATCTCAGCCTACTGCTGCTCCGGCTTCCGTGCTTCCATCATCTGGCAGTCATATTTTTATATCACAAACTCTAGACTTATGGCATGCTCGCTTAGGACATGCCAATTTTCAACACTTGTGTTCTTTATTTCCTACTTTAAAAACGGCTTGTAGTGGACATAAATTTCAATGCTCTGTGTGTGAACTTTCTAAACACACACGTACTTCTTATATTCCTCGTATGCATCGATTTAATGCAATATTTAATTTAGTTCATTCTGATGTGTGGGAGCCTTCCCCTGTTACTGCCTTTAATGGTCATCGCTATTATGTTACATTTATTGATGATTACTCTCGTTGCACTTGAGTTTATCTGATGCGTTCACGTTCTGAGGTGCTCCCAATTTTTGTTAATTTTCTTAAGATGATTCAGACTAAATACAATATCACTGTTAAATCCCTCAGATCTGATAATGGGGGGGAATATATATCTGACGGGATTCGCTCCCATCTTCATGAGAATGGTATGCTTCACCAGTTGACTTGCCCTTATACTCCTAAGCAAAATGGGGTGGCGGAACGCAAGAACCGCCACCTCATGAACATTGTCCGATGTCTTCTTCGGGGAATACATGTTCCAAAAGCATTTTGGAATATGGCAATCCTTACTACGGCTTTTCTTCTTAATCAAGTTCCAAGTCGCGCCTTAGAGGGGCAGGTGCCCCTTCATGTCCTTCAACCTGATAGTACTCTCTTCCTTATTACACCTCGTGTCTTTGGGTGCACGTGTTTTGTTCAGGACAAGACCCCCAATCGTACGAAATTGGATGATAAAGCCATTCGATGCATTTTTTTGGGTTACTCCTCTATGTCCAAAGGGTATCGGTGTTATAATCCAATTTCTCACCGTGTCATTCACACTCTTGATGTTACCTTCTTTGAAAATGTTCCATACTATCATGCTACCTCTACTTTGCAGAACTCTCCTACTTTGCAGGACTCGTCTCCTATCGTGTTCCCTTATCCAGTTTTTCCTCCGTCTTCGCCGCCGCTTCAGGTCTACACTCATCGCACTCACCCTTCTACACCCTTGCCAACCTCCTCCTTAGATTCAGGTATACCCTCCTCTACCTCCACACATATACCTGCTCTTATTCTGTCTATTTCTGACTCTCACTTACCTATTGCCCTTCGCAAAGGTAAGCGAGGGTGTGTTACTGATCACCCTATTGCCCAGTTTGTTTCCTATCAAGGTCTTTCTTCCTCTTATTAGGCCTACCGTGCTGCCATTAATTCCATTCAAGTCCCTCGGTCTGTATCAGAGGCTTTGCGAGACCCTAAGTGGACAAAGGCTATGACTGTTGAAATGGATGCATTGCACACCAATAATACCTGGGAACTTGTGCCACTTCCATCTGGGGAACGGACTGTTGGTTGTAAATGGGTTTTCACCGTGAAATATCTTGCAGATGGTACTGTTGATCAGTATAAGGCACGCCTAGTTGCTAAGGGTTTTAAACAGACTCCCGGGAAAGATTTTGGTGCTACGTTCGCTCCAGATGCTAAACTCTCTACTATTCGTCTTCTTATCTCCCTAGCTGTGTGTAACTCCTGGCCACTTCACCAACTTGATGTGAAGAATGCATTTCTGAATAGTGATTTGACTAAAGTTATTTATATGGACCCTCCTCCAGGGTTTCGTATTCAGAGGGAGTATTCTGGAAAGGTATGCCGCCTTCTTAAGTCTTTGTATGGCTTGAAACAGTCCCCGCGAACCTTGTTTCGACGATTTTCTGAAGTTATTATTTCTATGGAGTTTTCTAGATGTCATTCAGACCATACTTGCTTTGTTCGTCGAGGAGTGGATGGCTATTATACCATTGTTTTGGTCTATGTGGATGACATCATTGTGACTGGAGATGATCCTCAGTGGATTGACAAGGTTAAGATGTTATTGGGTCGTGTCTTTGAGGTTAAGGACTTAGGTCCACTCAAGTATTTCTTGGGGATAGAAGTGACCGCTCTCGTCGTGGTATATCACTATCTCAGGGTAAATACACATTAGATCATCTTCGGGATACCGGGATGCTTGGTTGTCGTCTTGCTTCCTCTCTTATGGATCAGAATCATCGTCTCCAAGCTGATTCTAGCGATCTTTTATCAGATCCCTCTTCTCATCAGAGACTTGTAGGCCGTCTGATTTACCTAACTAACACTAGACCGGACTTGTCATTTGCGGTCAGTGTGGTCAGCCAGTTCATGCATACTCCACGTACATCTCATCTTGATGTAGTTTATCGTATTCTTCGCTACTTGAAGTCACGTCCTAGTCTTGAGCTTTTCTACTCTTCCACTACTCAACCACATTTGTATTGTTTTACAGATGCTGATTATGCTGGCTCTCTTACAGATAGGAGATCTACCTCTGATTTTTGTACCTTTTATGGTAATAATCTTATCTCGTGGAAAACTAAGAAACAGAATGTGGTATCTCGTTCGTCTGCTGAAGCTGAGTATCGCGCTATGACTCTTGGTACATGTGAACTAATTTGGCTTCGTTCTTTGCTGACAGAGTTGGGTTTTCCTGTCTCTGGTTCTTCTACTCTGTTTTGTGATAACAAATCAGCTATTATGCTTGCTTCTGATTCCGCTCTTCATGAAAGAACAAAGCACATTGAGGTGGATATTCACTTTCTCAGGGAGAAAGTTTGATCTGGTGACCTTCAGACAGTCTTCGTTCCTTTTTCAGATCAGCTTGCCGATATGCTTACAAAGTCTATTGGTCCGTCTATCACTAATTCTCATCTTATCATGCTGGGTTTAGTTGATATATTCTCTCCAGCTTGAGGGGGAGTGTTGAAAATAATTTGGTTATTTGTTATTTTAGTCGTAATTTCTTAATAGTGATAGTCTTTTATTTAATTATTATTCTTAAGGGCTTTTCTGTAATTTAACCTTTTTAATCAACACAAATTTCTGTCAAGCTCTCAAAAAGAGGTTTGACACAATTATTCTCAAATTCTTCTATTCTTTGTCCCCAATCCCTCCCATGTATTTTACAAAACAAATCTAAAGTGAACAAGAGTGAAAAATCAAAAAATTAAGTACATCATTGAACCTCAAGAAAGCAGCATATAGTAATTTTGTCAGTCGATCCACCCGATCTTATTTTGTCAGTCTAAGGCATCTTGTTTATGTGATCTAAAGCTTGTAAAGAGCTTAGAAGGGTTTTCTTTGAGGATTTTGTAGGGAGATGGGATCAGGTGTATGGTATTGCGAGAGATTAACTACTATGTATTTTCTGTCCGCTTGGCTGGCCACTCAGCCGACCTTGCTTTATTATTAATGAAATTTTTTGCTTATAAAAAAAAAAGCATCATATACAAATGACCATAAACCTTTAAGTGATTTATTTCTTATTTGTCCATCAAGTTGGAGTGTGATTATGCACTTATGGTAAAAAACGTGACAACCCAGGCCAGGTCAATTTCTGTTTGAGAAAGCTAAGTGACAGATTTTCCTAAGTGCTGAAGGCAAAATAGGAGCCCAGAAAGAGTAGCATCTGCTGTGAGTTTTGCAGGCCTGTGTTTATTAAACCATGATTCCAAAGCAAAAAAACTAATAATTGAGACCTCCATATCATAAATTTATCTGTATTTATTTTCTCGAATTTTTTTTTTTTTTTCAGTTAATTAGTCTATAGTGCAAATAGAGTTCACTACAATGCCTTCCATTTTCATCCAGTCATGACTCATTATAGTCACACAAACCATAGAAGATAACTCCAATATTTGGGAAGCTTCTGGCTATATCTGGACCAGTAATATAAAAGAAAAATAACTGCAGATAAAGAAGGTTCCACATCTAAGTGAAATGCTAAACTTAATATAAGGCAAGGATGGGTAGTTGCCTTCATACATAAAAGATATAAATGGGAACAAAGGAGATGGCCAGATCAGATATACCTTATATCCAAAAAGTGTATCCTCGTATGTCTCGTATGGGCCTATAGTAACATCCAACTTAGAGTCCTGCAATTTATTAAGAAAAAACTAGTAAGTGAGTTGGCTACAGTTACATAAAAATCAGGACCAAAAAGGTTCTTATATCTAATATTCTTACAAAACATAGAACATAAAACAGTCTGATTGATATTCATGAAAAGCAAAAGCTCATCAAAGAAAGCAAGGACAGATTTCTCCATATGAAAGCTTTTAAACTTTGCTTACAGTAACACACACACACAAAGATTTCAGTGAACAATTTGGTCAGCTTGGGACTATAACATTTTGATTAATATAGAATACTATAAATCTTGTCACAATTAAAAAGAAAAATACTATCATGATGGATAGTAAAAGGAAATAAGAAAATGCACTCAACCTGTAAAGGATTTTTTACTTCAATATGCCCATCGTACTTGTATCAACATGCGTATCAAACCCAGCAAATTATAAACACCTAACTCGCTGCCAGAGAAATTAGATTGATTTCCCCACCATGTAAGAGACTAAATGAAGACGATATAGTTTGGAATCCCAGATCATGTGGTGCAAATTTCCACATGTAAGTCCTACCAGGCTACCAACTATAACTTAGGACGCCATGCCGATCAATCAAATCAAGGCAAATGGCACAATGTGAAAGGTGCTTTTTAAGGGTAGAAATGTTACAAAAAAATGCTTACATGATAATACATGGGACAAGATTCAGAGTAAAGTCTGGTGGTTGAGAGAGACCCATGGAGGTATGTTACCACAAAAATATCCATGCAAAGTCACTTGTGGGAAAGAAGCTGATAACATACAAGCTTTGGGTAACTAGGCTGACACATTCACTACGTGTCACCAAGCCTTGTATATGTCAATGCTAATAAGGCTTGCAAAACTGAGTTGAGAGTCATTATCCTTTCACACAATTCCATATTACAAGTAGGGTCCCGAGCACAAATCAGAACTGAACATGGGGTTACTAAGGGTTACTAAGTAAGGGGTTCACAACTGAACATGACTAATTGAGAACTACATCACTCTAAAAGTCTTCTTTCAAGCTATGCTCCTCTCCTCAAACCCTCTCCCTCTCCCCTATACCACTTTCTCTATACATCCCTGATTGACGTAAAAGAGACCAAATGCCAAATGGATATTGACTTGGTTTAGGAAAAAATTGAAGCCACTTTACCCAACCTTTCAACGACATGTACGCACACGTGCAAATAACAATTAAAATGTATGTCACGTGCAAATAGAAGGATCCACCCTGTTATATCAAGTGATTACTAATAAGATAGTAAAGAAAATGCTATAAATAAAAAGATGGATATGAAGTAAACCCTGCTGAATGATCTAAAACTGATAGCAAATGCTGAACAAATTCATAAGCATAAAAAATATACTAACCAACTCCATCCAAGCTATGTCCGAGTCATGATAGTCATTTGAAAGAAAAGCATTGGCTTTGGTTTTCAGCAACCTCTTTAAACTACACATGGAAAATAGTGTGGAACTTTAAAAATCTAAATTTGGTTATGGAAGTAAGATATCTTATTAATGAACCCTTAGCTTTAGAAATTCAGTAAACAGCCTACCTAGGAGAGTTGGTCAAGTCCCCAGCTTTGTGAAGCAGCTCAGCTGCTTTCATAAGGAGAGGCTTATACTCATGAGAGTATGGAACAATATAAAGATCATGAATAGACCCCAAAACCTGGTCATCACCACTAAATGTACTACTGACTTCAGGAGCATCCAAAGTAGATTCACTATGCCTTCTAATAACATTAAAAAACCCAGTTGCAGCTTCTTGTTGTTCATCCCGTAGACTACTCTTCCATAACTCAAACTCCTATGAAAAAGACAGAAATCCATGGGTCTTCAAGTTGAATAAAAGAAATAAATGTGGATGATAATGTTAGAAGGGGCTGATGAGGATTACCAAGGAATCCAAGTCAGAACCTTTCCTGATTTTGTGTTATTTATTTCCTAGCTTTGGCCATGATTTAGTTTCCTATTTTGTTTAGGCTAATTTAGTGGGTTAGTTTCCTAGAATAGCTCCTAGATTGATTCAGTTTTCTATAATAGCTCCTAAATTGATTCTCAGAAGCTGTATATAATTGTACAGATTGTTTCAATAAAACAAGAACATAAATTTTCCAAACTTTTATTTCTGTTTTCATGGTATCAGAGTTGTGCGTTCCTGCCGGCTAAAATTCCAGTTTTTTTCCGATCGAAGCAAAAAATCGATCATCGTCATCAAACATGTCAGGCAATTGTCCACAAACAGCAACAAAGAAGTATTCTAATGCCTCTCCAGATGTTAGCCATTCTCTACAGATTACTCAACACAAATTAAACGGGTCAAACTTCTGTGAATGGTTTCAATCTGTGTTGTTAGTAATCCGAGGGAAAGGAAAAGTGGGCTACCTAACTGGTGAAATTCCTCCTCCGACAAGCAGTGATGCAAGTTACAAGACATGGGACGCTGAAAATTCCATTGTCATGGCATGGTTAATAAATTCCATGGAACCTCGCATAGGACGCACCTAGCTGTTTTACAAGACTGCACACGAAATATTGAAGGCTGTTCAGGAGATGTACTCAAATCTTGAAAACACGTCTCAATGCTTTGAAATTCGTTCTCTTTTGCGAAACATAAGGCAGGGATCAATGTCGGTAACAAAGTACTACAATCGGCTGATTGATCTCTAGCAAGAAATGGATTTGTTTTACACAATTCCATGGAAGTGTGTTGATGATGGAATACTGTATAATCAGGTCCTTGAGAAAGATCGAGTATTTGATTTTCTCCAAAGACTCAATAAAGACTTGGATGAAGTACAAGGTCGTATTCTTGGAATGAAACCCCTTCCTTCTCTCCGTGAGGTGTTCTCTGAGGTCTGACGAGAAGAAAGCAGGAGAAAAGTAATGCTAAACTCCTCCCTTGGAATCCCAGAGGAACAATCTCAAGGATCTGCACTTGCATCTACTCAGTCTCAGCCTCAAGAGCAAAAAGAACACCCTTTATGGTGTGAGTACTGCAAAAAGCCATATCACACGAAGGAGACGTGCCAGGACATTCATGGAAAACCTCGGGCTTGGAAGCCACGAAATCAGAGGAAAGACAACCTTCCAGCCTGTGTAGCTGAATCTGCTGGGACAAAAAACCCTAGCACTGTAGCTTTTACTCTAGAAAAAATGAAGATTTTGAGGTCCCTTCTTCACCAGCAACAGATTTCTGAGGTATCAAGCTCTACATCTAAAGCAGCAATTGCACAACGAGATAATATCTCCTCATTTCTGTTATCACAGAAAGATGATCTCAATGACTGGATTGTTGACACTGGTGCATCAGATCATATGACGGGACTTCATACAACCTTCTTGAATTATAAAAAATGTGATGGTGAGATAAAAGTCTCGGTGGCAAATGGGAATACAGTACTTGTGGCTGGAGTTGGAGATGTTTCTGTCAAGGACTTTATTTGAAATCTGTCATTTATGTTCCAAGTTTAAGATACAATCTCCTTTCTGTTAGTAAGTTAACTAAAGATCAAAATTGTAAAGTAACCTTTCTCTATGATCGTTGTGTTTTTCAGGACCCGTCTTCGGGGAAGATGATTGGCAATGCTGGAGAACGACGTGGTCTCTACTATCTTTTTTATTCTTTTCCAAGGTTAAACCCACATATGTCTCTTTCTGCATCTACTACGTTAAATTCAAATGTAATTTTATGGCATAAACGCTTAGGACATCCTAGTTTTCCATATATGAAACATCTGTATCCAAAACTATTTCTTAATAAAGATCTCTACTTTCCATTGTGAGTCATGTATTCTTGCGAAACAGTCCCGGAAAAATTATCCTGTTCACAATTACAAATCTTCAAAACCATTCCATATAGTTCATAGTGATATCTGGGGAGCAGCACAGATTGTAGATTTAACAGGCAAGAGATGGTTTGTCACCTTCATAGATGACCATACTCGTGTGTGTTGGGTCTTCCTTTTGAAAAACAAATCTGATGCCGGGCATGTGTTTCAACAGTTCCATAAAATGATAAAGAATGTGTTTCAATGCAACATTCACATACTCCGCACATAGACAATGGAGGAGAGTATTTCTCCCAGATTCTAGGAGACTACCTACTTGAGAATGGCATATTTCATCAAGGCTCATGTACATCAACCCCGCAACAGAACGGGGTTGCAAGAGAAAAAATCGCCATATGTTGGAAGTAGCACGATCACTCATGTTTTCTAGTGCAGTTCCATATCATTTTTGGGGTGACTCTATATTAACTGCTGCATATCTGATCAATAGACTTCCATCAAAACCCCTAAAATTCCGTACACCAGTTAGTTGTCTCCAAAAAGAATTCCCTCATATCTGTTTAATCAACTCGCTCCCACCAAAAATATTTGGGTGTTCTGTGTTTGTTCATAACACCAGTCCTACATGAGGAAAACTTGATCCAAAGGCCATCAAATGTATATTCGTAGGATATTCTCCTACTAAAAAAGGGTATAAATGTTACAATCCTGTCACAAAAAGATTCTGTGTCCTATGACATCACATTCCTAGAAGATCAATCATTCTATTCCCACGATTGTCCTCAGGGGGAGAACTTAAATGAAGACAATCATTGGGATCCTTTGATCTCACTTCCTGTGTCTTTGTCCCATTTTCCATCATTGCCAACGTTATCATCCTCTGAGTCTCCTTCATTACCCTCACAAGATATAACCTCAGGTATTGGTCAAGGGGAAAAATCATTCCAACAACAAGGTGAACCACTTGTTTACTCAAGGAGGCCCCGTGTTACTCAGCAAACTCAGTCATCAGAACCTTTGGCGGATCCACCACAAGATTCACAGAAAGGAGCTGTTACAATAGATCTGGATGTTCCCATTGCTATCAGAAAAGGGGTAAGATCTTGTACTCAACACCCAATTTCAAATCATTTGTCATATTGTCGTTTATCTAACACTCACAAGGCATTCGTATCTCAACTTGATAATGTAACAATTCCAACAAATATATATGATGCCTTGAGAGATTTAAAATGGAAAGCGGCAGTTTTGGAAGAAATGAAGGCACTACATGACAATGATACGTGGGAAGTTGTAAATATGCTTGAAAGGAAGAAGTTAGTGGATTGTAAGTGGATTTTTACTGTGAAGGTTGGCTTGGAAGGGAAGATAGAGAGATACAAGGCGCGTTTGGTTGCTCAAGGGTACATGCAAACATATGGGCTTGATTACGAAAAAACTTTTGCACTAGTTGCAAAATTGAACTCTATACGGGTTCTCTTGTCCATGGCAGCCAACTTAAATTAGGAATTGCACCAAATGGACGTCTCAAATGCTTTCCTAAATGGAACTCTTGAAGAAGAAGTCTACATGAAGTTGCCTCCTGGCTTCGAAGACAAAGAAAAATTGGGATCAGTGTGTAAACTGAAGAAGTCTCTGTATGATTTAAAACAATCCCCTAGGGCATGGTTCACTCGATTCAGCACAATTATGAAAAGTTTTGGGTACACACAAGGGCAGGCAGACCACACCCTATTCATAAAACAGTCAAAGGATGGAAGAAAATCAATCCTGATTGTGTATGTTGATGATATGGTGATCACAGGAGATGACAATGACGAGATTGAAAACCTTAAGGGTCAATTACAAACTGAGTTCAAGGTTAAGGATCTTGGAAAACTTCAATATTTCCTAGGAATGGGGATTGCCAGAAGCAAAACTGGTATTTTCATTTCTCAAAAGAAATACATCCTAGATCTATTGAAGGAAATCGGGAAGCTTGGTTGTCATCGAGCTAGCACTCCTCTGGAGAAGAATTGGAAGCATAAGATTTCTAAGAATGATCCTCCAGCTAACAAAGAGAGATATCAACGTCTCGTGGGAAAACTAATCTATCTATCACTTACTAGGCTTGACATTACCTATAGTGTTAGCATAGTTAGTCAGTTTATGCATGCTCCTAACGAGAGACATCATAGTGTTGTTGATCAAATTCTTAGATATTTGAAAGGAATTACTCAAAAGAGTGATAATTGGTCGGTTGAAGGATTTGCAGATGCTGATTGGGCTGGTTCAATTGAGGACAGTAAGTCAACCACTAGATACTGTACAAAGCTTTGGGGGAATGTTGTTACATGGCGAAGTAAGAAGCAAACTGTTGTGTCAAGGAGTAGTGTAGAAGCAGAATACAAGGCAATTGCACAAGGGATTTATGAGTTAATTTAGCTTGAATGACTATTGTCAGACTTAAATGTTAAAATTGATGGTCCAATAAAACTATAAATTGACAGTAAGTCAGCAATAGCAATTGTTCATAACCCTATTCAACATGATCGGATGAAACATGTTCGCATTGACAGAAATTTCATCAAATCCGAGATTGATAGTGGAAAAATCAGTCTGTCCTATGTGCCACCTGAATCACAGGAAGTAGATATCCTCACAAAACCTTCACTTAGGGTCGGGTTTGAGAAAAATGTATCCAAGCTGGGAATGATTGATATACATTCACCAGCTTGAGGGGGAGTGTTAGAAGGGGCTGATGAGGATTACCAAGGAATCCAAGTCAGAACCTTTCCTGATTTTGTGTTATTTATTTCCTTGCTTAGGCTATGATTTAGTTTCCTATTTAGTTTAGGCTAATTTAGTGGGTTAGTTTCCTATAATAGCTCCTAGATTGATTCAGTTTTCTATAATAGCTCCTAGATTGATTCTTAAAAGCTGTATATAATTGGACAAATTGTTTCAATAAAACAAGAACATAAATTTTCCAAACTTTTATTTCTGTTTTCAGATAATCCACCATGGAAAATTCAGAAGAAATTCCATTAAATCAAGGGAAGAGTATTAGTTCTACATATTTATGGCTAACATATAACAGTCAGCAAATAACTTCCCCAAGTGCCATCACATGTGCAATTACCTTTTTGTCCATATCTGGAGGATAGAAATTTGCACCAGGGGGTTTTAGCATTGGGAATGCAGCTCTGTATTCAAGACCCTTCCACCCTGGTATAGGTCTTGTAGATTCCACAAGCAACTTGACAGCAGAATCTGCAGTTGTCAAAAATGCCCGATTCTCATCAAGGCATGACCTGTTACATGAAGAAAATGAGAACTTTTCGGGACAGTGTTTATAAAGCCATAATTATTCTCTGGCTCTTAGCTAAACTTTGAAGTGAATGATCTTTTCGTAGAAATAAATTATCTCCCCCCAAAAAGAGGGAGGAAGGCCAAAAAAGAATTAAAGGCACATGCAAAATGTATTAAATTTTCATAAGTGTAAACTAAAAGTTTCTCTTCCCAAAATACCAATTCTCTTCCAAATTTCTGAAGTTATCACTTCTTTATTTTTTTAAAGAATTTCAAGCAAAGTAGTTCTAAAAAAATATTAAAATTTCACTGTATACATTATTTGCTTGAGATTATGTTCGAAAGAAAACCTTTTAGTTGGAATGGATGTTGGGTGACATGCAGGAATCCCACTCTAAACCAGTTTATGTAGCTATGAGTGTAAGTTTCAGATGTCGAATCCATATCTTTCCAGTAAAGGAAGGAATGGATTAAAAAATCAGTTTATTCGGATTAAGTAAACAAGCCATGGGATGATGTGTTTTCAGAACAGATCCAGAACCAGGGGGACGGATCTTATCTTTTTTTCATATATATTCAAAGGTGACCATGCTACAAAGAGTTGAGAGGACACCTCCTAACATGCTTAATTAATGTTAGTTTATAGGTTAAAAATTAAAATCCTTCCACATTAACTTGGGAGTGCTAAAACATTTCATCGAAAACCCATGCAGGGACTCAATTCACCCCAACCCAACTCCTCCACACCTCCCCCCCACCCCACCCCACTTGTATCATCACTGCTGAATTTCTCAGCTTCAGTCATTTGAAAAAATGTTATACTTGTAAAAGACTGATAGCCAAAAGGGGGTACTATGCCAACAGTTTGATAAGGCAAGGAGGCATCTCAAATATAAACCCTGGCGGAGTATGGTAACCCATTTAGCATATAAATGGGCCAGGCAGGGCAGGATTCAGAGTTTGTCCCATTAGTCCTCCTTTTATATTGGCCCAATGGGCGGGCACCCCCTAGCCCAAGCCCTGTTCTCTCAATAACCACGCCTAACCCGGCCTGAAATCTATTCAGCTTTACTTTTGTTGCCCACCCCAAACCAAATGGGATGGACTTCAGGGCAGCCCCTGGCCTGGTGACAGCTAATAACCAGCAACATGAGGAGGCCTAATCCTATTGTCAACATGTTTTGATCTTCCTAAAACATCAATAAAAAAGAAAATATATACATATATATATGACATACCAGGGACTCTTGTTGATCAAATAATACATCCATTTTAGCTTATCCAAGTTAGATAAATCAGCGTGCTCCTTCAACCAATCTCTCAATGGTGGATTGCTGTACCATACCTAGAAAAAAAAGTATCAATAACAGTCATCTGACAGCATTTAATATATATGTACATATTGATGGGAAAGCTGGACTTAAACCTACAACCTCAAAGTTGCTTTGCAATATTTTAAACCAACTGAGAAATGGGTCTAAGCCCAATAGCATTTAATATTTAATGTGCATGTATTTAGATCAATATGCATTGAGATGAAAATATATCTAAGAAAGAATCGGACTACACACACGCAAGTATGCACACACATGCACACACACACACACAGGGAGAGAGAGAGAGAGAGATGTAACAACCTGCAAATAAAAAACTTCATCAATAACCATTGCACATTTAATAAGTAAGATAAGAGCTTCCATGTCTGCCTCCGCGAGCCCAGTCAACTGTATCCAAAAAGAAAGAAAGAATCAACAAAGATATTTGAAGATTAGAACCATAGAAATTTAAACAATATCACATTAAATTTATGAGTCACACTGAGAATTTAAGGATAAAGAGTGATTGAGACAAGAAACAAAAATATCATTTCACACCAGGTGAGTCAAAAATCGAAGTTGATTTCTTGCTAAGACAATTACTGAAAACCTTGGAGAAAATAGCAAGAATCTACGATCTTATATTGACTTAGAAAAAGTATATGGTAGTCCCTGGATAGTTAATGTGTGCACTAAGAATCAATTGTTACACTAATTAGTACCCGGATAGTAAATGAATTAACCCTACTTAGTGCCTTGATTCATTTATTGTGAATCAATTAACTATGGGCATTCAAATGGTCCCTTAGTGTATACTATTTTCAGATGATATATTGTTGGTTGACAAACTGAAGAGGGGGTAAATTTCAAAACTAGAACCATGGAGGATATGATAATTAGAAGAGAGTGAGTACTCAACCACAATTCAGTATTGCCTACCACCCATATTCAGATTAGCAGAATGAAGTGTGAATGGTATTCTAGAGGCAATATTGCAACAAGAAAAATTTGCATATAACAATGCTCGTAGCAGATCAATTGGGAAGAGTCCATTGAAGTGGTTGATGGGCAGAACCCTACCCATTCATTAGACTTGGTTCCTTTTCCAACTACAAGAGAGATCATACTAATGCCAAGAAGTGTTAAGTAGACGAAAGAGATACATGAACAAGTGTGAGATTACTAAGAAGTCAATACAACCAAGATCTAGAGGAAGCAATGGGTAAGCCTCGTCAGCTCAACGATTTCAATGTAGGAGACTTTACAATGGTTTACCCAAGAAAGAAGAGGAATCCGGTAGAAAAATATAATAAGTTGAATAATAGAAGATAGGATCATTCAAAATCTTGATTAAGATGGGAAACAATATATATATATATATATATAAGGTTGAATTACCATCACATATGGAGACTAGAAAAAGAAATCTATGTTGCTGATTTGTTCTAGTATCTTGGGCTAGATCTTGGTGGAGAAGATATTTATAACTCAAGTTCTTCTCAACTGAGGGAGAATGACGAGGAGTAAATCCTGGGGACTGTTGATTTTCCACCATTAGATATTTAGATTCCTCCATGGCCAAGGTTTTATCGAGAGGATCCAAACGCTAAGAAAGATACAAAAAAGAACGAAAAGTCTAAAAATTGATAGTGTTGTTGCACAATTGTTTTTCTATTTGCAGTTTTTCAATTTATTCTTGTTCAGTCCACAATTTTTCTATATTTTTAACTGAAATTGACATTTTTAGAAGCAATAAGCTATTATTAGTAAGGGTAGCATTGTCTTTTTCTTTCTTTTGTTATTAGATTGTGATATATAATAGTTGTGTGGCTAGGGTTGCAATCAATTTCGACTCCTCCCACGTTTCTCCAATCCCTTCTTGTATTCTCCTTCTCAAACTCTTAATCTACATGGTATCAGAGCACACCATAAAAGTTTTATTTTATTTTATTATTTTTTACTATTTCTCAGTTGATTCGTAAGAAAATCATTTTTTTATCTGATTGAAGATTAACGAAGAGTTCGTATTTAATCCTCCATGTGGAGGTACGGTTGTGATTGTAGTTGTGTATAGATCCTTATATAAGCAGATCTAAGAAGTTTTTTTAATGGTTGGTACTATTTTCGGGTAAATTTTGTGGTTTCCAGTGTGGTGAAAGGTATTCGTAGCAGTGTTTGAGTTCATTTGAGCCCTAAAATCAGTTCTTAAACCCCTTTTGGCCTATAAGATTTCACCAAGAGAGTTTAGAAGAATTATAAAAGAGAATTATCAAGTCTCATAATGAGAGCTTGACAGATATATATATTAACTAAAGTAAGAATGGACATAAATACCCTTACATAGAAAACTAACAATAGAAAAATATAAATAAATATAAAAAGAAACTACATATTTCCAATACTCCCCCTCAAACTGAAGCAAATATATCAACCAAACCCAGCTCGACAAGGTGAGAGTTAGTGATAGAGGGACCAACAGACTTCGTAAGCATGTCGACAAGCTAATCTAAAGAAAACACAAATATTGTCTGAAGAGCACCAGATCAGAATGCTCCCTGAGAAAGTGGACATCAACCTCTATATACTTAGTTCTCTCATGAAAAACAAAGTAAAAAAAAAACAAGCAGGATAACAGAATTGTTGTCACAAAACAATGTGGAAGAACTAGAGACAAGAAATCCCAGCTCCGTCAACAAAGACCAAAGCCAAATAAGCTCACATGTGCCAAAGGCCATAACTCGATACTCAGCTTCAGCAGAAGAACGAGAAGCCATACTTTTTTACTTATTTTTCCTCAAAATCAAGTTACCACCATGGAAAGTGCAAAAACCAGAAATAGATCTCCTGTCTGTAATAGAATCAACATAATCAGCATCAGTGAAACAGGATAGATGAGCCTGAGCAAGGGACGAGTAGAAAATTCTAAGAGCATGACGCGACTTCAAGTAACGAAGAATACAATAAACAACGTCAAGATGAGAAGTGCGCAGAGCATGCATGAACTGAATGACTACACTAACCACATAAGTCAAATCCATTCTAGTGTTAGTCAGATAAATCAGACGGCCCACTAGTCTTTCATAACAAGAAGAATCAGATAATAAATCACCAGATTTGACTTGAAAACGATGATTCTGATCCATAAGAGAGGAAATAGGACGACAACTAAGCATACCAGTGTCTTGAAGAATTTCCAATGTGTATTTGTGCTAAGATAGTGAAATACCACGACAAGAACGGACCACTTCTATCCCCAAGAAGTACTTGAGGATCCTTAACTTCAAAGGCACGACCCAATAGCATTTTTACCTTGTCAATCCACTGGGTATCATCTCCAGTCAGGATAATATCATCCACATAAACCAGAACAATGGCACAACAGTCATCTAATCCTCGACGTATAAAGCAAGTATGATCTGATTGGCATCTAGAAAACTCTATAGATAAAATGACCTCAAAAAAGCGTTGAAACCAAACTCGTATAAACTGTTTCAGGCCACACAGAAATTGCGAAGATGACATACCTTCCCAGAATACTTCTCCTGAAGACGAAATCTAAGAAGGGGTCCATATAAATAACCTCAATTAGATCACCACTCAGAAAGGCATTTTTCACATCAAATTGGTGAAAGAGGCCATGAGTGACATGCAGCTAAAGAAATAATAAGGCAAACAATGGAAAGTTTAGTTACAGAAGAAAATGTAGCACGAAAATCCTTTCCAGGAGTCTGCGTAAATCCTTAGCAACAAGACGTGTCTTATATCAATCAACAGTGCCATCCGCAAGGTACTTAACAGTGAAACCCCATTTCCAACCAACAGTCCGTTCCCCAGACAGAAGATGAACAAACTCCCAAGTGTGATTTTTTCTACAGAACATCCATCTCAGCAGTCATGACTCCCGTCCACTGAGGATCACACAAAGCCTTTGATACAGATCGAGGAACTCGAATAGAATCAGTGGCAGCAAGGTAAGCTTGATAAGAAGGTAGGGACAAGTCAACTGGTAAAGCATACTATACTCATGAAGGTGGACCGAATCCCATCAAAAATATATTCCTCCCCATTATTAGACCTAAGAGATTTAATAGTGATATTGTATTGATTTTGAATCATTTTAAGAAAATTAACAAAAATAGGAAGCACCATAGAATAAGAACACGTCAAATAAACCCAAGTGCAATGAGAATAGTCATTATTAATAAATGTAACATAATATCTATAACCAGTAAAAAAAGTAACAGGAGAAGGTCCCCATACATCAGAATAAACTAAATAAAATATTGCATTAAACCGATGCATACGAGGAATATAAAAAGGACATGTGTGTTTAAAAAGCTCACACACAGAGTACTGAAACTTGTATTCATTGCAAGAGGTTTTTAAAGCAGGAAATAAAGAACATAAGTGCTAAAAATTGGCATGTCCTAAGCAAGCATGCCATAAATCTAAAGACTGAGAAGAAAAAGTATAGCTCCTAGAGGATGGAAGTACAGCAGCCGATATAGCAGTAGGCTGAGATCCAAACATGTATAACCCATCCCTCTTATACCCCTTGCCAAAAATCCTCCTCGAAATCAAGTCCTGAAAAATGTAGTGAGTAGGAAAAAATGTTACTGATTTTAAAGATTTGGTAATACTACTCACAAACAAAAGGTTAAGAGATAGGTGAAGAACATGAAGCATAGAATCAAGTGAAAGGCCAGAGGATAAAAGGATGGTACCCTTGTTGTGGATTGGTGTAAGGGATCCATCAGCAAGGCAAACCTCCTTATGAGTAGAAGGAAATATAATGGAGGTAAAATAGCTAGACTTACCAGTCATGTGATCAAAGGCACCAGAATCAATTACCCATGTCAGAGGAGCAGAGCCAAACTGAGTGACATGAAATGCAAATAATGTACCTGGAGGTATGGTAACTGAGGCCACAGTCGAAGAGGAGTGGATATGAGCATGAATCTGATCCTGTACAATATTAACAATTTGAGTCTGGAGCTGTTGCAAGTCAATAGTACTAAGAGAAGCAGAAGGATCAGTGGGAGGGACTGAAGATGACTCAACAGTGGCGGCACGAGAAGCAAAATGTCCCAAAAAAGGAGTGGTTGGAGATCGCAATAGATGGGGATGGAGTTGAAAACACCTGGCCTTCTCATGGCTAGTCTTCCTACAATGGCTGCAAATAAAACCACTCTTTTTACCACAACCACGACCACTACCACTACTACGACCTCAACGACCACAATTCCCAGATCCAGAGGCACAAGAGTCAGAAAAACTCGAATTGGCTACTAGAGCCATCTGATCTGTAGCTAAAACAAAAAGAATACCAGGGGCCTAAACCTGAGAAGGAACTACTATATGACGACGCTCATCATTATCAATGGTCGCAAATATCTCAAATAAGGTAAAGGAGTGGTGTTGAGAATCTGAGTCCGAAGTGCTTAAAACTCAAGACGTAAACCCATGAAAAACTAGTATGTCTGGTGTCGAGTAATCCTCTTTATTACATACTCTACTGCCTTTGCAGACAACTCAGTCATAGACTCATAATGGAAGAGCTAATCCCAATAGGACTAAAAAAACCAAAAATAATCAACTACACTCCAAGGACCTTTGGTAGCCTAGGCAATGTCTCAATATAACTCATAAATTTGTGAGTCATTCTTAACATTCGCATATGTCTGAGTGAGAGCTAACCACAAAGAAGAGATAATCTCATGGTCCATAAACATGGTATAGCTGCATTACTCCATGAAATTAAATAACCACTCAAAAATAATGTAGTTGTTGATTTCCCATTGTTCAAATTTGGGATCAGTGAGGAGTGGCTTATGAATAGGGCCCAACAGGCAACCAGATTTAACTCTACAACCCAAATAAAGTCTCACAGATCAAGACCATGATTGAAAATTACGACCATCTAATAGGACGTTGGTAATACGTTGAACGGAAGAATTTGTCCCAAGAGCAGTGTTGGAATCATTGATCTCTTGAGCAGATGTCATCGCTTACAATAAACAAGAATTTAAAGAATATTTGGATTGAAGGGAGATCACGTGTAAAACCAATCCAAAACCAAGATAATCAACACCTCAACCTTCTCGCAAGGCAGCAAACAACCCAAGCAGCAATCCAAATCAGAAATCAGAAGTCGCAGAAATAGCAGTCCAACAAAAATTGTCGCAGGGCAGAAATAGCCTCCCCACTTGCTGTCGCAAGGTAGAGAACCTCCAAAAAAAACCTTTGTTGATGTCATAAGGTAGAAACAGTTCCTCACGTGCTGTCGTAAGGTAATAAATCTCCCAAGGTTGTTATCGCAAGGCCTCAAAAGGCTTCCGTAGGGCAGCAGCAAGATCAGAGACCAATCGTGGTCTCCACTTGCTGTTGTAGTAAATCTCCCAAGGTTGTTGTCGTAAGGCCTCAAAAGGCTTTTGTAAGGTAGTAACAAGGTCAAAGACCAATCGTGGTCTCCAACTAGGCAAAAAAGGGTCTACTTGCTATCACAAAAGGGTTTACTTGTTGTCGCAAAGCAAAAAGTCTCCCAAAGTTATTGTTGTAGAGCAGAATAGCTTCCAACTTGCATAGAAAAAAGCTCTCAACAGCACCCTTTTGCTATCGCAAGGCAGTCCACCAATCACTTTATCTCAAACACAAACCCCAACGTAGGGTGGAAGACAAACCAAAAGACCTATCACAAGGTAGAAACCCTATCGTAGGGCAAACAACACAGCGCAGAAAATCAATCGCAACATGTGAAACCTTGATAAAAAATCATATCGCAACATGCGATTAAGAGAACATAAATAAAAGAAGCCCCTAAATGAGAGACCTTCCAACGAAGTTGTTCTAAGTCAATAGGTCTCAAAAAATTTGAGAATAGGGGAGGGAAGAAAGGAGAGGAGAAGGAAAGAGAAGAGACAAAGAACTTCAAAAGAAAAACAAACGAGGAGAGGAACCCAAGAAGGAGGACATTGGATTCTCTAGGGGATTTGATACCAAGAAGAATTGTAGAAGAGAATTATCAAGTCTCATAATGAGAGCTTGACAAATATATATATATATTAACTAAAGTGAGAATAGACATAAATGCCCTTACATAGAAAACTAATAATAGAAAAATAAAAATAAATATAAAAAGAAACTACATATTTCCAATATGTTTTCTGCAAATTTTTGGGTGGTGCGATTTCACTAAGAGAGATCTCTCTTTGTTTTTTAGAGGTATTTCATAGATCTTGGCTATAAGGAATTAGTACCGAGGATATTTTCAGCTAGTAGAAAATCATTCACAGAAATATCTGAAAACCTTCGAATCCAATTTTATTGTGTTCTCATGGTTGATTTACGGAGCAGAAAACGAATATGGGGATTTCTCGAGACCTTGTAAAGTTTCAGATAACTTCCATCAAACTTAATGGAAGCAATTACATTTAGTGGTCTAAAGCAATAAAGGTGTTTTTGAAGGCAAAGGAAAAACACAGTCACTTGCTGACAGATAAGCCTACTTCTAAAGATCCAAATGTGATAGATGTATGGGAGCAAAGAGATACTCAGATTGTGGCATTGTTGTGGAACAATATGGAACCACAGATCAATGCAAACTTTACATTCCTTGACATCTCAAAGGATGTATGGGAACAGGTGAAACACATGTATTATGGATCAAATAATATCACCTGGATTTATGAGCTCACACAAGAGTACTTTTCTTTGCAACAAAATGACAAGACCATAAAGTAACTTTTTGCCTATATCATGTGAATGCATGAAAAACTTAATCAGTACCAACCTATTACTAGTGATATTCGCATGATTCAGAAACAGAGGAAAGATATGGATGTCATTCGATTCCACTCTTCTCTTTGACCAAAGTATGAGGCAGTTAGATCTCAAATCCTGGGTAGTCAGGATCTTCCATCTCTTACAGATGTTTTCTCTCGACTCAAGAGAGTCACATTATTAAGTAGTGGCAATGTTAGTGGTGATCGATCAACTTTATTAAGTAGTGGCAATTGTGTTCTCGTGGTGGTCGAAGGGGTTGTGGTAAAGGTGGTAAAAGTGGTGGTATAGATTCCCGGGGAGGTCGTGGAACCCGTTAGTGCACCCATTCAGGAAATGGGCTATAAAGTAGAATTGCCTGTAAGTCTATTTTGTGGTAACTAGGCAACCATACACATAGCTTCTAATCATGTGTTTCATGAGAGAACGAAGCATGTTGAAGATTGTCACTTTGCTCGTGACAAACACCTAAATGGTGAAATTGCTACTCTTTATGTGAAGTCTGAAGATCAAGTTGTGGATTTTTTTACTAAGTCATTGGGTTGGTAGGGTTGACTATATTTGTAACAAGTTGGGATTATATGATATATATTCTCCAGCTTGAGGAGGAGTATTAGGATTAATAAGTTATTATTAGTAAGGGTAGTATTATCTTTTTCTTTCTTTTGTTATTTCGTTGTGATATATAATAGTTGTGCGGCTAGGGTTGGAGTCGATTTCAACTTGCTCCCACGTTTCTCTAATCTCTTCTTCTATTCTCCTTCTCAAACTCTTAATCTACATACTACAAATGAGGGGTATTAGGGTCTTGTAGCCTCAGTGTATTTCATAATAAAGTAGGCATGTCATTCATGTTTTTAGAATTGAAGCAATTCACTTTAGAGACCTAGTTTGGATCTTGGGGGAGAAACTTCAGATCTCTTTACACATGTTCTTGTGTTTGTGAACTATTCTACAACAGTCTTGTGTCGTTTTTGTAGTACAAGCACTTCTAGGGTATTATGTGCTCATCGTGTGCTATAAAACCAGACAAAATATCTTACAAGGGCACAATAAGCTAGACAACATTAACATCTTTTTAGGAAATTAAATAATAACGACAAAACAGCCTAGTTCAATAAATGACTTCAGTCTTATATCAACTTGAGATTATAAGGTGAAAAAGTCAACATAGAAAGCAAGAGAAAAAGCTATTCACCTCTATGTCAAAACGGATAGGAGCATAACAATCAAGTTGTTTTTGAATAGCCAGATGGCGTGCCCCCATGTTCTCTTTATACCTTGAACAATTTTGAACAAAAGATCATTTCACATAAACAATATAATTCTAAATGAAAATTTAGCAATGCATTTGGTGAAGTGAAAATAACAGATTACATTATTAAGAATAAAGCCTTTCCTTGGAACACATTACTTACCAAGAAAAAAAATGCGGATCCTCAAAAACATTTACTGGTAAGAGCTACATCATTTGCATAAAATATAACTGAATGTTGGAAGAGAAGTGGGTGCATGGGTAGTGTATGCAAGT
Organism: Akebia trifoliata; assembly: GCF_017979445.1. NCBI lineage: Eukaryota > Viridiplantae > Streptophyta > Magnoliopsida > Ranunculales > Lardizabalaceae > Akebia > Akebia trifoliata. The sequence continues at coordinate 13,038,048 of NC_141375.1, forward strand.
GATTTGTTCATGTTCACAAGATGTATAATGTCAGATTTTTGTTTTGGGGTGGGGGGGGTAATGATGATTAAGTTTTGATTTAAATGTTAAAAATGAACAAAGCTAGAAAAGCCCTGCTAAATAGGAACTATCTTTATGGATAGATGCCTTAGAAACTGAGAGTTTCAGGATAAGTTCAAACAGGACAAAAAACATGCAGTGCAACAGGATCCGCTTAGCCAACCACAAATCTTTGGGATAAGCCTTTGTTGCTGTAGGAAAAAGAGAAAAATACATGCAGTGCAACATTACCAAGCACACCCATAGTGAAGAGAAGTGGAAAGCATGTTAAATTGATCTGCAAGAAGTGGCCCAAAGGGACTACTAATATTTAGGTTCAACCATCCATATAGATAGGGATATTGGTAAAGATATGACCATAGAATTAGTATTAAGTGGAGACTAGCTTTCTATACAGCACAAATAAAACTAAAAGGAAAATTCTATATGGCAGTAATAAGAAAAGCAACCATGCTTTTGGAGCTTAATGTTTGAGGAACTTGTTCGTAGAATGAAAGCAACGGAGATGTTGATGTTGAGATGGATGAGTGGTATTTCTAGCAAATATAATTAGAAGCGAGTACATTCAAGGAATATGGGAATAGCCTTCATAGGAGATTAAATAAAGAGCACCAAGAAAGGACAAAATACAAGAAATCAATTGAGATGGTTTGGGCAAATACATTAAAGACCAATGATAACACTATTGACAAGGAGCACTTTAACACAAGTAGAACGCTCTAAAACAGCAATAAGGTCAATAATTACATGGATAAGAAGAGAAGATCTACATAAGCATGCCAAGACAGAAGATATAGTTCTAGAAAGAGTTGAAGGAAGAAAAATGATTCCTGTTGTTGATCCCAATATTTGGGTAAGGTGTGGATGAGGATGCTTGTAGATACCATTCTCAATGGTATTGACTAATGCTTGATGACATTAATACCAGGAAGGTGTCATCATTGACCTAGCCATTGGGAACTCCGCCAAATCAAGGAAGCTAAATAAGGTAAAGGTTTGTTGGGAAAAAGAAGGCTCTGCCAAGAAAGACCGCTTCCACCTGGAAGGTTCATAGGGGTGTCAAAGAAGAAAATAGGTTACCCAAGGTACGTCACTGCCTCACTGGCACCAAGGGGCAAATATAGTGGCTGACACTTTTGGATGGGGTGTTACAAAGTATCCCTAACGTTTGCCTAATCGGTAAGCAGCACTGACAAACTCTGGAATGTCTTACAACTTAGTGCAAGTCGTGCATAGCATAAATTTCCTTGTTGAACTATCAAATGATTGCGACACTACGTACCTAACCTAGGTGATGGTACAATGCCTATCTAGTTTGAGACATACAGACACAAGAAAAAAGAGGGGAGATTTCCACCTTCCTAGATATACCTAACCCCTTCGCAAAATAGGCAATCCAACCTTCTTCCTTCAAAGGGATTGCTTCTCTCTCTCTCCTTCTTTGATCAATTACATCTTTTTCTCTAACCACTAAACCTTTTTCTAATTTCGTTATTCTTGATATTTTGGTGTAACAAGGGCCAAATGACCATAGACTTGATTTAGGTGGAAATTGGAGTCATCATTGATGAATCCTCATTCCAAGTGAGAGAAGACCTTATCCACCTCCTCAACACCGTATTACAATGGGGGCTCTATTGAGGAAGGTACTTCATGCTGAATTACGAGAGGAAGGAGGAATCTTGTTAAACTATAGGAATATGATTGACTCGATCAATGAAGTTAATAAAAAGCAAGATAAGCCCAAGTAGCCAATACAATGACTGTGCAAAGCATGATTGGGAAGGCATCTAAATCCCTGGAGAAGTATTGCACAATTTCATCCAAATGAGAAAAGAAATCATATACTACTTACAGCAATTGGCTTATTGTCCACATCAGTGGTTGAGCTATTGAAGTGTGTGAAGTTGAAGAGTTGTGTGTGGTGGGGGGTGGGTGGGGGGCACTTACATCAATAAGTTATGGGCTTATGGACCCAATACTAAATATCTCATAAAAATAAAGATAATAAAAATAAAATAAATCTAGACCTCTAACACTCCCCCTCAAGCTGGAGCATACAAACCAAACATGCCCAACTTGGTACATAATATAGAAGATAAACTCCTAAGCAATGCTTTTGTGAGGACATCCCCCAACTTATTTTTTGACTTGATGTACGGAGTAATAATCTACTTGGTCAACATCATATCACAAATAAAATGTCAATCCACCTCAATATGTTTTGTCCTCTCATGAAAATTGGGTTGCTAGCGATATAGTTGGCCGCCAAATATTACAATGCATAGAAATAGGGGAAGGAACCTAAACTCTCATCTCCTTGAATAGAGACTGAACCCAAAACATCTCACATGTTGTGTGAGCCATAGCCTTTGTACTCTACCTTAACACTGGAACGTGCAACCTCATTTTGCTTTTTACTATGCCAACTCACCAAATTGCTACCAATAAAGTACAATATACCAAAATGCCCTCATCTTCAACCTCTTGCCAAAAAGGCTTAATTTTCTTCCAAAAAAAAAAAATTCCATTGTACCCAACCTCGTTGTTCACCGTTAGAACAAAATGTGGATAAGGCCTGACACATATGGATAGATTCGTGGAGTGACTAGGATCTGATGTCCACTCAGACCAATGGTGTGGTCATATGATCACCATTTGGATGAGAAAGAAGTAAGGTAGAATTGATAGGACCTAAACCAAAAGGGGTATGAGAGACCAGGTGGTAGACAGAGAAAATGAGAGGGGAAAAGAGAGAGTTGTGGGGACCAAGAAAATGTGTAGCGAATTGGTATTCTTGAGGGTTTAATGATAAATGTCACATCTAAGGGAACACTTGGATTTATAAAAAGAGGATCTCTCTCTCCTTATCTTAGACAAAGGGTGTCAATCGAGGTGACAGATGGGTAGGTAGGACAAGTAACTATCCCAATCTGACTTCCCTTCTATCCCTACTTGTGTCAATAGGAAAGTCAACCTAGGACAACAAAGTCAATCTCGAGAGGCTATTAAGGATGTTGTCAACAGTGCTGAGCCATTGACACCTCTGTCATGGAAAACAAAAACCTCCCATACTTTATACATCTGTCAACCTCGAATCTTTCACTTTATACATCTACTACCTCCTGGCTGGTCAGTCCTAAACCTTTTAATGTTGATAGGTGTCTTTGAATCTAGATTGACATGAATCTCGAGGATGCCAACCAGGACGTACAGAGGCCAGCAAGTTATGCACATCAGCACGAGGCCGCACTACCATGACCATACAACAACTAGGTCTGCTAAAGACACAATTATTTGCCACATCAGCACCACGCCTCAACCATAGTAGCACGCTAACAGAGTACTCACATCAAGTGACTCTCATGTAATAGATGGTTGGCGTGCATGACCAAAAGTCCAAAACTAACCAGCTAATGGGGAATATTACGAGAACAGGGTTCGATGGGCCTTAAGTAAGAGATCGAGGTTGACAGATGGACAGACATATAAAGCCTAGGGAGTTTCTACTTTGCAAAACGGGAGTTTCTACTTTGCAAAACAAAAGTTTCAACGCTACTTATAGCACCCTTTGCAGCCTCCCCAGATTGACTTGGCTTTCATAGATTAACCTTCTTGCTAATACAAGAAGGAATAGATGGAATTTTGACTTGGAATTTTGACTAGGACAATGACTTGTCTTGCCTACCCATTTGTCATCTCGATTACCACCCTTTGGCTCAAACAGTGAGAGAAAAATCTCATTTATATAAACCGAAGTGGTCCCTCAAATCGGACATCTATCATTAGACCCTCAAAAGCACCAACTCTCTTTCTCCCTCTCAATCTCACTCTCCACCACCTAGTCTCTCACATCCCTCTTGGTTCAAGTTCCATCAGTCCTACCTTGTCTCTTCCTCAACCAAATGATAACCATACGATTACACTGCTAATCTGAGTGAACTTCGGATCCTAGTCACCCCGCTAATTTATCCATGTATACAAGACCTTATCCACTTTCCATTCAAACGATGAACACTCATCAACCTCTAGAGCATTATTTTTAAAACCTTTTTAACCCATTGTCTTCAATCTTTGGACAAAAACAATTTATTGTTCTTCCCAAAAGCCCATCTTTAACCTCCCCAAAAAGCCCATATTCCTTTCTTAATGTTTGAAGGTTTAAAGAGATAGAATCTTGAAATTGAAGACAAGGAAAAAAATATCTACCCTAAAAGTTGGAAGCGATGTTTTTGTTGTTGGGGAGGGGGGAGGGGGGATAAGGCTTTTGGACAAGAAGTTTAAGATAAGGGCATCTCTTGTTAGTCTCTCATAGAAGACCAAAGTCAAGGGAGTGCGTCACCAGTTTGAAACATAAGGAGACTTTAATTTTTTTTTTAAACTCAAGAGGGGAACTTCACCCTTTTTATCATTGCCTAGCAAAATAAATTTCGAGAAAGTGTATGCGTTCAGCCACCATTGAAGCAAAGCAACATTGTCCCCAACCCGATTTAAACCTATTTCGTAGAAGTAAAGAAAGTGTGATACGTTATTTGTGAAGAAAACAACTCTTTGTTGAATGGTATGAGCTTGATCTTCTCCATGGGGTTGGTAGTCGGTAGCCATCTCTTTTATTGCGGCCTCAATGTACTTTTTATGGGTAAAGTTTCTATTAGAAGGAGGTCGAGATACCCCAAGGAAAACAAGCACATAAAAAATTGCAGACTCGATGTTAATCGTACTAGGTTTGCGGAGAAATCATCACGCCATAACCCACACTTATCTTCCATATAGATTTCTTTCATCCTTATAGATATACCTGATTATTCTCATCCCCCACCTAAAAAGTTCAACCCGTCCCGAATAAAACTCTTAACAACTCCTTCCTTATTCCCATGAAAAAAGTTTGGCATCAAGGATTTAGCCAATCAATATGGGTTAAGGGAATTGTTGTCCCAGTAACATGTCTGTCCTTGAAGCTACAATGGATCTCCACATAAACTGTTTTCCTCCACTAATATGATGAAAAGGAAGGGAGAAAAAGACAATCTCCTTTGTCTTCTATAGCTTCCAAATAGTTAGTTGAAGTACCATTCTCAAGGGTGAAAAAAATGCTATCGAAACACAAATCCGAACTGTCTCATCCATTTTTTACTTAACGCTATTCTTCTAATATGTATTTTGAAAAGTCAATTCATGCGATCATAACAAAGGATAATCTTTTGACCATATCCAAGAAGACCAATAAAGGCAATAGTCAAAAAGAGTGTTTTCAAAGCTTCCTCGAATGATGGGTTCTTAAACTTTAGTATTGGTATAAAATTCTTTCGTTGGGTGTAACAAGTAGGGATATGATGTAATTTTCTTTTTTTTTTTTTAAACACATTTAGGTTGGAGTGCAATTGGTGTTAACTGATTGTTGGTACATAGATGTGTTAAACTTAGTCTCTAGCATACCACACAAGAAGATCCTTGTTTTCTGTACCACATTTAGAAAACTTCAAAATACAAAATCCAGCATGGCCATGAATTTACATAAAAGGAAAGAATTACAAAAGAGGGTGGTCACAGATAAGAGAGATTACTAAAATTATTTACAAAATTACAACATTAAATGCAACCAAAGAAAATGAAGTTCTCTATGATGGATGTCAGTGGTCTACCTTTTTGAAAGTACGTCAAATAGTTGACCATATTGTCCCCTAACATCATAAGGGACATATTCGGGGTCTTCTTTTGCAAGTAGGTTTTGATATTCCTCCCAAGAGATATATTTAACAGCAGAAACTTCTGTTTCCTACCAAATAAAAAAGACGACAATATCTAGTTTTATTTTATAGTTAATTAAAAAAGAATTTACTACATGAAAACAATCACATGTTCCTATAATCATGATGAAAAAAATGAGCAATTTTAAGTTGGAAGTTAAAACAAATATAAGCACCTCTAAGACTTGAAGGGAAATTTCTAGAAATCCACCAACATAAAATCATTTATTTGACCCATAGCTCAGTTGGTTTTACGCATTGCAAAGCAACTTCGAGGTCGTGGGTTCAAGTCCAGCTTACCCATTGAAAAAAAAAATTTTAAATAAAAAAACATAAATCGTTTATTTGACATCAAAAGAACAAAAGCGAAAAAGGAAAAAGTAGCCCGATGGTAATACTATTGCCATAATTAATATAAAAAAATCTGATGTTTTGCCGACTTTTTCTGAAGCTTTCCCTTGTAACCCCTACTTTGTCACTATGCCTCCAAGCACAGGAGATCCTCGGAATTTAATGACTAACGAACATAGCTTAATGCATCAAAATACCAAAAAATAGTTGCAAAATTCATAGACTAACTAATTCAGTGAAAGCCCTGATAAGCAATTGTGAATGTGAACTACCGAACTACCAACATATGAGAATTAAAATTAAATACCTTGTCAATAAGATAGAGAAATAATTTGGTAAAGTGTTTATTACTTTGAATTAAGAAGTGTAACCGATAAATCTTACAGATTCTAGAACTAACCAACTGCATTGTAGAGGCAGGTCAGAAAGCACTTTTGTTGATAATCAATATGATATTCTCACCTGAAGAGTAAAAGCCTCCAGAGGAATTGGAGCCAAAGTTGTTACAAGATATACGTCATTGAACTCATTGTTGATAAATTTTCCATCATTTATAACACTGCATTAACAATTTGAAACAAGAAACTGTAAACATTTACATAGTATTCAAGTGCTCATTAACTGTTTGGCAGAGTTCATGATTGAAAGTAGTTAAGGTCTGTGCAAAGCATATACTTAGATGTAGGGGCGCAACTTGGTACGGTTCAAACCGAGAACCAAGCCAAACCAAACTGATAGCTTTGGACTGGTTTGGTTCGGTTTGAAACAAGTTGTGCTTCGGTTTTGGGTTGAGAAAATGGAGAACCAATCAATTTGGTTTGGTTCTAGGTTCAAGACATGTATAGAACCTTACCACTGTTTAGGAGTTAGGACATAGATGATTAATTCTCTTTTATATAGATCGATTTATGACTCTTTTTTTGGATAGATTAATGACTTATTATATGAAAATTCATGTTCATTATTTATTAATTTTTTTTTCATTAAACATATGTTGCTTCCAAGTAGGTTTATAGGATATTGACAACCCACAAAACCGAACCAAACCAAACCGATCTTAGAGCATCTCCAACAATGTTCTTTTAAATAAAGAGCATTTTTTGTATTTTTTTTTTTAAAAAAAACGTAACAAAAGTTATTTTAACTAGTGTAAAATTTGATCCCAACTCCAACAGACTCAACAATTCTTTCTTTATTCTTACATTTAATATTATTGTACTTTTCAAATAAATATTTGTTAAAACCTACTTAAATCCTATTAAGAGTCATGAACTCACATCTTGGCATCCAAAAACATGATCTGATACCACAGGCTTGTAGAGAATAAAATTCTAAGAATTTGAAAAAAAATATTATCTTTCACCGTTAAATTTTAATTTTAAGTTTTGGGAATTTGGTAACCCTCTATTTTCAACACTTTGGATCAAGCTCAATATTCATTTTTTTTTTTTTTAATTCATAAAAAAATTTCCATGAAATCTAAAAGGAATTTGTGTAGGATTGCCAATGTGGTAATCCATGTGGGCCCAATGACACTTAGTAAGATTTCAGGAAAATGTTTTTTCATTTTTTAACATTAAAATAGCTAGTCTTGGAGGTTCTCTACATGCAGAGAGTGGAAGTCCCCCTCTTTATTTTAAAATTTGCTTTTAAAGAGTCTCTTGGAGACCGTTTTTCAACTTTCACTTTTTAAAGTAAAGAGCAAATAGACTTTAAAGAGTCTGCTAGAGATGCTCTTAATATGATTCGGTTCGGTTTGGTTCAATTCGATTCTATGGGAAATTTGGTTCAATTCTAGTTCTTATTGAATAGAACCGACCTATGTCGGTTTGGTTCTAATTTGGCCCCAAACTGAACAATGTTGAACCCCTACTTAGAGGAAGCATGTGCAACATTTCACTAAAAATGGTGGCCAACTGTTAGTTATAGATGATGAAACGGGACAGTAGAGAAACAGTAAGTAATGTTGCAATGTTTCATCCTAGCACATCAAAGAACCAAAATGTTTTGGTAAAAACCTTCGAAAAAAGAACGAAACTTTGAACCATAATTGCAAAGACTCTACTTTCAAAAATCATGCAAGAAACAGAATAATGCATACTAATAAACTCATGCTTAAAAAAAATCATTGCACATTGTGAAATTATCACTAACATTATATGAAGCAATGTTTAAAATCTTGTCTCAAAGCAATGCCTCGGTCTGGAGGAAAACCGAGACATTTTGAGATTTATGAAATTTAACTCGGACGTGTGCACCTAGGCACACACCATTTGTGTCTTGACCGAAACCAATGTCTACGTTAAAACATTCAAAGATGGTACGAAACTTTAAACTACTTAAAATTATGCTTCCAAAATTTAATAAAATGAACAAAACTCTTCCCAAGAATATACCGTTCAAAACAAAAGAACGGAACTATATGAATGGATATTAAGGGCATAATGTGAAATTTATTTAACCATATAATAGTATAAAACCATGTTGCATAAAGAAATATTAAACATCAACATATAATAGTGGGTCTACCAACCACTCTTGAAGGAAAATGAATATCAATTCAAATGCATCCTTCGGAAGAGTTACCCCTAGCTCTTCGTCAAGCTCCCTCCTGGAAACATGCAAAATTTTAATTAAAAATCTACAATACAGAAATGAAACTTTAAAACTGGACATATTAAAACAATATTAATATTGTTCAAGTATAAAACCTCTTTTAAGTAAAACAACGTATTGCAAACTAGAAGAACCCATCAATTACTAATATGGAAATGAAAGAAAGTGGAAATAAGTTAATACTTTAAGTAATTTTATAATTTTCTTTGTTGCATCCACTCTTTAAGTAAATTGGCATAGTTGCCCAAAACAGAACATGATTTAATTAAATCTGCAGAAAATATGTTGATTTTTTTTTTTTTTTTTTGAAATATTAAATACAGTTAAAATGGAATAACTCTTCTTTTTTCCTTTTATATTATGTTTGTAGAAGAAACAATCAAATATAAATCGAAAGAGCTCCCATATCTGTATTCTGACAACAGAATTAGCTTCTTTGTGAAAACATCCATTAGTAGAAATTATGCTGCCACAATGGAGTATTTTCTTGGGCAGGAAAACAGGTGAAGTGGGTTTTTGTTCTCAGTAAGGCTGTGATGAGCTGACTATCATTGAAACAAATAATATATCTAGACAAAGTGAGTAAATAAATTTAACAAGCTAGCTTGCTATGGAGGCTATTTTATTGGAAGAAGAGTTACCTCACTTGAGGGTAGAACGAAATTGATTAAAAGGCAATCTTCCTAGTAAGCCAATTTATTTCATGTCTGTTTTTAAGATGCGTGCTTCAATTGTAAAAAATTCAAAGAAACTTCTTGTGAAATGGGCGAGGAGTAAAGAAGAAATCTCATCACAAAAACGAAGTTAACGTATAGGCCTAAGTATGTGGGTCTGGGTTGAGAAGACGACTTAAAATAAGACGTTGCTAAAGAAATAATTATGGATGATTATCACTTGAAATCTTGCCTCATGGACAAGTGTCACTGGCACAAATTTAAAGTGCCCATTTTATAAATTGCTAAATTAGGATTCTTTGTAAGAGTGGACATAATTGTAAACAGGGGAGGCTACAAAGTTCTTCGCAGTTATGTATCTTTAGTAGGTATCTTTGTGTTTGTCTCTTTTTTAGAGGACTCCATGTCCTCCCGTTAATAAAATTATTTGGTTATCGGAAAAAAAAAAAAAAGTACCTTTGGTAGGTTGACTTGGCCACCATGAAGTGTACAGCATTTTATTTTTTGATAAGTTAAAATTTCATTGAAAGAAAAGACGGGGACGAGAAGGCTCCTAAATACAAGAACTTATCAAAAGAGGAGAAAGAAAAGAAAAAAAAAACCTCTAAACTGCCTCCAAATTACAATTGTACTCCCATCTTACAATGAAGTCCTCAAAAAAGATACCCTTAAATTCCTTGAAAACCTTTCCCCAAAAAACTAGCAAGCCCAAAATAGACAAAATGAGATCCTCTAACTGCAGCTATTTTCCTTCGAAAGTGTGTGTATTCCTCTCCTTCCACCACCCCCAAGAGATAGCAAAGGGAAGGAGGCTCCACAAGATCCACTTCAAAGTTCTTCTTAAGGAGAAACCCCAATTCATCCAAGAACTAAATAGCTCTCCTTGTGGTCCTTGGCAAACAGCCCACTATACCAAAAAGGTCAAGGAAATGATACCAACCATGACACACCATAGCACAATGCAAGAGAAGGTTTTCTGCAGTCTCACCATTTCGGTAGCACAACAAGCAACAGTTTGGAGTTCGAGTTCAACATACGGGTTAGAAGTTTCAAAATGGGTTGATTTTTTGTGAGGATGATCTCTATGGTGAGAAGATTATCCTTACAAAAATCAGCCCATTCTTAAACTTATAACCTCAGTTTACAAGTTAAAGAATCGTGGGACCGTCAATAATTTGTAAACCACTTTTGATGGGGTTAGAAGTTTCAGAAATCAGCCCATTCCAAAACCTCTAACCCCTCTAAGGCAAAACACGTAGAGCAAAATGTAAGGTGCTGAACATTTCCCTTTTGTTATATATACAAAAAAGAAACTCCTAAAAGACTCCTTCCCCAAGTGCCAGTTCATCTCCACAAAGAAAATATCATCTCTAAGCATATAGTGGATGGATTTAGCTATACCTAGCCGTTACAAGGGACGAATCACCAGCAGATATATGACCAGCACTGGAGATATCCCATAAGCCTGCCCATGAATCCTTGCAGTCAGCACGTCGCTGCAAAAGCAACTCTTGGGTACTCTCGGCAAATATCCATACATGAACAGCTCGATGATAATCTCCATCTCTATGTACATGATCTCTACATAAGTAGCAAAAATGTTTTATGTCTAGAAAAAAGCATAACAATAGCAACAAGAAGAGTAGCAAATTCAGGTTAGCTTTTATGGAAGATGATATGTCCATGGAATTTCTTGAAGCATAAGTGATGTTGAACACTCATACACAAAATAGTTATCACATACCTAAATATGGCTCACTTTTTAACTAATCAACGCACAAAAGTATTCTACCAACTCTGAACCTTATCTTATCTAACACAAATGGCATATAAAGCAAGATTTTAAAAATTGTTCAATACCACGATGACTCACCCAAGTCATCTCAGTATCATTCGTGAAAGACGCCAAAACCAGGATTTAACTTCTGCATCCCTTTTTTTTTTCTTTTTTCTAGTTCCCAGGTCTGAGTGGGATTAAAAATCGTCCAAAACGGAGATGACTCGGCAAAAACAGGATTTAAAACTATGATATTAAGAATTGAGCTGTAACATTCCTACAAATCACCGAGACCAATTCATGATGGTTAATCTCCTAAATCCAAAATATTCTATTAATTTTTCCGATTGGTCTTCAATGAAAAGACATTGCTTATTTAGAGAACAAATCCTAAAGCAACAAAATTCAATTTTAATTTAAAATTAAAAGAACAAAATTCAATTTCAAATTCATAATTCATAATCTTAATATTAACAACTAACCCTAGCTCAACCAATCCTATAATAAGGAAATTTATGTAGGGTTGAAATTTCAACAAAAAATCAATGAGAAACCTTGCAGAGATCGGTTTGAAGTAGATATTTGGAGGAATTGGAGCAGAAACAATTAGAGTGCTAAGTGATGGAAAAGGATAGAGAAATCACCTGGGTTTGGAGATGCCAGTTTTCTGACCTGTTTCTGTTAGAACGTCAAGGAGTTCTTCCTCGTGGGTGTCTGCCATGACTACGTTAACCAAATGAATGATGAAAGAAAAACGATCAAGTCAAGTTGATTCTTGCATTTATTTTATTTTTGTAGAAGTGGAAGCTAGCATTTAAATATTCGAAGCATCTAAATATGCAAAGTGATGGACCTGGTGCTTCAAAATTGATATGGATTCTCACGTTGCTGACGTGGTTGTATGTGAGAATAATGCTGATGTGACCTCAGGATTGAGTGTGCGATGTAGGGGTGTCAATGTGTACCCATTTACCCGGAGCCGAACCAGAATCAAAATCAAAATCGAAAACACCAGTTTCAATTCTCTTTTTATTGGAGTCGATTAGAGTCGGGTCTAATATGGAATCGAACCAATAGAATCCGAAATCATTAGATTATATCTGATGCATACCTGCAAATATCCGGAATCGATTTATTTTGTCACTTATTTTTACATTAAACATGATTCAAGGTAATCCTATATTTTAAAATTAACATATATGATATAAAATTCTTTAAATTTTATATAAACTAAATATTTGAACTTAAGATGAGTCATTTCTTTTTAAATTTATTACTTGTAAAGGAAATACATTTTAATATTTGAAAATAAAAATCATTAAATCATCATTTTAGTGAAACTTATTAAGTTGAAACTTTACAAATAATATGTTATTTTTTGTAAGGAAATTTTTATTATAATGATTTTGAAATAATTTTTCTCATTCGATTCTTGAGAATTGGAACCGATAGGTACTTGTGATTTTTCATGGTTCCGATTCCGATTCCACTTATTTTAAAAATGGAATTGAACCGACAAGAATCGAAACCAATAAAATATAAAAGTTATGATCCAAATATCACAGGAATCGAATCAAAACCAACCCATTGACACCTCTAGTGTGATGTGAGGTCCAACCTTGATTTCACTCCAACATGACTCAATAATGTATTATAAAGAAAATAGTCCAAGGGTGTCATTGGGTACCCAATTTGTAGACATGAGAATATTCATCTTTGAACATTAATGCTACGGTATTTGGAATCGCCATCATTCTTTTTTGAAAATGAGTGTGAATGGGCACTCGAATTAATTTTTAAGAAAAGTCATTTTTCATGACATTTTAGTAACTCTTAATCATGGAAAATGTGTGATCTACCTAAGATCAAGGTAAGGTGATTCAGTTAGAGAATGGGGAAGGTGTTAAACACTCATTTTCTCCACCTAAGGTGGTTACCTTGTAAATTTGACTATTTTTTTAAAAGATTAACATAACAACAAAAATGCATAAGATGCATGAAGTGGGTGTGTGTATATGGTGAGTATGTACATTCTTGAAAGAAGTTTTAATGTTAGTGTTGACTTGAGAAATCTTCTGTAGAAGAGGATATCCCATGGTGTCATCACATTTTACATTGAAATGTTGATTTAAAATTTTAGAAAAATTTCATGGATGGAATTCTCTTAGATTCATAACCGTAATGCATGCATATTTGACTAAAAACTTAATGTTTCAACCATATTGAGAGAGTTATGCATTTCTTATCATGGCCAAGCATGTGTGATATGTGTGCATAGTAAACATATGTTGCATGAAAGGAAATGGGTAAAAAGGACTTTAACCTCTATCCTTTCGATCAAACTGCCTTAAGTATTTCATGCCCAAGGTTGATTTTCAATTTACTCGGGATGAAAGAGTGTTCTCTATTACATCCTAAAATCTTTTAAAAAGAAAAGAAAAGAAAATGATAGGAGAAGAAAATGCAAACTTAAAAAGAAACTATATCCTAATCCACATTGTCCCTTGATAGTTTTGAATGAGCTTGAGCCTTGAGAGATGAACTTAAAGGTTAGATGATTTAGTTGAGGGTAGGAAATGAGAATTGTTGAGTTGAAAATTAGAGATAAGAGAATGAGTAGGAATTTTGATAGAGCTTTAGGTTGAGAGATAAGGGTTTGAGAGCATGCCTTGTTCATTGAAAATAAGGGTATTTATAGAGTTTTTTAAAAAAATTTAAGGATAAAGTGATCCAACCTTAACAATAAAGAGAATGGACATGAAGTATATGTTATTTTTTTTTTGGATTTTTTATTTGTATGAAGGTAAATGTGACATTTGTGAAGAAACCATAAAAACATTTTTTGATCTTTGATTTTTTGGTAAATAGAGGTGAGAAAATGAAAAATATTTTTAGGAGAGTGAGTAGAGGAGTGACATGTATAAAGGTGAAATGATAGGTGTAGACACCTCATTTTTGCGTTCGCCTGATTAATCAACTCGTCAACCCGATTGCAACGATTCCCAATAATGGATGTTTATTCCAATGCTTTACTTGTTACTGATATGTTTCAAAAATTCAGATGAGGTATCTCGAACTGATAAAATCTTAGAAATCACGCTACGCTAGAAAATATAACCCCAAAAACGTAGAAATCATCATATTGTCGAGAAAAAGAAGTTTCACGATAAAAATTACTAAAAAATGATCAAATTACCAAAATACCCTTAACCTCAAAACATCCCTAGAGCCCACATTATACTTAGAAAAATCCTTTCAAACATATAAAACAACAAATCGAAACCAAATACACCATTTTACCAATTTTCACAAAATTTGACTAAATTACGAAAATGTCCCTCATAAAATTCACGATCATGTCGCACAAAAAATTTCATAATGACATAAACCAATATTCTCATTGAATTTCTTACGAAAAATCAATTCCAAAACATTCTGAAACATTGAAAAACAACTTAAAACGCAAAAAGTCCTCTCCGATGGTAAAACGGTAATTTTACAATTTTAATAATTAAAATTTTCAAAATTAATAATTAAAACATTAATTAATGTAAAATGAAAGTCAATCAAGTAAGACTAAAGTCAAAATCTTAAAGTCAATCAAGTATGACTAAAATCTTAAAGTCAATCAAGTAAGACTAAAGTCAAAATTTTAAAGTCAATCAAGTAAGACTAAAATTCAAAACTCTAATAGAATTCTAATTAAACAATAATTCTATTTAAAACAATTCTAATTAAAATATAACTCTACCTAAAATAATTTTAATTAAATACTAACTCTACCTAAAACAATTCTAATTAAATACTAACTCTATCAAAACAAGCATTCAAAAAAATCTATAAATAGGGGTCCCTACAACCTATTTTCGTATGAAAAAATAAATCCTAGAAAAAATAGACTAAAAAGCTTCACTAGTCTCCCATAAATCCTAATTTTGAAGTCCCAACTCCTTACTTAACATCCATACCCCAACTTTAGCTCAAAAAAATCTAGAAATCCTTCAAAAACACCTAAAAATCCATAAATAAATCAGAAATATTTAGATCTAAGAAGGAGGTATTTCATCTTGGAGGTCTGAAGCGAATCCGGTGACAGAACGAAGCGAGGAGTACCATACGAGGAGCTGTTCTATCAGATCCGAGGGAACAAAACCGTTGCATTGCAAAGGTAAATATTTTTATTTTTTTATTTTTATTATTTAGGTCTTTTTCGCAATGTAATCGTTTTTGGGAATTAGTAGAGACCAACGTTTACCGGGCGGGGTTGGTGCCTAACACCTTCCAACCCCATAATGTGATCCCCGGACTCAGTATTTTTTTAATAGATTAGTTGTTTTTTTTATCCGTTTCAAGTCGATGTTCGGTTCCTAGACCATAATAACTAAGTGGCGACTTCCAAACCTCAAAGGTCAAAAGCGGATCTGTGCTCCCAGTAGATCGAGGGCACTTTCAGTGGCGACTCCTCTGGGGACCATTGAGGATCAAACTTGAAAAATCCCAAGTATGGGAGCATTGCTAAGATGACCTAGTTTTTTTTTTAAGTTCGATTTATTTTATTTATGTTTGTTTATTTGAAAAATCCCAAGTAGAGCGTTTTAGTGAAGATAAATTGATGATGGTTGGACAACGAATTTTTTTTTTATTTTTATGTTCTTTTTATTGAATTTTCTTTTTTAAAAACGTGTGTAGATTTTTTTTTATTTTTAAAAAGGGATATTTTTTAGGTGTGTGTGATTGATCCGTGAATAGTGTTTTTTTTTTCAGTTTTTAAATTTTTTAGTGAGTGTTTAATCTGTTGGTTAATTTTTCTTTTTTTTTTAAAGAAAAAAATAATTTTTTATGCTAGGTGTGCTGCCCATTGAAAGCAAGAAGGAAAACTAAAAAAAATAAATATAAATTTTTTTTTTAGGTTCTGTTAGCAAGCACCAATGTGTTTATGGTTTTTAGGGATGGTGTGCCCCTAGTAAAAAAATTAGATTTTAATTGTTAAACTCTTAATGCTTTTAATGAGGTGAGTGGTGTGCCGTTAACAGAAGAATATGTTTTCTACTTTCTATCTCCTTCTCAAAGGAGAAAGAAGAGTACCGCAGCAGAGAGACGTCTCTCTCTTTCTCTCCTTCTGATCTCTCTTGTTCTTCCTTCCTCTCATTCTCTCTTGAAAATTTTGAATTTTTCTATTGAACAATCAGAGGTTTAAGGTTTTGATTGGTCGACTAAAATCATTGGATTTATCAAAGAAAGATCTAAATTGATTCAAGTTCATGGAGACAAATTTTCCAACTTAAATCCACTCTTGCTTCTCCATAAATCGATCTCTAGGGATCCTATTACGCTGGAGTTCAATAAACGATTTATGTCCTAATGTTTGGCCATTCTAATTTGATGGGTTCGCTCATACCTAGACGGCTTTTCTGAGATGAGACAATTGAGAGAGAGAGAGACTCATATTTCTGTTTTATCGATTGAAATTCCTGTATCTCACAGTGGAATTAAATCGTAACCCGATTCAGTAATTAGGAGTCCGGGTCGATCTCCAATAAAAAAAAACGAATAGGACTTTCGAAGAACTTGAATCAAGTTTATCTTAATGAAGAGTGAGGCAAACTCGACCGTGTAAGCGATTGAGTTAAGCCAAAATCGTTTGAAATGGCCTACCTTTATAATTGTGAAAGGAGTTTAACTTTGAATATCCATGAAGTTTTCCCTTCTTGCTCCTCTTTCTCTCTCTCTGCGTTTTATTTATATATTCTTTGTTAATGGCTTTGAAAGCTATTTGCAAGCTCAACTCTGTTTGTGTGGTCTCTCGGGCAGATGGATTTATGTGCCCACATGATTTATAACAGAATTCCGAGTAAATTTCACTTCTTAATCGTCGATCCCTTTCAATTCATCCCAAAGTTTTTTCTTTAGAGTTTCAGAGGAGTTTTTTTTTTATTGATCTTACTGGTATCTGGTTTGAAACAGTATTCTCCAATTTGATTTTTTTTCCTTTCTTTTTTGGATTTGAGAATTATTTAACGTTGCTTACTAAGGTCAATGTTTTATTACTGAAATATCTGAAGAAAGGGGTATTGAGAGAGATGTTTTGATTTTGGAGTGATGTGAGTTTTATGGTCTTTCTGCAATGAGGTTAAGGAGATTGTTTCTTTTTTATTGTCACGCCAATTTTTACATATAGCACATTATACCAGAATTTGGTTAATACTTTCTTTGATTGAGAACGTGCAAAAATTGGTATGACAATAATTTTTTGGGCAGCATTTTGTTTTGTTTTTTTTTTTTTTTTTTAATTTCCATTTTGTTTTAAAAATTGATTTGTTTAAAATAAAGGAGAGATTGATTTTGGGGTTTTTTTGAAAGTTGTTATTAACACATCAATGGTCACTTGCGACACACCAACCCATATGTGAAGGATTATTTAATTTTCAAAAAAAGATTGGGGTATCATAAAGGGTTTTGCTTCTTGATCCTACAACTGTCAGTCTATTATCAATTTAACATTTATCGAAATCTCGAATTATTTTGGGTCACCCAAAAGGGACCTGATTGGACCATAATAAAAATATAAAAAAAAAAATCCTTTTGGCTTGGAATAAAAAATTGTGCTTGTAACGATGATTAAGATCTGATCAATTACTATGCCATATTCATTATTGATTTGCTATAATTCTAAATTGACATATGTAAGTAGATGTGGGCTTTGATCTCAAATTGAACCGTATGGATGGTTTTTTAATCTTTTTTGTTCATTGTATGCATTTATTTGTATGGTTCAATACCTTTGCTTGTATGGACTCATAAATTGATCGGATTGAAAAGGCACACCCCCGGGCACACCACCCGTTTACCCTGTTTTGACACTAGTGCGTGGCCTGGTCTCTTCGGAGATGCGACGTCATTCATGAAAACCACAACTCCAGTCATGTACCTTAGGGTATATCAAACTGAGGCATCAGTACCGTCTGATCAGGTGACTCTGAAAGGTATATCGATACACCTAAGTTGGAGCGACCTTAACCTTTGACCTATTGTAAGCCGCACAGTCACATGTCCCGTTTGCCAACGTAGTACTAGTACGTGGTCGATCCCCTCGTGGGATGCCAAACCATTTATGAAAGCTACAACTCTTGACTCGTACCCATAGGTATATCAAAGATAATATAAGTACATTAATTGCACTTCTTGGTCAAAACCAGTGCCTAAGCGAGATCCTGCTCCAACGTACTACGGTACTAGGAGGATAAACTACGTCTATTCTAAAAAAGAGGTGATTTAAGAGTGCCTTTTGAAATCGCCTCGACCCTACCGTCCGCTAAATAACGGATAGAGGTCCGATCTACGTATCTCGGGAATTTTAAAAGAATAGGGAGTCGCCACCTAGTTTAGGTCTAAGAACCAAGATTAACTCCAAATGGATATGGGTCGGTCCACGGATCAGAGAGATGGATAAGGGGTCAGGTTACAGGTTTCGGAAGGTGTTAGGCACCGAACCCGTCCGATTGAGATGATTGATCTCTACTATGATCCAAAACTAACCTATGGTCAATGGGATAAGACTAGGGTCAATACCATGGTTCAATGATCATCATCAGTTTATATCTGGTCTGCCAAACGAATCTTATGGTTAAGATAATTACATAAATTCTCGAATTTAGCATAAAAAGAATCTCACGATTTAATAAGGCTTACGTGACACCAAATATTAATGGATCAATTCGATCACATTTTGAATAGTATGAAATCAATTCTTAATGCCACGTATACAACATTAGTGAATTGTCTCATTGATGACATTTTATTAAAGAAATTTTGAATTGGCTCATTGACGACATTTAATTAAAGAAATTTGATTGTTTGAATTGCCACGTGACGACATTTTATCAAAGAAATTTGATTTCAGAATCGCCACGTGCATCCTAAAATCAATGAGTCAATTTACACATGTTTTTTAATAAAAGAAATCTTGATTTTTTGAAATGCCATGTATATTAAAATCAGTGAATCGACTCACAAATTTTTAATAAAAAAAAAAACTCGATTTTTGAAATGCCACGTGTGTTAAAATCAATGAGTTGACTCGCATGCCTGATTTTGTAGAAAATCTCAATTTGGAATTTTCAATGCACACAAAAAAATCAGTGAGTTGACTCATGCGCCAATTTCATAGAAAACATCGATTTTAAATTTTCAATATATACAAAATCAGTAAGTTAGCTCACATATCCATTTTATAGAGAAAAAATCGATTCAAATTTCTAATGTAACCAAAATCAGTAAGTCAACTCAATAATTTTGATTAAGAAAATTTTGATTTTTCAAAATCGTCACGTGCGTCAAAATCATTGAATTAACTCACAAATCAATTTTATAGAAAACAAAAATCGATTCAAATTTCTAATGTACCCAAAATCAATAAGTAGACTCAATAATTTTGATCAAAGAAATTTTGATTTTCTAAAATCGTCACGTATGTCAAAATCATTAAATTAACTCACATATCCATTTTATAGAAAATAAATCGATTAAAATATCTAATGTGCCCAAAATCCGTGAGTAGACTCAATAATTTTATCAAGGAAATTTTGATTTTTCGAAATCGCCACGTGCGATAAAATCATTGAATTAACTCACATATCCATTTTAAAAAAAATAAATCGATTCAAATTTCTAATGTGCCCACAATCAATGAGTCAACTCAACAATTTTGATTTTTCATCATCACCACATGCGCCAAAATCATTAAATTAACTCACATATCCATTTTTATAGAAAACAAATCAATTCAAATTTCTAATGTACAGACAATCAATGAGTCAACTCAACAATTTTGATTAAGAAAATTTTGATTTTTCAAAATCGTCACGTGCGCCAAACTTAATGAATTTGTCTATACATTTCGCAAAATCAACAAATTGATCAATTAATATTACAAAATGAGAAAATCGATCCAATAATATTAATAATCAATTGTTTGATCCATCACTATTTCAGAAAATTAAAAAAATTGCCATTAGTGCCACGTACACCTAAAAAATCGACGAATCCATTCGGATACATAAAAAATTATGAAGTCAAGAATAAATAAATGAAATAAATAAAGTAAAAAAAAATTATCTTTGCCGAATGATTTCAGATGCTTGGATTCCTTCAACAAAAACTCGAAATAACTTATGAGTAGTATCGTGATCTTACAAGTTTGATGTGTAAATCTTTCTCCAAAATCAATTTTTTTTCTTTGAGGGTAATGAAGAAGACGTTAACGGAGGTGAGGCTATGGTTGTTTTTTTTTTAATGGTAAAAAGAGAGGGAGAGAGGAGTTGAGGATGTTAATGGAGAAGAAGGTGTGACTTTTTTTTTATTTTTTTATTTTAGAAGGAAGAAGAAAGTTGTAAGTTTAATGGTGAAAAAAATGTTGCTATTTTTTTTAGAGGGTGGCCTCAAAAACATTTTTTCTACCCTTCAATGGTTCTTTTGATCCTCTTTTATGGTGGTTCTCCCATCAAACATGAGAGAGGGAGAAATGAAAGTGATGGTAGAGGACATGAGTAATTATAAGAAATTGGAGAGAGGGAGATGGATGACATGGATAGTTATGAGAAGTTGGAGAAGAAAATGTGTGTTCACGTATTTTCTTTCTCTTCTTTATTATTATTTATTTTTAGAGAATGGGGGGTGGTGATCCTACGCTACTCACCTTAATAATCTCTCATAGACCATTAAATTGATTGGTCGGTTGGAACTCGATTTTAATCCAATCGAATTTGGATTTCAATTTGATCGAGTGGATTTTTTTTATTTTTTGGTTGATTGATGTAATTTTAAATTCAATTGATCGATTTTAGTCTTGAATTTGGTTGATTGATTTTAATTAGTCGATTGGATTTTAATTTCAATGTTAATCGATGGATTAGATTTTGATTTAAAAGTTTGATGGATTTTAATTTTCACTTTACTTAATCAATTGAATTTTAATTTGACTTTTATTTGATTATAATTATGATTTTTTTTTTAATTTGATTTTGAATTTCAATTTGATTTTAAAATAGTTAATTCAATTTTAATTTGATTTTGATTGGTTGATCGATTTGATTTATTCGAATGATTTTCAATTTGATTTTCAATTTGATTTTAAATTGAATTTCGATTGATTTTTTTCGATACTTTAATTTGATATTTAAATTTGATGTTTAAATTTTAATTTTGTATTTCAATTTGATTTTAAAATTTAATTTGGTTGATTCAATTTTAATTTAATTTTGATTGGTTGATCAATTCGATTTAATTTTACTTTTTAATTTTATAGCCAACGTGGCACTAGTGCGTGGCCCGGTCTTTTCGGAGATGAGACGTCATTCATGAAAACCACAACTCCAGTCACGTACCTTAGGGTATATCAAACTGGGGCATCAATACCGTCTGATCAGGTGATTCTGAGAGATATATTGATGCACCCAGGCTGGAGCGACCTGAGTCTTTGGCCTATTGTGAGCCACACAGTCACATGTCCCGATTGCTAACGTAGTACTAGTACGTGGTCGGTCCCCTCGTGGGATGCCAAACCATTTATGAAAGCTACAACTTTTGACTCGTACCCGTAGGTGTAAAAGATAATCTAAGTATATCAATTGCACTTCTTGGTCAAAATCGGTGCTTAAGCAAGATCTTGCCCCGCTGTACCCTATTGTACGAGGGGGATAGATTACGTCTATTCTAGACGAGAGGTATTTAAGTGAGCCTTTGCTCAGCATTGTGCGCCACCTCTCAACTGAAGATCGAACTGGCTGTTTTTGACTTCAGAGAAATGAGTTGAGGTTTTAGATTATCACCTATACGGTATATCAAACCAAGTCACCACGTATCGAAAGGTATATAGCTGTGCTTGGGCAAGGGTGTCAGATAAAAATGCATTGCACGTAGTAAGCTTAGAGTCTAGAAACCTTCCCTGTAGGTCACGACTCAAACTTATCGGGGGTGTTCCCGGGTTGTTTATTGAATAGAACATTTTGATTGATGAATGTAGGTGAATGATGTGAATGATGAGATCAGAATGCATGTGAATGATGAGATAAGGAATGTATGATTGTCCTCAAGGATAAAAAATTTTGTTTCGAAAATTAAAATGGGTGCACCGACCCAATAAAAAATCCATCTCTTGCAAATGACCCAGCCCAACTCGATCCAACAATCCTGATGGACCGGGCCATTTAAATCGAAATAAAAATCAAATTTTCAAAGAAGAAAAATAGTTTACAAAGGAAAGTATTTTCCAAAATAAATGTTTTCTAGAAAAAGTGTTATTCTTTATAAAAAATGTTTTCTAAGAAAAAACGTTTTCCAAAAAATATTTTCCATAACAACAAGATTTTCCAAGAGAAAATGCTTTCCAAATAAAAAACTATTTTTCAGAGAAAAAATGTTTTTCAAAAGAAAATAAAATTCAGAAAAAAATGGTTTACAAAAAATCTATTTTTGCATGAAAAAATTATTGAAATATGTTTAAGGAAGTTGTTATTCAATGAAAGCATTATTTGTCAATATTTTTCAAGAGTGCAATAAAATTATTTTTGTGAATAATCATTACATTAATGAATTGTTTAATGGATTGGTGCACAAATTTAATAAAATCTCAGGGTTCATTTAAAATGTTATCAAGGGGTGACACTGAAATTGGTTAAATTCACATTCAAAGAGGTTTAAGGGTTATCATTGTGTCTAAGCTCAATCGTCCATCGTTTAACTAGGGTTGTAAATCCGGTCAGTTAGAGTAAACGTCAATATCAAATCAACAGTCAGAAATGACCTCAACATCGTCCAGTTGTTCTTTAAAGATCATAGTGCTTCAATCCTACCGGTTATAAGCAATATCTCAGTCCTCAGTCCTAATCAAACTTGTGTGAGTACTTATCTTGAGTTTTCATGAGTCATTTGGGTTAGCCCGAGTCCCTTTTTCCAACAAGGTCATGTCTTCCTTAGATTGAGTCTACTCTTTCCTATTGAGTCAAGTTAGTTCATCGAGTCTATAGAGGTGTCTGTTGTCCCATCTGAAATTGATCGGATAAAGGAAATTTTTGAATACCTCGAGCGCATTAACGAATTAACTAATAATTTGATAGATTTCATTTCTGACCAAGAAGATAAGAGTCAGGCTCAACCTTTAATCGAGAAAGGAAAGGTCTTTGACCTTGAAACAAAAAATAATTCTTAAAGAGATTCAAATAGAAACCATCTTATCTCTAAAGGAACACGAGGGGATAATGAATTTACTTAGAAATTTCAAAAGACTTGTTCGTGTGATCATATGAGGGTATGTTAGGTACAAGCTTGGGCATTGTTCAACACGGAATAGATACTCGTCTATATCGATGGAATCAAAGAAGATGTTTTAAAATGTATCAGCACTATCCTTACTACATCTTGAGTTTCAAATCACATATTATCAGTCGATATGGGGGTACCTTTTGAACTGATCTCTGATAATGGGTCGTACTTCAAAGCATAAATCATTACTTTATGTTTAAAGTTGAAGATCCGGAAGCACAAATCATCCCCCTACTGTCCTCAGATCAATGGAACGGTTGAAGCAGTTATTAAGAGTCTCAAGACTATCATCAGGAAAATGTGTCAATCACATCAAGATTGGTCAGAAAAATTATCATTCACGCTATGGACATATCGAACTTCAATTCGATCCTCTACTGGAGCTACTCCCTATTCCTTTGTGTATGGCATGGAAACAGTCTTGCCAGTTGAAATAGAAATTTCGTCTCTCAGGGTCTTGTTGGAAAATCATTTGTTAGAAACATATTGGGTTCGTCAGCAGTATGAAGAATTAAACTTGATCGAAGAAAACGAGTTAAAGCCCTATACAATGTTGTAGACACCCCATTTTTGCATCCGCCTGATTAATCAAGTTGTCAACCCGATCGCAAAGGTTCCCAATGATGGATGTCTATTCCAATGCTTTATTTTGTTACCAGATATGTTTCAAAAATCCGGATGAGGTATCTCGAACTGACAAAACTTAGAAATCACGCTACGCTAGGTAAATATGACCCAGAAACATAGAAATCATCATCTTGCAAACCAAAAAGAAGTTTCACGATAAAAATCACTAAAAATAACTAAATTACCAAAATACCCCTAACATCAAAACAGCCCTAGAGCCTACATTACGCTTAGGAAAACCCACTCAAACACATAAAACAACAAATCGAAACCAAGTAAACGACTTCGCCAATTTTCACAAAATTTGATAAAATTACGAAAATACCCCTCATAAAGTTCATGACCATTTCATACAAAACAAAACTTCATAAATGACAAAAACCAACATTCCCATTGAATTCATTACGAAAAACTGATGCCAAAACATCCTGGAACATTGAAAAACGACTTAAAACGTAAAAAATCCTCTCCGAGGGCAAAATGGTAATTTTACAATTTTAGTAATTAAAAATTTTGAAATTAATAAATAAATCATTAAATAATGTAAAGTGAAACATTAATAAAATTAATTATAAAATTTAAATCAAAAAATTGATCAATCAGGCTTTCAAGAAAAATTGTTGATGGTTCGCAAGGACCCCTCCATTTGGGGGTCCAAAGAATTAAAGATATAATAGAGGGGGGTTCTCCAAAAATTTAAAGTCAACCAAGCAAGACTAAAGTCAAGATACTAAAGTCAATCAAATAAGACCAAAGTCAAAATTAAAGTCAATTAAGTAAGACTAGAGTCAAGTATTAAAGTCAATCTCATAAGACTAAAGTTAAAACCCTAAATCAAAACCCTAATCTAAACTAATCGAGTCACTCTCATAAGACTAAGGTCAAAACCCTAAATCAAAATCCTAATCTAATCAAGTCAATCTCATAAGACCAAGGTCAAAACCCTAAATCAAAACCCTAATCTAAACTAATCAAATCAATCTCATAAGACTAAAGTCAAAACCCTAAATTAAAACCCTAAAGACTAAGTCAAAACCCTAATTGAAACCCTAAAAGAAACCCTAATCAAACCCTAATGCTTCTAAAAAACTTTATAAATAAGAGCCTCCACACCCTATTTTCGTATCAAAGAAAAAACCTTAGAAAAAGTAGGTGAAGAAGCCTCCACAACCTCCCCAAAACCCTAATTTTGGAGCCCCAACTCCTTCCCTAACACCCCTACTCCGATTTTAGCCTAAAAAACACCTAGAAACCTTTCAAAAACACCCCAAAAATCCACAACAAATTCAAAGCATCCAGATCCAAGAAGGAGATACCTTGCCTCGGAGATCAGAAATCAGATCCGGAGACAGAACAAAGTAAGGAGTACGGTACAAGGAGCTATTTTCACCAGATCTAAGGGAATAGTACTTTTGCAGATCGAAGGTAAGATTTTTTATTATTTTTTAATCTAGATTTTGTCATTAGCGATGTAGTTATATTTGGAATAAGTAGAGACCGGCATTGGCCGGGCGGGGTTAGTGCCTAACACCTTCCAACCCCGTAACATGATCCCCAGATTCAGATTTTCTGTGGTAGATTAGTGTTTATCCGTTTTAGAGTCAGTTTGGTTCCTAGACCATAATAATTAGGTGGCGACTCTCAAACCTCAAGGGTCAAAAGCGGATCTTCGCACCCCGCGGATCGAGGGCGCTTTCAGTGGCGACTCTGCTGGGGACTATTGAGGATCAAACTTGAAAAATCCCAAGTATGGGAGCATTGCCAAGATGACCTAGTTTTTTTATATTATTTAGTTGGATTTATTTTATTTATTTTTTCTGTTTATTTATTTTTTATCTTGATTGTAGATGATTTTGGGTATTGCATTTTTTTTTCTCCAATTAAGGATCACTTTTTGATGACCCCTAAATAATGAAAGATTCAAATTGACCTATGAAAATGATGGAATAATGAAGGTTGGACAGAAATATTAAAACATTTTTAGAGAATATTCTAGTGAGAATTAAGTCTGGGAGCCTTTTAATAAAACATAGATCTCGTCGAGTAGATTAATTTAGAATCTGAGTTCACTCAATTTCGTTATCGGAAGCCTTAGATATCATTGATGCAAGTTCAATCTGTAAATCTGAAATTATTTCTGAATAAAAGTTGGGACAGCAACGTTAAAATATTTTTAGAGAATATTCTAGTGAGAATTAAGTCTGGGAACCTCTTAATAAAACGTAGATCTCATCGAGTAGATTAATTTAGAGCTTGAGTTCACTCAATTTCGTTATCAGAAGCCTTAGATATCATCGATGCAAGTTCAATCTGTAAATCTGGAATTGTTTCTGAATGAAGGTTGGGACAGCAACGTTAAAACGTTTTTACAGAACATTATGGTGAGAACTAAGTCTGGACACCTATTAATAAAATGTAGATCTCATCGAGTAGATTAATTTAGAACTTGAGTTCACTCGATTTCGTTATCGGGAGCTTTAGATATTATCGATGCAAGTTCAGATTGTATTTTCCTAATTCACAGAAAATCTGAATTTATCTAATGTTGGCACAATTAATGTTCTTGAGAGTGAGCTCATCTCAACCATTGTCATTCTATCATCAATGTAATACCTATTGGAATCTCGATTTATTTTGGATCACCCAAAAGTGATCATTGATTGGACCTTAAAAATTATGCCTATTGCAATGTTTGTTTGATCAATTATTATATGTCATGCTCATTAATTGATTTGCCATGATCTTGACAGATATATTTGTGATGGGTTTGATTTCATCTTAATTTCGATGTGATGGGTTTTGGATTATTTTCTTGATCAATATTCATTTGATATCCATATGTGATGACATAATTGGCCCATGGGCCCATGTGTTTGAAAAAGGCCCCGGGCACACCCCACCCTATTTTGCACACACCACAAGCACGTTTACTGTTTTACCCACTTACACGTCCCATATAGCCAACGTGGCACTAGTGCGTGGCCCGGTCTCTTCGGAGATGCGACGTCATTCATGAAACCACAACTCCAGTCACGTACCTTAGGGTATATCAAACTGGGGGCATCAATACCGTTTGATCAGGTGATTCTGAGAGGTATATTGATGCACCCAGGCTGGAGCGACCTGAGCCTTTGACCTATTGTGAGCCACACAGTCACATATCCCGATTGCCAACGTAGTACTAGTACGTGGTCGGTCCCCTCGTGGGATGCCAAACCATTTATGAAAGCTACAACCCTTGATTCGTACCCGTAGGTATAAAAGATAATCTAAGTGTATCAATTGCACTTCTTGGTCAAAACCGGTGCCTAAGCAGATCTTGCCCCGCTGTACCCTACTGTACGAGGGGGATAGACTACGTCTATTCTAGACGAGAGGTATTTAAGTGAGCCCTTGCTCAGCATTGTGCGCCACCTCTCAACTGGAGATCAAACTGGTTGTTTTTGGCTTCAGAGAAGTGAATTGAGGTTTTAGATTATCACCTATAAGGTATATCAAACAAAGTCACCACGTATTGAAAGGTATATAGGTGTGCTTGGGCAAGGGTGGCTAGATGAAAATGCATTGCACGTACTAAGCTTAGAGTCTAAAAACCTTCCCAATAGGTCACAACTCGAACTTATCGTGGATGTTCCCGGGTTGTTTATTGAATGGAATCCGTTGATTGATGAATGTATGTGAGTGATGTGAAGGGTGAGATCAGAGTGTATGATTGTCCTCAAGGATCAAAAATATTGTTTTTGAAAATCAAAATGGGTGCACCGACCCAATAAAGAATCTATTCTTTTATAATAATGACCCAGTCCATCCCGATCCAACAGTCCTGATGGACCGGGCCATTTAAATCGAAATAGAAATCAAATTTTCAAAGAAGAAAAATAGTTTACAAAGGCAAAATATTTCCAAGAAAAAAAATGTTTTCCAAAAGAAGTGTTTTCCAGAAAAAAATGTTATTCTCTAGAAAAAATATTTTCTAAGAAAAAACGTTTTCCAAAAAATATTTTTCATAAGAACAAGATTTTCCAAGAGAAAATGATTTCCAAATAAAAAACTATTTTTCAGAAAAAATATTTTTCAGAAGAAAATATTTTCCAAAAGAAAAGAAAATGATTTACAAAAGATCTATGTTTGCATGAAATTTTTTTGAGATATGTTTTTTACCAAAAATCTATTTTTTGCATGAACCTTATAAAATTATCAAAATATGTTTTTCTAAAAAGAAAATGATTGCAAAAAATAATCAGTATTGTGAAAATTGTTATTCAATAAAAACATTATTTTCAAGAGTGCAATAAAATTATTTTTCTTCTGAATAATCATTGAATGGATGAATTGTTTAACGGATTGGTGTACAAAATTCTATAAAATCTCAAGGTTCATTAAAAATGTTATCAAGGGGGTGACACTGAAATTGGTTAAATTCACCTTCAAAGAGGTTTTAAGGATTATCATTGTATCTAAGCTCAATCGTCTATCGTCTAGCTAGGGTTGTAAATCCGGTCAGTTAGAGTATACGTCAATATCAAGTCAACAGTTAGAAATGACCTCAAAATTTCTCAACATCGTTCAGTTATTCTTTGAAGATTATAGTGCTTCAATCCTACCGGTTGTAAGTAATATCTAGTCCTCAGTCTAATCAAACTCGTGTGGATACTTGTCTTGAGTTTTCATGAGTCATTGGGTTAGCTCGAGTCTTTTTTTCCAGCAAGGTCATGTCTTCCTTAGATTGAGTCTACTCTTTCCTATTGAGTCAGGTTAGTTCATTGAGTCTATAGGTGTCTGTTGCCCCATCTGAAATTGATCGGATAAAGGAAATTTTTGAATACCTCGAGCGCATTAACGAATTAACTAATAATTTAATAGATTTCGTTTCTAAACAAGAAGATAAGAGTCGGGCTCAACCTTTAATCGAGAAAGGAAGATCTTTGACCTCGAAACAAAAAATAATTCCTAAAGAGATTCAAATAGAAACCATCTTATCCCTAAAGGAACACGAGGGGATAATGAATTTACTCAGAAATTTCAAAAGACTTGTTCGTGTGATCATATGAGGGTATGTTAGGTACAAGCTTGGGTGTTGTTCAACACGGAATAGATACTCGTCTATATCGATGGAATCAAAGAAGATGTTATAAAATGTATCAACACTATCCTTACTACATCTCGAGTTTCAAATCACATATTATCAGTCGATATAGGGGTACCTTTTGAACTGATCTCTGATAATGGGTCGTACTTCAAAGCATAAATCATTACTTTATGTTTAAAGTTGAAGATCCGGAAGCACAAATCATCCCCCTACCATCCTCAGATCAATGGAATGGTTGAAGCAGTTATTAAGAGTCTTAAGACTATCAACAGTAAAATATGTCAATCACATCGAGATTGGTTAGAAAAATTATCATTCACGCTATGGACATATCGAACTTCAATTCGATCCTTTACTGGAGCTACTCCCTACTCCTTAGTGTATGGCATGGAAGTAGTCTTGCCAGTTGAAATGGAAATTTCGTCTCTCAAGGTCTTGTTGGAAAATCATTTGTTAGAAACAGATTGGGTTCGACAGCAGTGTGAAGAATTAAACTTGATCGAAGAAAACGAGTTAAATCCCTGTACCATGTGCAAGCTTATCTAAGAAGAGTCACCTGTGCATTTGACAAAAAGGTCAAAGCTCATCCTTTACAAGTCAAGGATTTAACTATTAGACTTCAAAGAAAATTGAACACTCCTCCTCGACTATAGGAGAAAGTCTGAACCCAATTGGAGAAATTAATTCATTAAGGAAATATTGTCAGGAAAAGCTGTCAGACTTCAAGATCATGATGGAATCGAGTTACCAGAACCAACTAACCTTGACCAAATCAAACAACACTACATTTAAGGAGGCCATTTTTGGCCGAATCAATTTTTCTATTACCTAGTTCTTTATTCTCCTTTCTCAACCCCTTTTGCAGCCTGTTCAAAAAGAGAAAAATTGTGCCTTTTATTTCTTAGCCCGATCACCTAACCTAGGGGAGGGAATATCTGAACTACGTTTTGGTCTGATCCCAAAAATTTGGGGTACGTAGGCAACCTGAGAAGTTACTTCAGGCCCGACCACATCAAAATAAAAAAATATATATAGATTCCCCGACAAAGGAAAAATCTAAAAAGAAAAAAATTCAAAAGAAAAAGAAATATCATCCAAAATGGGGAAGAAAGTTCAAGAAAAAAATTTTAAATGAAATGCCACACAAGAGGCATTTGGGTTTTTGAGCCTCAAAATTCCTTTCTTTTTATGCCTAGTCCCAAGCCTACCTATAAAAGTCCTTCTAAGTACCGTATGAAAAAGTCAAGGAGGGTAGCAAAGCATGATCAGACAGTAATTCTAGAACTTCAGAAGAGAAGAAAAAGATAAAAAAAAAATGATGAAGCCTGCTAAGTTGAAAACCCAAAAAGGGCGACTTAGGCAAAAATTAAGGCAAGCTCGCAAAGTTGAAAATCTGAAAGGACAACTTTGACAACAATCAGAGCAAAGAAAAAAGAAAAAACTCGCTAAATCGAAAACCTGAAAAGGCGATCTAGGCAAAAGTTAGAGCAAGCTCGATAGATTGAAAACCTGAAAAGGCGATCTAGGCAAAATTTAGAGCAATACAAAAAAAAAACAGAATAAAATCCAAAGCTGAGAGCAAGTCGAGCTGAAACATCAGAAATCTGAATAATCAAGTTGAATACTCAGCTTAAACCAGGCATAGATTCAGAAGTCACAAGTATCTTGTCTACGATCGATCTGAAAATTCTTACTTCCCCAAGTGAACCAATGGAGAGAATGGTGAATTCTATGATGAGTCTCAAAAGAAAATATTTTGTTCTCTTGAGCCTGACTCAAAATCTTTAATAAAATTAATCAAAATTAAAAGTTGGATCTTTATTGCGCTTGTGGTAATCAAATATTTCAAACCTTCATACAAGGGGCATTTTTTCTTTTTCCTCTAGATATGTAATTTTCCCCCTTATACAAGGGGCATTTTTAATGATGTGTTCAATTATTTTTAGCAATGTTAATCCTAAAAAAAATAATGAGAACTTCAAATTTAAGGTTACCCTCTTGATAGCAGTTTTTCGAAAAAACTCTTGAGAGTCAAACTCAGGTTTTAAATTTACAAAACTTTGTTGATAAAACCTTGAGGTTCAAACAAATGCATTCTGAATCTCACATAGGAGATAGGACATCTATTCTGTCCCAAATCTATTCATTCCCAGATTTTACCACTTTTTTCCAGATTCATTTTCAATCGTTTCTCTCCCAGATTTATTTCTTTGTTCTCAGTTTTACTCAGCCAGATGCCGCCGAGGGTTTTCTCGGAACTATGCTCAGATGCCCCCAAGGGTTTTCTTGGAATTATGCTCAGATGCCGTCGAGGGTTTTCTCGGAACTATGCTCAGATGCCGCCAAGGGTTTTCTTAGAATTATGCTCAGATGCCGCCGAGGGTTTTCTCGGAACTATGCTCAGATGCCGCCAAGGGTTTTCTTGAAACTATGCTCAGATGCCGCCGATTGTTTTCTCGGAACTATGCTCAGATGCCGCCAAGGATTTCTTGGAATTATGCTCAGATGCCGTCGAGGGTTTTCTCGGAACTATGCTCAGATGCCGCCAAGGGTTTTCTTGGAACTATGCTCAGATGCCGCCAAGGATTTTCTTGGAATTATGTCCAGATGCCGCCGGGGGTTTTCTCGGAACTATGCACAGTTACCGCCGAGGGTTTTCTCGAAATTATGCTCAGATGCCGCCAAGGGTTTTCTTGGATTTATGCTCAGTTTATATTTACTTCATTTTTGACTCATTTCCAATTCAAACTCTTTGAAATCTATCTCAGATTTTGAGCCCACACACTTGCACAGTTGTTACATCAGTCAAGGAGAATTTTCTAAAATTCAAGGATCTGACACTGCCAGTGAGAGCTCGCGCTCAAGGACCTGACATTTTTCTAGTTCGGGGAGAGTTTTACGCTCAAGGATCCCAACGCCCCGACGAATTGTTAAATTAGGCTGCAAAATGAACTGTCACTAGCTTTGGCATTCGGATATCGCACTATCTACCAAAATAGATTTGCTATCTAGTTTGATTCAATCCTCTACCAAAGAGGGGCATCTGTAGACACCCCATTTTTGCATCCGCCTGATTAATCAAGTTGTCAACCCGATCGCAAAGGTTCCCAATGATGGATGTCTATTCCAATGCTTTATTTTGTTACCAGATATGTTTCAGAAATCCGGATGAGGTATCTCGAACTGACAAAACTTAGAAACCACGCTACGCTAGGTAAATATGACCCCAGAAACATAGAAATCATCATCTTGCAAACCAAAAAGAAGTTTCATGATAAAAATCACTAAAAATAACTAAATTACCAAAATACCCCTAACATCAAAACAGCCCTAGAGCCTACATTACGCTTAGGAAAACCCACTCAAACACATAAAACAACAAATCGAAACCAAGTAAACGACTTCGCCAATTTTCACAAAATTTGATAAAATTACAAAAATACCCCTCATAAAGTTCATGACCATTTCATACAAAACAAAACTTCATAAATGACAAAAACCAACATTCCCATTGAATTCATTACGAAAAACTGATTCCAAAACATCCTTGAACATTGAAAAACGACTTAAAACGTAAAAAATCCTCTCCGAGGGCAAAATGGTAATTTCACAATTTTAGTAATTAAAAATTTTGAAATTAATAAATAAATCATTAAATAATGTAAAGTGAAATATTAATAAAATTAATTATAAAATTGAAATCAAAAAATCATCAATCAGGCTTTCAAGAAAAATTGTTGATGGTTCGCAAGGACCCCTCCATTTGGGGGTCCAAAAAATCAAAGATATAATAGAGGGGGGTTCTCCAAAAATTTAAAGTCAACCAAGCAAGACTAAAGTCAAGATACTAAAGTCAATCAAATAAGACCAAAGTCAAAATTAAAGTCAATTAAGTAAGACTAGAGTCAAGTATTAAAGTCAATCTCATAAGACTAAAGTTAAAACCCTAAATCAAAACCCTAATCTAAACTAATCGAGTCAATCTCATAAGACTAAGGTCAAAACCCTAAATCAAAACCCTAATCTAATAAAGTCAATCTCATAAGACCAAGGTCAAAACCCTAAATCAAAACCATAATCTAAACTAATAAAATCAATCTCATAAGACTAAAGTCAAAACCCTAAATTAAAACCCTAAAGACTAAGTCAAAACCCTAATTGAAACCCTAAAGAAACCCTAATCAAACCCTAATGCTTCTAAAAAACTTTATAAATAAGAGCCTCCACACCCTATTTTCGTATCAAAGAAAAAACCTTAGAAAAAGTAGGTGAAGAAGCCTCCACAACCTCCCCAAAACCCTAATTTTGGTACCCCAACTCCTTCCCTAACACCTCTACTCCAATTTTAGCCTAAAAAATACCTAGAAACCTTTCAAAAACACCCCAAAAATCCACAACAAATTCAAAACATCCAGATCCAAGAAGGAGATACCTTGCCTCGGAGATCAGAAATCAGATCCGGAGACAGAACAAAGTAAGGAGTACGGTACAAGGAGCTGTTTTCACCAGATCTGAGGGAATAATACTTTTGCAGATCGAAGGTAAGGTTTTTCATTATTTTTTAATCTAGGTTTTGTCATTAGCGATGTAGTTATATTTGGAATAAGTAGAGACCGGCATTGGCCGGGCGGGGTTGATGCCTAACACCTTCCAACCCCGTAACATGATCCCCGGATTCAGATTTTCTGTGGTAGATTAGTGTTTATCCGTTTTAGAGTCAGTTTGGTTCCTAGACCATAATAACTAGGTGGCGACTCCCAAACCTCAAGGGTCAAAAGCGGATCTGCGCACCTCGCGGATCGAGGGCGCTTTCACATGTGCAAGCTTATTTAAGAAGAGTCACCCGTGCATTTGACAAAAAGGTCAAAGCTCATCATTTACAAGTCAAGGATTTAAGTATCAGACTTCAAAGAAAATTGAACACTCCTCTTCGACTATAGGAGAAAGTCTGAACCCAATTGGAGAAATTCATTCATTAAGGAAATACTGTCTGGAAAAGTCGTCAGACTTCAAGATCATGATGGAAGTGAACTACCAGAGTCAACCAACCTTGACCGGATCAAATGGTACTACATTTAAGGAGGCCATCTTTGGCCGAATCAATTTTCCTGCTACACAGTTCATTATGTCCTTTCTCAGCCCTTTGCAGCTTTTTCAAAAAAAAAAAATAATGCCTTTTTCTTTCTCAGCCCGATCACCTAACCTAGGGGAGGGAAAATCTGAACTACGTTTTGGTCTGATCCCAAAAATTTGGGGTACGTAAGCAACCTGAGAAGTTACTTCAGGCCCGACCACATCAAAATAAAAATATATATATAGATTCCCCGACAAAGGAAAAATCTAAAAGAAAAAAATTCAAAAGAAAAAGAAATATAATCCAAAATGGGGAAGAAAGTTCAAGAAAAAATTTTAAATGAAATGCCACACAAGTGGTATTTGGGTTTTTGAGCTTCAAAATTCCTTTCTTTTTATGCCTAGTCCCAAGCCTACCTATAAAAGTCCTCCTAAGTACCGTGTTAAAAAGTCAAGGAGGGTAGCAAAGCATGACCAGACAATAATTCTAGAACTTCAGAGGAGAAGAAAAAGATTGAAAAAAAAAATGAAGAAGCCTGCTAAGTTGAAAACCCGGAAAGGGCGACTTAGGAAAAAATTAAGGCAAGCTCGCAAGGTTGAAAATCTGAAAGGACAACTTTGGAAACAATCAGAGCAAAGAAAAAAGAAAGAGCTCGCTAGATTGAAAATCTGAAAAGGTGATCTAGGCAAAAGCTAGAACAAGCTCGCTAGATTGAAAACCTGAAAAGGCGATCTAGGCAAAAGTTAGAGCAATAAAGAAAAACAGAAGAAAATCCCAAGCTGAAAGCGGCCCGAGCTGAAACATCAGAAGTCCGAATCATCAAGTTCAATACTCAGCTTAAACCAGGCATAGATTCAGAAGCCACAAGTATCTTGTCTATGATCGATCTAAAAATTCTTACTTCCCCAAGTGAACCAATGGAGAGAATGGTGAATTCTATGATGAGTCTCAAAAGGAAATATTTTTTTTTCTTGAACCTGACTCAAAATCTTCAATAAAATTAATCAAAATTAAAAGTTGGATCTTTATTGCGCTTGTGGTAATCAAATATTTAAAACCTTCATACAAGGGGCATTTTTCTTTTTCCTCTAAATATGTAATTCCCCCCCTTATACTAGGAGCATTTTTTAATGATGTGTTCAATGCTATGTTTATTGTCAAACTAGGGACATTTTGTTTTTGAGCAATGTTAATCCTAAAAGATAATGAGAACTCCAAACTTTATGTTACCCTCTTGATAGCAGTTTTTTGAAAAACTCTTGAGATCAAACTCAGGTTTTAAATCTATAAAACTTTTGGATAAAACCTTGAAGTTCAAACACATGCATTTTAGATCTCACATAGGAGATAGGGTATCTATTCTGTCCTAGATCTATTCATTCCCGGATTCAACCCCTCTTTTCCAGATTTCATTTTCAATCATTCTTTCCCAGATTTATTCTTTCATTCTCAGTTTTACTCAACCAGATGCCGCCAAGGGTTTTCTTGGAATTATCCTCAGATGCCGCCAAGGGTTTTTTTGGAACTATGCTTAGATACCGTCGAGGGTTTTATCAGAACTATGCTCAGATGCCAGCAAGGGTTTTCTTGGAATTATGCTCAGATGCCGCCGAGGGTTTTCTCGGAATTATGCTCAGATGCCGCCAAGGGTTTTCTTAGAATTATGCTCAGATACCGTCGAGGATTTTCTCGGAACTATGCTCAGATGCCGCCAAGGGTTTTCTTGGAATTATGCTCAGATGCCGCCGAGGGTTTTCTCGGAATTATGTTCAGATGCCGCCAAGGGTTTTCTTGGCATTATGCTCAGATACCGCCGAGGGTTTTCTCGGAACTATGCTCAGATGCCGCCAAGGGTTTTCTTGGAACTATGCTCAGATGCCGCCAAGGGTTTTCTTGGAATTATGCTCAGATGCCGCCAAGGGTTTTCTTTGAACTATGCTCAGATACCGTCGAGGATTTTCTCGGAACTATGCTCAGATGCCGCCAAGGGTTTTCTTGGAATTATGCTCAGATGCCGCCGAGGGTTTTCTCGGAATTATGTTCAGATGCCGCCAAGAGTTTTCTTGGCATTATGCTCAGATACCGCCGAGGGTTTTCTCGGAACTATGCTCAGATGCCGCCAAGGGTTTTCTTGGAACTATGCTCAGATGCCGCCAAGGGTTTTCTTGGAATTATGCTCAGATGCCGCCAAGGGTTTTCTTTGAACTATGCTCAGATACCGTCGAGGATTTTCTCGGAACTATGCTCAGATGCCGCCAAGGGTTTTCTTGGAATTATTCTCAGATGCCGCCGAGGGTTTTCTCGGAATTATGCTCAGATGCCGCCAAGGGTTTTCTTAGAACTATGCTCAGATGCCGCCAAGGGTTTTCTTGGAATTTTTCTCAAATACCGCCGAGGGTTTTCTCGCAACTATGCTCAGATGCCGCCAAGGGTTTTCTTGGAACTATGCTCAGATGCCGTCAAGGGTTTTCTTGGAATTATGCTCAGATACCGCCGAGGATTTTCTCAGAACTATGCTCAGATGCCGCCAAGGGTTTTCTTGGAATTATGCTCAGATGCCGCTAAGGATTTTCTCGGAATTATGCTTAGATGCCACTGAGGGTTTTCTCGGAACTATGCTCAGATGCCGCTAAGGGTTTTCTTGGAACTATGCTCAGATACCGTCGAGGGTTTTCTCAGAACTATGCTCAGATGCCACCAAGGTGCCGACAAGGGTTTTCTTGGAATTATGCTCAGATGCCGCCGAGGGTTTTCTCGGAATTATGCTCAGATGCCGCCAAGGGTTTTCTTAGAATTATGCTCAGATACCGCCGAGGGTTTTCTCGGAACTATGCTCAGATGCCGCCAAGGGTTTTCTTTGAATTATGCTCAGATGCCGCCGAGGGTTTTCTCGGAATTATGCTCAGATGCCGCCAAGGGTTTTCTTGGCATTATGCTCAGATACCGCCGAGGGTTTTCTCGGAACTATGCTCAGATGCCGCCAAGGGTTTTCTTGGAACTATGCTCAAATGCGGCCAAGGTGCCGCCAAGGATTTTCTTGGAATTATGCTCAGATGCCGCCAAGGGTTTTCTTGGAACTATGCTCAGATACCGCCGAGGGTTTTCTCGGAACTATGCTCAGATGCCGCCAAGGGTTTTCTTGGAATTATGCTCAGATGCCGCCGAGGGTTTTCTCGGAATTATGCTCAGATGCCGCCAAGGGTTTTCTTAGAACTATTCTCAGATGCCGCCAAGGGTTTTCTTGGAATTATGGTCAGATACCGCCGAGGGTTTTCTCGGAACTATACTCAGATGCCGCCAAGGGTTTTTTTGGAACTATGCTCAGATGCCGCTAAGGGTTTTCTTGGAATTATGCTCAGATACCGCCGAGGGTTTTCTCGGAACTATGCTCAGATGCCGCCAAGGGTTTTCTTGGAATTATGCTCAGATGCCGCCGAGGGTTTTCTTGGAACTATGTTCAGATGCCGCCAAGGTTTTTCTCGGAATTATGTTCAGATGCCGCCGAGGGTTTTCTTGGAACTATGCTCAGATGCCGCCAAGGGTTTTCTTGAAATTATGCTCAGATGCCGCCGAGGGTTTTCTCGGAACTATGCTCAGGTACTGCCGAGGGTTTTCTCGAAATTATGCTCAGATGCCGCCAAGGGTTTTCTTGGAATTATGCTCAGTTTATATTTACTTCATGCTCAGATTTGACTCATTTCCAACTCAAACTCTTTGAAATCTATCTCAGATTTTGAGCCCACACACTTGCACAGTTGTTACATCAGTCAAGGAGAATTTTCTAAAATTCAAGGATCTGACATTGCCAGTGAGAGCTCGCGCTCAAGGACCTGACATTTTTCTAGTTCGGGGAGAGTTTTACGCTCAATGATCCGAATATCCCGACGAATTGTTAAATCAAGCTGCAAAATGAACTGTCACTAGCTTTGGCATTCGGATATCGCACTATCTACCAAAATAGATTTGTTATCTAGTTTGCTTCAACCCTCTGCCAAAGAGAGGCATCTATAGACACCCCATTTTTGCATCCGCCTGATTAATCAAGTCGTCAACCTGATCCTAAAGGTTCCCAATGATGGATGTCTATTCTAATGCTTTATTTTATTACCAAATATGTTTCAGAAATTTGGATGAGGTATCTCGAATTGACAAAACTTAGAAACCACGCTACACTAGGAAAAGATGACCCCAGAAACATAGAAATCATCATCTTGCAAACCAAAAAGAAGCTTCACGATAAAAATCACTAAAAATAACTAAATTACCAAAATACCCCTAACATCAAAACAACCCTAAAGCCTGCATTACGCTAAGGAAAATCCACTCAAACACATAAAACAACAAATCGAAACCAAGTAAACGACTTCGCCAATTTTCACAAAATTTGATAAAATTACGAAAATACCCCTCATAAAGTTCACGACCATTTCATACAAAAACTTTATAAATTACAAAAAACCAACATTCACATTGAATTCCTTACGAAAAACTGATTCCAAAACATCCTGGAACATTGAAAAACGACTTAAAACGTAAAAAATCCTCTCCGAGGGCAAAATGGTAATTTCACAATTTTAATAATTAAAAATTTTGAAATTAATAAATAAATCATTAAATAATGTAAAGTGAAACATTAATAAAATTAATTATAAAATTTAAACCAAAAAATTGATCAATCAGGCTTTCAAGAAAAATTGTTGATGGTTCGAAAGATATTTCTTTAAGGACCCATCCATTTGGGGGTCCAATGAATCAAAGATATAATAGAGGGGGGTTCTCCAAAAATTTAAAGTCAATCAAGCAAGACTAAAGTCAAGATATTAAAGTCAATCAAATAAGACTAAAGTCAAAATTAAAGTCAATTAAGTAAGACTAGAGTCAAGTATTAAAGTCAATCTCATAAGACTAAAGTCAAAATCCTAAATCAAAACCCTAATCTAAACTAATCGAGTCAATCTCATAAGACTAAGGTCAAAAAGCTAAATCAAAACCCTAATCTAAACTAATCAAGTCAATCTCATAAGACTAAGGTCAAAACCCTAATCTAAACTAATCAAGTCAATCTCATAAGACTAAAGTCAAAATCCTAAAACCCT
Organism: Akebia trifoliata; assembly: GCF_017979445.1. Classification (NCBI taxonomy): domain Eukaryota; kingdom Viridiplantae; phylum Streptophyta; class Magnoliopsida; order Ranunculales; family Lardizabalaceae; genus Akebia; species Akebia trifoliata. Next base: position 13,077,477 of record NC_141375.1, read on the forward strand.
AAAGTCTAAGTCAAAACCCTAATTGAAACCCTAATCAAACCCTAATGCTTCTAAAAACTTTATAAATAGGAGCCTCCACACCCTATTTTCGTATAAAAAAAACCCTTAGGAAAAGTAGGTGAAGAAACCCCCACAAGCTCTCCAAAACCCTAATTTTGGAGCCTCAACTCCTTACCTAACACCCCTGCTCTGATTTTAGCCTAAAAAACACCCAAAAACCTCTAAAAAACATCCCAAAAATCCACAACAAATTCGAAGCACCCAGATTCAAGAAGGAGATACCTTACCTCGGAGATCAGAAATCAGATCCGGAGATAGAACGAAGTAAGGAATACGGTACAAGGAGCTGTTTTCACCAGATCTGAGGGAATAGCACCGTTGCAGATCGAAGGTAAGTTTTTTTTTTATTATTTTTTAATCTAGGTTTGTCATTAGCGATGTAGATTTATTTGGGATAAGTAGAGACCGGCAATGGCCGGGCGGGGTTGGTGCCTAACACCTTCCAACCCCGTAACATGATCCCCGGATTCAGATTTTCTGTAGTAGATTAGTGTTTATCCATTTTATAGTCAGTTTGGTTCCTAGACCACAATAACTAGGTGGCGACTCCCAAACCTCAAGGGTCAAAAGCAGATCCGCGAACCCCGCGGATCGAGGGCGCTTTCAGGTAGAGTTGTGTTTTAGTTATAACTCTATTAAATAAAGTTATTATTTAATTAGATCTCTATTATGATTTTGACTTTTGGTCTTATTTGATTGACTTTTAATATTTTGACTTTAGTCTTAATTGATTGACTTTTAATATCTTTACTTTAGTCTTGCTTAATTGACTTTAATTTTGACTTTAGTCTCACTTGATTGACTTTAATACGTTGACCTTAGTCTTGCTTGATTGACTTTAAATTTTGGAGGACCCCCCTCTATTATATCTTTAATTCTTTGGACCCCCAAATGGAGGGGTCCTTAAAGAAATATCTCACGAACCCTCAACAATTTTACTTGAAAGCCTGATTGATCGATTTCTTTGGTTCAAATTTTAAAATTAATTTCATTAATGTTTCACTTTAATTATTTAATATTTTATTTATTAATTTCAAAATTTTTAATTATGAAAATTATGAAATTACCATTTTACCCCCGAAGATGACTTTTCACGTTTTAAGTCAGTTTTTTATGTTCCAGGATGTTTTAGAATCGATTTTTCGTAAGGAATTCAATGGAAATATTGGTTTGTGTCATTTATGAAATTTTGTGTGTGAAATGGTCATGAACTTTATGAGGGGCATTTTCGTAATTTTGTCAAATTCTGTTAAAATTGGTAAAATGATTTATTTGGTTTCGATTTGTTGTTTTATGTATTTGAGAGAGTTTTCCTAAGCGTAACGTAGGCTCTAGGATTGTTTTGAGGTTAGGGGTATTTTGGTAATTTGATTAATTTTTAGTGATTTTTATCGTGAAGCTTCTTTTTAGGTCTGTAAGATGATGATTTCTATGTTTCTGGAGTCGTATTTTCCTAGCGTAGCGTGATTTCTAAGGTTTTGTCAATTCGAGATACCTCATCTTGATTTCTGAAACATATCTGGTAACAAAATAAAGCATTGGAATAAACATCCATCATTGGGAATCATTGCGATCGGGTTGACGAGTTGATTAATCAGGCGGATGCAAAAATGGGGTGTCTACAGATGCCCCTCTTTGGCAGAGGTAGAAGCAAACTAGATAGCAAATCTATTTTGGTAGATAGTGCGATATCCGAATGCCAAAGCTAGTGACAGTTCATTTTGCTGTCTAATTTAGCAATTCGTCAGGGTGTTCGGATCCTTGAGGGTAAAGCTCTCCCCGAATTAAAAGGTTGTCAGGTCCTTGAGCACAAACTTTCACTGACAGTGTTAGATCCTTGAATTTTAGAAAATTCACCTTGACTGATGTAACAACTGTGCAAGTGTGTGATTTAAAATCTGTGATAAATTTCAAAGAGTTTAAGTTGGAACTAAGCAAAATCTAAGCATAATTTGAGCATAAACTGAGCATAGACTGAGCAAACCCTCAGTGATAACTGAGCAAAATCAAAGTTAACCCTTGGCGGCAACTGAGCAAAATCCAAGATAACCCTTGGTGGCAACTGAGCAAAAAATCCGAGATAACCCTCGGCGGCAACTGGCTGAGCATAATCCAAGCAAACCCTCGGTGGCATCTGGCTGAGCATTCGGCGGCAATTGGCTGAGCAAAATCCAAGATAACCCTTGGCGGCAACTGAGCAAAATCCGAGATAACCCTCTGTGACAACTGGTTGAGCAAAATCCAAGATAACCCTTGGCGGCAACTGAGCAAAATCCGAGATAACCCTCGGCGGCGACTGGCTGAGCATAATTCGAGCAAACCCTCGACGGCAACTGGCTGAGCATAATCCGAGCAAACCCTCGACGACAACTGGCTGAGCATAATCTGAGCAAACCCTCGGCGGCAACTGGCTGAGCATAATCCGAGCAAACCCTCGTCGGCAACTGGTTGAGCATAATCTGAGCAAATCGTTGGCAGCAACTGAGCAAAATCCGAGATAACCTTCGACGGCAACTGGCTGAGCATAATCTGAGCAAACCCTCGACGACAACTGGCTGAGCAAAATCCAAGTTAACCCTTGGCGACAACTGAGCAAAATCCAAGTTAACCCTTGGCGGCATATGAGCAAAATGAATAAATCTAGGAAATAGTGGATGAATCTAAGAAAGAATGAATAACTTGGGAAAGAGAAAGTAAGGAAAAGAAAGATTGAATCTGGGAATGAACAGATCTGGGAAATAATGATGAATTTGGAAAGGAATGATTGAATCTAGAAATGAATAAATCTGATAAATCATTAGTGAATTTGGAAAGAATCATGGAAATAATGAATGAATCTGGGAATAAATCTGGAAAATAAATTCTGAGTAGAATAAAACTTAAAGGTTGAGAAAATCTCTGGGAAAAGATCTGAGTTATCAACAAGTTTTGCGATACTTTTATCCCAAAAAAAACAAAAAAAAAATTGAATAAACACTAATGGAAAGAAAGTTTAAAAAGAAAAACCTTGAAAACTTATGTTCAAAACATATTAGGCATCTCATTCTCTTTAGGCACATGTTCCAAAATGATCCTTAAATCAGAATTACTTTCTTCTTGACAAACCTGGTTTGACAATATCTGGATTTATTGAGATGGTTAATTTTTATTAGGTCAAGATTGCTCAACAGACAATTTGAACACATGAAACACAACAAGAACTTCTACGACTGAGATAAAAAAACGCCTTTATTTAAAGATGACAAAGAATAGACGAACATGCTTGACTCAAGTGACCTCATCCTTTGAAATTCTGAGACTCTTAAGAGCATCATATGTGCAACTTTGAATAGATAAACATTGAAAGTTTGGATTTTTCTTTCGAAGTCTGAAATTAATCTGTCTTTCTCCCTTTCAGATCATTTAATCTAATGAACAGTCCTTCAAAAATCAAAGATGATTTTGATGTCTTCTAAGTTTTTGTCCTTCGTCTGATCTTTCTACTGCGACATGAACCTTGAAAGAAGTTTCGTAGATTCTCCTCTCGGATTCTTCTTTGATGGTGTCTTAACTTTTGTCAGAATTGCCCTTCTGGGTTTTCAATCTAATAGGTTAGGAAATTTATTTTTTATATGCTTTTCTTTTTGCTTAGACCGTCCTTTCGGATTTTCAATCTAACGAGCTTGCTCTGGTTTTTGTCCAGATCGCCTTTTCAGGTTTTCGATCTAGTGAGCTTCTTTTTTTTTTCTTGGCTCTGATTGTTGCCAAAGTTGTCTTTTCATATTTTCAACCTTGCGAGCTCGCCTTAGTTTTTGCCTAAGTCGCCCTTTTCGGATTTTCAACTTAGTTGGCTTTTACTTTTCTTCATTAAGAGATCCTTATTAGCGATAGCACGAACTTCCCTTGACCATTTTACGTAATACCCAGGAGGACTTTTTAGGTGGGCTTAGGAGGGTTTAGAAAGAAAGGATATATGGTTCAAAATCCCAAAAAAATGCCCCTAGTCTAATGTACTCTCCATTTCTATGTATCTTTTTTTCTTTGATTTTTTTTATTTGAAAAAAATGCCCCTAGTTTGGCATTCTTGATTTTCTTTCTTCTATACTTCGGATGATGAAAGAAAAATACTCCATTCTTTATTCATTTTTTTTCTAGGAGTAGAAATCTTTTTTTTTTGAACCGGGATTGAAGTAACTTCTCAAGTTGTCTACGTACTCCAATTTAGTTTGGGATCAGGTCTAAACGTAGTTCGAAATACCCTCCCCTAGGTTGGTTGGTTGGTGTGGTATAGAAAAAAAAAAGGTTATCTTTTCATATTGGATAGAGGGGCTAGCGAAGGTATATATATATATATATATATATATATATTTTTTTTTTTTGAAAATGGGTGAGATTGGGAAAAGTGCATCGATCAAAGAAAGGCCTCCTTAAATGGGGTATCACATAATTTGATTGAGGTTAGTTAATGCTTTGCCTTATACGGTCTCTTTGATGATAACTGATCTGCTCTAGTTGGGCTCCAATTTCTGAACGAGTGATTTTATTGAGTACTTGAGCTGGTCTTCTCTTATAGTGTTGATTCTGGCTCTTAGAGATAGTATTTTTTCTAAAGGAAAAATTTTTGCCCCTTACTTGATGTCCACTTTTTGGCATCCATTATATAATGTTCATTTCCTTAACACCCGGGATGGTAAATTCTGAACGCTGTGATCTTGAAGTGTTTAATCCAATTTGATGGATTACTTTGAGTATTTGAACTCATTGGTGATATTTGATTCTTCTGAGTGTAATTCACGCTCCAAATTTTCTCTCTCTTGACATGACTCCCTTGCGATGTGATGTGTCTTCGAACTGTCAGAATAACCTCTGATTCTAGATATATATGTCGTACCCATATCATTAGACTAAAGATTCATTGTTGAAAAATATTAATGTTCACATTAGGCGTATCCTCATAGGATCATGCGAAAATATCTCTGAACTCCTTAAGTAAGTCCATTATTTTCTCATGTTCTTCTAGGGATTGGACATTTTTGATTCGCACTTCTCAAGAATTATCCTTAGATTCAATTTTTAATCAAATTTATTTTCAACATTTGAAGACTTGTTGCACACATGATAATCGAAAGAATCTTTTTATTTCATTGGAATGGAAGGATTCCATTATTAACCTAGAACAATAACTCTTATTAAAAGAAATATTCTTTGAAACTTGACACTACTTGGAAATTAACGAGATAAGAAATAATGGAAAAACTAGGAAAACTAAATGGTATTTTATCCAGCAGACTCAACATTTCACTTAAAGGTTATCTTCCCTGCGTCGATCAGGTCTTGAATAGCATGGCGGAGAGATATACATTTGTCGGGTGTAATGACTTGTAACTTGGTGAAACTCGCAGAACTGGTGACTTTCATCATTACTTTGAGAGGCATTGGGTACGAATTTAGGCTGTAATAATCCTTTCTTTATTAACATCCTCAAGGCGATACTCAAAGTCATCCTGAGATTATCAAACTTTCTTCTAGGATTGGATTGTTTAATAACATTAATTGTCGGTTGTGTTGGATTTGAGTTAGCGACCTTCGGACTAAAATGCTTCATAAACTCCTCCATGATTTCTTCCCAAGTATGAAGTCGAGACTGTATTAAAATATAAGCCATTCAAGAGCGGGTCCTTTGAGAGTAGTGCAAAATAATTGTGCCATTTGTTCATTTCCTAAACCTCGAAGATGCATGTCCCCAACATATGAGCATATGTGAGTTCTTGGACAGGAAGTTCCATCGTATTTAGGCATGCTTAGTAATTCATATTTTTTTTGAAATATTGATTCTAGTCGTCGAATCCCTTCTATGTCTGTCTTCGTTATCTTGGCATGCCCCCATCGGGTGGCATTGGCAATCATGATTCATCTGGTTCATAGAATCTTGTATGATTTGACGTAGATTAACCGTGTTGAAGATTGATAATCCTTCGAAAATAAATTAGAGATCACGATCAACAAGGGCAGAGGATTTGACCAAACAATAGAGACTACGCTTAGGTAGTAAGTTAGATGACTTGACAGAATGACTGGAGTAAAGACACAAAATAGGATGATGTAGAATGTCTTAGAGCAATTTTGAACAAATAAAATATTTCATTTTTTATTAAATCCGGATGCATCCTTTATCATTACCAGGTTTACCAAAATAAGAAATTAATATAATGACCTACAGTCCGATGGACAAAGTGATGTGACCAATTTAATTCATTTGATCATATGCAAGCATAATGAAATAATAGGAACCCGTTGATTTGACTGGTTCCATGAATGAAATCACGCGTCCGATAAAGTTGTTAGTTCTATTTAGATCGATCTAACCGAATGGACTAAATTAGACTTTTCTTTGCTTGTAATCAATTGATCTATTTGATCATGTAAAAGTTGATCAAAAAGCTTATTCCAAATAGGTTAATCGATTAACTACGAACTAACTATATCCATAGGTATTTTAGTACGTTTCCAAGGTTCATGTAAAATATCAATTACTATTCTTTTTATTTTCCTTTAGAAAATATTTTTCTTTCGAAAAATCTTGTTCTTATGAAAAATATTTTTTCTTGGAAAACATTTTTTCTAGAGAATACTTATTTTGGAAAACACTTTTTCTGGAAAATACTTTCCTTTTGTAAATCATTTTTCTTCTTTGAAAAATGGGTTGAAACCTGAATTTAGTAAATAATTTGATTTCCATTTTGATTTAAATGACCCGGCCTATCATGATCGTTGGATCGAGATGAATTGGGTCATTATTGCAAAAGAATAGATTCTTTGTTGGGTTGGTGCACCCATTTCCATTTCTAAAAACAACATTTTTAATCCTTGACGACAGCCAAACATTCTAATCTCAACATCCACATCATTCATCAATCACAAAGTCTGATTCAATGAACAACCCGGGAACACCCACGATAAATTCGAGTCGTGACCTACAGGAAAGGTTTCTAGACTCTAAGCTTACTACGTGCAATGCATTTTTATCTGGCCACCCTTTCCCAAGTACACCTATATACCTCTCGATATGTGGTGACTTAGTTTGATATACCGTATAGGTGATAATCTAAAACCTCAACTCACTTCTCTGAAGCCAAAAATAGCTAGTTTGATATCCAGTTGAGAGGTGGCGCACAATGCTGAGCAATGACCCACTTAAATACCTCTCGTCTAGAATAGACATAGTCTATCCCCCTCGTACAGTAGGGTACAGCGGGGCAAGATCTCGCTTAGGCACCGATTTTGACCAAGAAGTGCAATTGATATACTTAGATTATCTTTTACATACCTACGGGTACGAGTCAAGAGTTGTAGCTTTCATAAATGGTTTGGCATCCCACGAGGGGACCGACCACGTACTAGTACTACGTTGGTAATCGGGACATGTGATTGTGTGGCTCACAATAGGTCAAAGGCTCAGGTCGCTCCAGCCTAGGTGCATCAATATATCTCTCAGAATCACCTAATCAGACGGTATTGATGCCCCAGTTTGATATACCCTAAGGTACGTGACTGGAGTTGTGGTTTTCATAAATGACGTCGCATCTCCGAAGAGATCGGGCCACGCACTAGTGCCACGTTGGCTATATGGGACGTGTAAGTGTGTAAAACAGTAAACGTGCATGTGGTGTGTGCAAAGCAGGGTGGGGTGTGCCCGGGACTTTTTCATATAAATGGGCCCGTGGGCCAGATCAATCATCAACATAGGTATCATAGAAATATTAATCAAGATAATACAAACCCATAATATCAAGATCAACATAAGCACATCAAACGTATATTCAAATCAAGATCATAGCGTATAATCAATGAATAAAACATAGAATAATCGATTAGATCTAATATTGAAACATCCACAAAAACCAAAAGGATTTTTTTTTTGTTATGGTCCAATCAAGGTCGCTTTGGATGACCCAAAATGATTCGGAACTTCAAAGAATATTAAATTGAGAACGTAATGATAATTATTGAGATAGGGAATTATGAATATTAAAAAACCGCATTTTGTTCCCTGTAAGCCTATGATATTGAATCGTGATTTCCAGTGGTACATAATGAGTTCAACAACTCTTAACAAATTTTTTTTTTAAACTAAGTTGGTAAGGCCAATCCCACTCTCTAGATTTTTTTTTGGAGGCAAGAAAGGAAAATTGATTTCCTAAGGAAAATTAGGTGGGACCATTCATGATTTGCAAAACAAAAAACTTTATAAAATATTTTTCTTTTATTGTATTTGCTATCATCACTACACAAGATCAATTTTTTTATATAAAAAAAAACTGGTAGCACACACAAAACTTAAATATATAATTCGTATATATATATATATGTATACTTTTTAATATGATGCTGTCACCACAATCATTTTTTCTCTTTTTATGTTGCTGCTGCACCCACAAAACACTCAGCTATTGTTTATTTTATTTTTGATGTTTGTATGATGCTGCCCACACACAACAGCACACACTACTCACACTCTTTTTTTCTTTTTTTTTTTACCAAGAGAAAAATAAATAAAAAATTCTAGACGCTCTCTTAATACAAAATCTAAACTAATAAGAAATAAAATCCTGATAGGTAGAAAAAGTCACCTTTAGTCATTTATCTATTTAGAGTCATTGATCGGTTCCTAGACCGTAATAACTAGGTGGCGACTCCCAAACCTCAAGTGTCAAAAGCGGATCCGCGCACTCCGCGGATCGAGGGCGCTTTCAGTGGCGACTCCACTGGGGACATTGAGGATCAAACTTGAAAAATCCCAAGTATAGGAGCACTGCTAAAATGACCTAGAATATTTTTTATATTTTATTATTATTTTATTATTATTATTATTTTGTTTATTTGTTTATTTATTATATTTGCATCTTTGTTTTTTTATTATTTCTGGTTTAATTATCGAGCATGTGTTTTGACTTTAAATATTTGGCTTCGGCATATTTATTCTTGTGAGTTAATCAAGGGTCATCTAAGGTGATCCTAAATAATTCAGGGTTTCAGAATGGTTGGTTTTATTGAAGATAGTATGATGATTGTAGGACCATGACGTTTGATTTTTTTGTTACGCGTGTAGATCTTTTAAATTTTTTTTTTTTTAGGGTCCGTGCGATTGATCCTTAGACAACATGTTCTTTTCTTAGTTTTTTAAAATTAAAAAAAAAGTGTATGATTAGTTTTTTTTTTAATAAATAAAATAATTTTTTTATTAAGGAAGTAGTGCTGCCCATTGACAGCAAGAAAGAAAGTAATCAAAATAATAAATAAATTAAAAAATGTGTTTGGTGTTTTTTAAGGTTCTGTTGGCAGTAGAACATCGTTTAAATTTTTTTTAAGGGTGGTGTGTTATTAGAAAAAAATGTTTTTAATGCTTAAACTCTTAATGTGGGGTGCCGTTAGAGTTTTTTAAATATTTCTTTTTTCTATCTTCTTCTTCAATTAGAAAGAAGATGACAGCAAGAGGAAACGCCTCCCTCCCTCCCCTCTCTCTCTCTCTCTCTATCTCTCTATTTCGACCTTTCTTAATCAGAAAATCCAGGGCAGGAGAAGAAAGGCAATTTTTCTTTACTGTGTGATGTTGGAATTATCGTCAATAACAGCCCTATCTCACCATTATCGGCCACTATCGGCCTCACCTCCTACGACTTATCTTGAAACTCAAAAACAACTGAGTTACAACCTCGTTTTTTCCCATAATCATGTTTCCACTTGAGTTGAGATAAGCTTTCGTTCTCTCACAGAAGAAAGAAAGAAAAATCTGCATTGCCTTTTAAAACACGAGCATGTGAAAAGGACGAGCTGTAGAGGTGAGGTTCATCTGGGTTTCTGTAGTCGAAGGTCTCGAAGTGAGTCTTCGATTTTGTGTCAAACCAGGATGCTAGCCACAGGCAATAACCCGATCAACCAGTTAGCTAAAACAACCATCATAGGGATGCATCCTATAGAGAAGATCAATTTTGGCAGATTCATATTGAGGAGTACTCTTTACTTCCACGAGTTTGAAATAGACTGGAACCTCTTACGTGTTATGGCAAACCGTTGGAACCCCTACTTTCACATATTTCATATTGGACATATGCACTTATGCCCCACTCATGAGGATTATTGTGACATTATGGGGATATCCACTTCAGGACCACTAGTCAGGCCCTCATTGAAGACAAGATATTCTGGTGATCTCGCCACAAGACTGAACATTTCAAAAGAAGAAGCCAAGGCCCTAGTTCATAACGGGAGATTGGACTTAGTACCTTTACTGGGTCCGTATCGTTCTCGTAGTCATCCCGTCAATGTAAAACCCGAAACCTAACGAGCCACTAGAGACTATCAATTGTGCCTAGGAATCCTAGCCTAGTACATGCTGACCTCCAAAAGTGATGGCCAAACTATCCCTGAGTCCTTCATAGATAGCCTCTCAACTCTCAAGGAAAGTTAACCCTGTACCTCTTATCCTAGCTGAAACTTTCTCAAGTCTAAATGCCATAAAGAATGATAAGAGGGAAAACTTCAAAGGAAGCCCCCACTTACTCTATGTATGGCTGTGTAATCATCTCAAAATCGTAGATGTCCCTTCAAACCTCGAGTTTCAGCCTGAACACTTTTTCAAAAGAAACCTGCTAGTGCATCACAACTCAGTCAAGGCTTGGAGCAAATGGTTAGACTCTTGCCTTGCCCGACATATCAGTTTAAGATGTCCTTGGTGGATGACGAATCCTCCTGTTCTAGGAACCAAAGGATCCTACCATGTCCGTTTGATCGATTTAGAAGAAACGTCTTTCTACCAACCTGTATTGATCCCAGAACAGTACGACGTACCCATAGAGTTATCTTTACTTCAGCACAAAGCTTTCTTACCTCCCGAGCCATTGATTGAAAAGTTAGTACATCTCATTGAGAAGGCTTGGAGCAAACGCACCTTAGGGTATCCAGACGGACCAGCAAAATTCAAAGAGCTAGTCGTTAAAGCCAAAAGGATCAAGTTTGATAGTAATCTTGTTGACCATCAAGACAAAGCCAAGCGTCCATGTAAAAAAATAGTTTAAGTCAGATTTGTTGAAAGATATTGTAATAAGAACGTTTCTTTGTCAATCATTTTTAATAAAGCTATTTTTCTTTTGAATAAATATTTATTTCTCTTTTGAATGATCATTGTGTGAATGGATTATTTAATAGATCGGTACACAAACTTCAATAAAATGACTCATTAAAATGGTATCAAGGGGGTAATACTGAAATTGATTAAATTTATCTTTAATGGGGTGTCTAGGATTATCATTACACCCAAACTCAAGCGTCCACCTCCTAGTTGGAATCGTAAGTCCAGTCGGTTAGAGCGAACGTCAATACCAAGTCAACAGGCAGAAATGACTTCAGAGTCTGAGCTTACAGAGATCGTAAGATTTTGGCAGCATTTGCCAATGATATCAACAGTATAAAAGGCAAAGTGAAAGTTTTAGAACAGATTTTAGAATCAACGGGCAATCCCCTTGATGATGCAAAAGGAAAAAGGTTAAAAGAAAATGCAGCGAGACGTGGACATGAGATCTTTGAGCTTGACGGAGATAAATAACTGTAGACACCCCATTTTTGCATTCGCGTGATTAATCAACTCGTCAACCCGATCGCAAGGATTCCCAATGATGGATGTTTATTCCATTGCTTTATTTTGTTACCAAATGTGTTTCAGAAATTTGGATGAGGTATCTCGAACTGACAAAACTGTAGAAATCACACTACGTTAGGAAAATATAACCCCAAAAGCTTAGAAATCATCATTTTCAGACAAAAAGAAGTTTCACGATAAAAATCACTAAAAAACGATCAAATTACTAAAATACCCCTAATTTTAAAACATCCTTAGAGCCCATGCTACACTTAGGAAAACTCATTCAAACACATAAAATAATAAATCGAAACTAAATAAATCATTTCGCCAATTACAAAATTACAAAAATACCTCTCATAAAGTTCAAGACCATTCCACAAAAAATTTTCATCAATGACACAATCAATATCTTCATTGAATTCCTTATAAAAAATCGATTCTAAAACATCTTGGAACATTGAAAAATGACTTAAAACGCAAAAAGTCCTCTCCGAGGGCAAAACAGTAATTTTATAATTTTAATAATTAAAAATTTTAAAATTAATAAATGAAACATTAAATAATGTAAAGTGAAACATTAATAAAATTAATTTAAAAATTTAAATAAAAAAATCGATCAATCAGGCTTTCAGGCAAAATTGTTGATGGTTGCCAGAATATTTATTCAAGGACCCCTCCATCTGGGGGCCCAAATAATTAAAGATATAATAAAAGGGGGCTCTCCAAAAATTAAAGTCAATCAAGTAAGACTAAATTCAATCTTAAAGTCAATAAAGTAAGACTAAATTCAATCTTAAAGTCAATCAAGTAAGACTAAAAGTTAACCAAGAAAGACTAAAGTCAAAGTATTAAAGTTAATCTCATACGACTAAAGTCAAAACCCTAATATAAACTAATCAAGTCAATCTCATAAGACTAAAGTCAAAACCCTAATCTAAACTAATCAAGTCAATCTCATAAGACTAAAGTCAAAATCCTAATCTAAACTAATCAAGTCAATCTCATAAGACTAAAGTCAAAATCCTAAATTAAAACCCTAAAAACTAAGACAATCTCATAAGACTAATGTCAAAATCCTAATTAAAATCCTAAAAGAAACCCTAATGAAACCTTAATTCTTCTAAAAAACTTTATAAATAGGAGCCTCCACACCCTATTTTCGTATCAAATAATAAAACCTAAGAGAAGTAGGTCAAAAAGCTTCCTTAGCCTTCCATAAACCCTAATTTTGAAGTCCCAACTCCTTACCTAACACCCATGCTTCGATTTTACTTTGAAAAATACCTAGAAACCCTTCAAAAACACCCAGAAATTTGTAAAAAAATCTAGATCTAAGAAAGGGATACCTTGCCTTGGAAATCAGAAATCATATCCGGAGACAGAACAAAGCGAGGAGTATTGTACAATGAGTGATTTTATCAGATTTGAGGGATTAGAATCGTTGTGTTCGATGGTAAAATTCTTTTATTTTTTTATCTAGATCTTTTTGTTAGCAATGTAGTTTTATTTAGGATAAGTAGAGACTGGTATTGGTCGGGCGGGGTTGGTGCCTAACACCTTCCAACCCCGTAACGTGATCCCCGGACCCATATTTTTGTAGTAGATTAGTTGATTTATCCGTTTAGAGTCTATATTCGGTTCCTAGACCGTAATAACTAGGTGTCAACTCCCAAACCTCAAAGGTTAAAAGCGGATCCGCACACCCCGTAGATCGAGGGCGCTTTCAGTGACGACTCCGCTGGGGACTTTTGAGGATCAAACTTGAAAAGCCCAAGTATGGGAACATTGCCATTTAGACCTAAATTTTTTATTTATGTATTTGACTCGTTTATTTTTTAGGTTTGTATTATATTCTCTCGGCATTTTTTTTAGCATATTATTTTGGTTTAATCAAGTATTATTTATGTGATTCAATTGAGGGTCATTTAAGATGACCCAAAATAATGCAAGATTGCAAAAAGGTGATTTTGTTGATGGTGGAATAATGATTATCAGATCAGATTTTTATTTTTTTATTATTTATTATTTATTATTTTTATTTTTTATTTTTTTATCTAGATCTGTCATTTTTTAAAAATAAAAAAAAAGTTTTGGGTGTGTGCCGATTTCTTCCTTGATGATATGTATAAGAGAAGAAAATTTTATTGGTTGTTCATTAGGTACGTGTCAATTTGACCTTTGACAACATATTATTATTTTTCCTTTCTTGAAAAAAAAAAAGGTATTGTTGTGTGTTGTTGGCAGCAACAATAACAAAAAAAAAAAAATGTGCTGGTGCTGTTGGGTGTTGCTGTTGTGTGTTGATGTTGCTGTTGGGTGTTGCTGTTGTGTTATTGTTGTTGTTGGGTGTTGCTGTTATGTGTTGTTATTGCTGGTGGGTATTGCTGTTGCGTGTTGTGTGTTGCTGTTGTGTTGTTGTTGTGGTGTGTTGCTAGACAGTAATATATACGAAAAAATGAGTGGTGTATGTGCTGACGGCATGTTGGATGTTTTGGCAACAATAAAAAATTGTATGTTGGCAACAAAAAAGAACAAAAAATAATTTCTTTTCTTTAAAATCAATTAGTTTTTTTTTAAAATTTTTTTAAAAAAATAAAAAAAAGGGATTCATCACTCCAAATCACAACAACTATCATGCTATCTTCAATTTAATATTCATTGAAGTCTCGATTTATTTCGGGTCACCCAAAACCACCCTTGATTGGACCATAAAAAGAATCTCCTTGGTTTGGACTAAAAATAATGAACTTGTGCTAACGATTAGATCTAATTATTATTCGTTGTCTCAATTGCCTATCTAACGGTGCCATGATCTTGATAGGTTTGATGTGCGTATCTTTAATAATGTGATTGAAAAAATGTTTATTTTGATTCATGTTTATGTGGTATCAATGTTATAATGGTATGATCAGGCCCATGGGTCTAGTGTTTGGAAAAGGCCCCGGGCACACCCCACTCTATTTTGGATATACCACATGCACGTTTACTGTTTTGCACACTTGCATGTCCTATATAGCCAACGTGGCACTAGTGGGTGGCCTGGTCTCTTCGGAGATGCGACGTCATTCATGAAAACCACAACTCCAGTCACGTACCTTAGGGTATATCAAACTAAGGCATCAGTACCGTCTGATCAGGTGACTCTGAAAGGTATATCGATGCACCCAGGCTGGAACGACCTGAGCTTTTGACCTATTGTGAGCCACACAGTCACATGTCCCGTTTGCCAATGTAGTACTAGCACTTGGTCGGTCCCCTTGTGGGATGCCAAACCATTTATGAAAGTTACAACTCTTGACTCATACCCGTAGGTATATAAAAGATAATCCAAGTACATCGATTGCATTTCTTAGTCAAAACCGGTACCTAAGCGAGATCCTGCCTCGATGTACCCTACTGTACGAGGGGGATAGACTACGTCTATTCTAGACGAGAGGTATTTAAGTGGGCCCTTGCTCAGCATCGTGCGCCACCTCTCAACTGGGGATCAAACTGGCTATTTTTGGCTTCAGAGAAGTGAGTTGAAGTTTTAGATTATTACTTACACAGTATATCAAACTAAGTCACCACGTACCATCTGATTGAGTACGCTTGAGAAATATATATGTGTGCTTGGGCAAGGGTGGCCAGATAAAAATGCATTGCACGTAGTAAGCTTAGAGTCTAGAAACCTCCCCTATAGGTCACGACTCGAACTTATTGGGTGTTCCCGGGTTGTTTATTGGACCTTGTGATTGATAAATGTATGTGAATGTATGTGATGATGTGAATGATGAGATCAAAATGTACGTATGAGATTAAAATATTTTGTTGTCCTCAATGATTAAAGTTTTCTTTTACCTAATTAAAATGGGTGCACCGACCCAATAAAGAATCCATTTTTTGTAATAATTCATAATGACCCAGTCCATCTCGATCCAACAATCATGATGAGTCGGACCATTCAAATCAAAATGGTATTCAAACTTTTTGTTGAATTCGGGCTTCCATCCATTTTTTAAAAAATGTTCTCCAAAAAGAAAAATGTTTTCCAAATGAAAAATATTTTTCAGAGAAAAAATGATTTTTCAGAGAAAAAATGATTTTTCAGAAGAGAATATTTTCCAAAAGAAAAAGAAAATGAAGGAAAAATGATTTACAAAAGATCGATTTTTTTCAGGGAAAAATGATTTACAAAAAAATCTATTTTTTTGCATGGACCTTGAAAAATTACTAAAATATGTTTTCCTAAAAAATGATTGCAAAAAATAATCAGATTTGGGCAATAAAATTATTTTCCTTCTGAGTAATCATTACATGAATGAATTATTTAATGGATTGGTGCACAGAATTCGATAAAACCTTAGGGTTCATTTAAAATGTTATTAAAGGGGTAACACTAAAGTTGATTAAATCCACATTCGATTAGATTCCAGGGTTATCATTGTACCTAAACTCAATCGTCTATGGTCTAGCTAGGATTGTAAATCCAGTCAGTTAGAACAAACGTCAATATTAAGTCAACAGTCAAAAATGATCTCAAATTTTTTAAAATTACACAGTTATTCCCTGAAGATTATAGTGTTTCAATCTTGCCTGTTGTAAGCAATGTCTTGAGTCCTCAGTCCATAATCTAGCCCGTTGTTGTTACTTGTCTTGAGTTTTCATGAGTCATTTGGATTAGTTCGAGTCCATTTTTTTATCAATCCAACAGGGTCATGTTTTCTTTAGATTGAGTCACTCTTTTTTCTGTTGAGTCGAGTTAGTTTGTCGAGTCATATAGGTGTCTATCGCCCCTTCTGAAATTGATTAGATAAAGAAAATTTTTGAATACCTCGAGCGCATTAACGAATTAACTAATAATCTGGTTTTAAGGATATATTTTTCTTTTGAACAAGAAAATAAGGGTCGGACTCAACAACTTTCAATCAAGAAAGCAAAGGTCATTAACCTTGGAACATAAAATAATTCCTAAAGAGATTCAAGTAGAAACCATCTTATCCCTAGAAGAACATGAAGGGATAATGAATTTACTCAGAATTTTCAAAAGACTTGTTCACGTGGTCTGGTGATAATATGTTAAGTGCAAGCTTGGGTGTTGTCTGACATGGAATAGATACTCGCTTGATAAAATGAAAACACCAACGAGATCAAAGAAGATGTTATAAAATATTTCAATATGGTCATCACTGCAGCTATCATAAGTCAATACAGGGTACCTTTGGGATTGATATCTAATAACGGGTCACACTTCAAAGTCAAGGATTATTTTGTATTCAAAGTTCAAGATCCGACATCATCTCCCTACCGTCCTCAGATTAATGGATTGGTTGAAGCAAATAGCTAATAAGAGTCTCAAAATAATTATCGTGAAAATGTGTCGATTGCACCGGAAATGGTTAGAGAAGCTTTCATTCACACTAGGAGCACATCATACATCAATGCAGTCTTCCACTGGAGTTATTCTCTACTCTCTAATATATGATATGGAAGTAGTCTTGTCAGTTAAAATGGAAATCCTGTCTTTTAAGATCTTGTTGGAAAGTCAGTTGTCAGAGGTAGATTGGGTCCGTGGATACGAAGAACTAAATTTAATTGAAGAAAATAACTTAGAGTTCTGTGCCACGTGCAAACTTATTAAAGAAGAGTCACTCTCACGTTTGATAAGAAGGTTAGGGCTCGTTACTTACAAGTCTGGGATTTGGTACTCAAAGAGAATCGAGCGCCTATCTTTTATCTTTAACCCTAGAGGGAAGTTCAAACCTAATTGGGAAGGTCCGTTCATCATTAAAGAAAATATTCTTGGAAAAGCTGTTAGACTTCAAGATCATGATATAATTGAACTACTAGAACCAATCATCCTTGACCAGATCAAGCAGTACTATATTTAAGGAGGTCATCTTTGGTCGAATCAATTTTTCTGCTACCCAGTTCAATATCTCTTTTTTTAGCCCTTTGCAACCATTTAAAAAAATAAATAAAAAATTTACATTTTTCTTTCTCAGCCTGATCACCTAACCCAGGGGAGGGAAAAATTCGAACTACGTTTTTGGTTTGGGGTACGTAGGTAACCTGAGAAGTTACTTCAGGCCCGACCACATCACAATAAAAAAAAATAGATTCCCTAACAAAGAAAAATCTAAAAAGAAAAAAAATTCAAAAGAAAAAGAAATATTATCCAAAATGGGGAAGAAAATTCAAGGAAAAAGAAAACAATTTAAAAGGAAATGCCACACAAGGGGCATTTAGGTTTTTGAGCCTCAAAATTCCTTTCTTTTTGTACCTAGTCCTAAGCCTACCCATAAAGGTCCTCCTAAGTACTGTGCGAATAAGTCAAGGAAGATAGCAAAACATGATCAGACAGTAAGTCCAGAAGTTTAAAATGAAAAAAAAAATGAAGCCTGCTAGGTTAAAAACCCAAAAGAGCAACTTAGGCAAAAATTAGGGCAAGCTCGCAAGGTTGAAAATCTGAAAGGACGACCTTGGCAACAATCAGAGAATAGAAAAGAGAAAAAATTGTATGCTCGCTAGATCGAAAACCTAAAAAGATGATCTAGGCAAAAGCTAGAGCATGCTCGCTAGATTGAAAACCTGAAAAGGCAATTTAGGCAAAATTTAGAGTAACCAAAAATAAAAAAAATCTCCGTTGAGTTGAGAAGCTAAAAAGGCGGTCAAAGCCAAAACATCAGAAGTCTGAATGATCAAGTTTCAATACCCAGTTTGAACCAAATATAGACTCAGTGGACACAGGTATGTAGTCTATGATTGATCTGAAGAGTTTCATGTCCCTAAGCGAACCGACGGGGAGAAAGAACAAATTCTATGATGAATTTCAGAAAAAAATATTTTGTTCCAATTTCTTTGAACCTAACTCAAAATCTTCAATATAAAAAGTCAAAATTAAAAGTTAAATCTTTATTGCGCTTGCAGTAATCAAGAATTTCAAACTTTCATAATAAGGACACTTTTTTTTTAAAGAGTACAATTTCCCCCCTTATACTAGGGGCATTTATTTTTCGAGTTGTGTTCAATTATCTCCAATGCCATGTTTATTGTCAAACTAGGGGCATTTTATTTTTGAGCAATGTTAATCGTAAAAGATAAGAGGAACCCCAAACTTAAGGTTACCCTCTTGATAATAGTTTTTTGAAAAACCCTTGAGGTTCAAAAGAAATAAAAACTCAGGTTTTAAATTCATAAAACTTATAAAAAAAAACCTTGAGCTTCAAACAAAAGCTTTCCTGATCTCATTTTGATTTTTGCCCAGAGAATAACTCATTTACTTAGAAAAGGAGATAGGGCATTCTTTCATTTCCAGCTCCATTCATTCCTAGATTCGATCATTCTCTTCCAGATTCATTATCTTCTAAATTTATTCATTCGTTCCCCGATTCAATCGTTCTTCTTCAGATTCATTTTCAATCTCATCAATATTCATTTTAATCATTCTTCTCTAGATTCATTCATGTTTTCCCAAAATTCATTCATTCCTCAACCAATTTTGCTCAGTTGCCGCCAAGGGTTAACTTGGATTTTGCTCAGTTACCGCCAAGGGTTATCTTGAATTTTGCTCAATTTTCGCTGAGGGTTTACTCGAATTATGCTCAGCTAGATGCCGTCGAGGGTTTTCTCGGATTATACTCAGCTAGTTACCACAGAGGGCTTTCTCGGATTATGCTTAGTCAGATACCGCCGAGGGTTTTATCAGAATTTGCTCAGATTTTACTCAAATAGTTCATTACTCTTTCACCCCGAGCATTGATGAGACTATCGTTGTTCTTCTCACCGGAGTTAATAATAATCTTAGTTTTACCTTACTTGTGGGGCAAGTAGGGGATCGAACCCAAGAGAAAGGAGGAATAGAGCTAAGCTAAGAAGATAAAATTCAAATTAACTAAAAGGAATTAAAACTGTTTTTCTTTGTATTTTTGAACTTATAAGAAGATGTAAAATTGCTAGAAAATAAACTAAAGTAAATGAAATTAAAAGCAAGTAAACTTATGAATTAAAACACCATTGGAGGTGGATCTACCTAAAACATGTTAATGAGCAATTTCTAGTCTCTAGCCTTTTTATAACTCAATCATAAGGGCTTGGTGTTAGCTCCTTAGATCGGAAAGTTTTGCAATTAAAATGAAATAAAAACAAAAACAAAGTAGAATTTCTTGAGAACTTCTTACTACAAATTATCTAATTTAAGCATACTTTATCTTGATCTAATCTAAGCATAAAGTATCTATATTAAGAATAAAATGTGCAAGAAACTTAAAGAGAATTCATAAGCATTTTAAATAAAAGAAAGGCATAAAATTAGAAATAACACAAGAACTTGCTCTAGGCTTTTCCACTCTCCAATGGAGGGGAACTTAGCCTAATGTCATTGCAAGAGAGGGAAGACAAGAGATGAAAGAACTTTTCTTCATTTCATGGAGAAAATTACAACTTCTTCTTCTTCTACTTCTTACAAGACTAGTTAACCAAAAAAAATAACTAGAAAATGAAAATACAAAAAATAAGAGAATAGGCAAAGAGCCTTAGATTAAAGGAGTCTTGGATAAGAGAACCAAGATGGGACCCTTTCTTTAGAAATGAAGGCTCTATTTATAGAGAAAAATGTGTGTAGAAGAGTCTAAAAGTAGCCTCCACTTTTCTTTGCACAAAAAGACAAAAGAGGAGAATATGAGTTAAGGATTAGGGCATTCCAAAGTATTAGGGCATTCCAAAGTGGGCCCAAATGCTTTTGCGTTGAGATTTTGATTCCAAATTGTTGATTTTCTGCACAAGAAACACACATAATTAGATTTATCTAGTAAATGAATTTATTTATATATAATTAAGCCTAATTAATATGCAACGTGGTGGTTTGAGGCTTATCATGATTATTATCTTAATATAGAGAAATAGGTACAAAAATCAAGATAAATATCCAGAAAATGTGCGTATAATTGAGTGTTTGGAGACACTCATCACACCCCCAAACTTACCTTTTTCTAGTCCCTAGAAAATAAAACTGCCACTTTCGCAGGCACCTCGACTGCATTTAGCGAATGCAGCAAGCCCTTGAACCGTTAGGTTACCCCTAGTGGACGAGTTTGACTCGTGAGGGTTTGCAGAAAATATACCCACAAAATTTGAAAACAACTTTGAAGTAAAAATAGTCAAAATCAAAACTTATATTGAAAAGCACAAGTCTTTTTTTTTTTTTGGTTTTGGTTTTGTCAATCGATTAGAAGTATTGCTTGGTATAGAGTCCCAACCCTTATTTCTTTACGACAAAACTTAGACTTAAATTGACCTTTGAGTGATAGTGATTCTAACTCAAAAATTTAAGAAATTCGATTTCTTAAAATGAGTTTCAACCTTCTAACTACTCAAGAATAACTAGAGTAACTTAGGGTTTAATTCTAAACTTAGCATCCCGTCTGGGGTAGTGAGAAGTGTGGATATTCACTTTAATACCTCTAAGGGACTTTATCTGTGATATTCCAGTATACTCACATTTTTACACTTGATGGCTTTCACCCTACTAAAACTTTTGATGTTTGACTTTTTTTTTTTGAAAGGTTTTTTTTTTTTTTTATATTACTTCTTCACTCTTTTTCTAAGAAAAGTAGGCAGCCCTTTTCAAGGTACCCAGTCTAATTCAATGGTTGCTGTACAAGGTGTATACAATCCAGTTCTGTTTTTCTTCTAATCAACCAACCAATTGAACAAGGAAGTCAAAGTTCATCAAACCTAGTTTTTCCTTAAACTCTAGGTAGAAAGAAGGTAACAAGCTCTTTTAATACAATCTAGACTCTTGGTAACCTTATTAGAAGTGACTATAAACCAAAAGATAACTTTGCTCTAATTTTTGCCTAAGAGAAACATAAATGGGGACTCCAGATCATAGCTTCCAATGAAAGACTGATTAAATATTTTCACTAAGTGCTTAAAAGATACAAGCTAAGACTTTGAGAAAAATACAACAAAGTTGCCAACCAAATATTTTTCAATTTTTTTTTTGTATAAAAGAAGAAAATAATATGTGGAAATCCAACCCATACACCCCCAAACTTAAACATTATATTGTCCTCAATATTTCAACATATACATGCAAAGGTAAAATTGAAATTGACAAAATGAAATGAAGTGGGTTAGATAGCACCTGAGAAAGACCTTATAGTCCTGTTGATATTTAACACAATGTCCCTTGAAGTGCATGGATTGCCTCCCAGAAGCGCTAAGTTTAACGTCTTTAGCTAGACGAAAACATAGTTAATTTTGATAGACGGGATCATCGAGAAAAAGAACTTCCTCCTGCGGAACATACTCGAGAAACGGTTTGAGACGTTGGCCATTCACTTTGAAAGTGGATCCGTCCTTAGGATTAAGGACTTCAACAGCACCATGGGGGTAAACTGTTTGGATAATATATGGGCCAGTCCATCGAGACTTAAGTTTTCCAGGAAAAAGGTGGAGTCTATTATCATACAACAAAACTTTTTGATTAGGAATGAAATTCCTCCTAAGAATGTGCCTATCGTGAAAGAATTTGGTACGCTCTTTGTACCTTTTGGCACAATCATACGAGTCATTTCTAATCTCTTCTAACTCGTCTAGTTGTAACTTTCGCTTCTCACCGGCTTTATCAAAATCAAAGTTGAGGCGTTTGATCGCCCAATATGCACGATGTTCTAGTTCTACAGGGAGATGGCAGGCCTTGCCAAAAACTAACCGGTAGGGAGACATCCCTATGGGTGTCTTGAATGCAGTCCTATAGGCCCAGAGTGAATCACTCAATCTCAAAGACCAATCTTTCCTTGAAGGATTGACTGTTTTTTCTAAGATAGTCTTTATTTCCCTGTTAGAAATCTCCACTTGTCCACTTGTTTGTGGGTGGTAAGGTGTGGCAACCTTATGCGTTATGAGGTATTTCTTCATCAACGCAGCAAAGATCTTGTTGCAAAAATGCGAGCCACCATCACTTATGATAGCTCGCGGAGTACCAAATCTTGAAAAAATCGTCTCCTTGATGAATTTTATCACAACCTTGTGATCGTTAGTTCTACATGCCACAGCTTCGACCCATTTTGACACATAGTCAACGGCAACTAGGATGTATTGATAACCCTGGGAGATAGGAAAAGGTCCCATGAAGTCTATACCCCACACGTCAAAAATTTCGATGATCAGTATAGGATTTTGAGGCATTTCATTTCTCTTAGAGATTTTTCCTAATCTTTGACATCTATCACAAGATTTGCTAAACTCGTGGGCATCACGAAAAATACTAGGCCAAAAAAACCGCATTGTAGGATTTTCATGGCGGTCTTCTTACCACTGAAGTGCCCTCCGCAGGCATGATTATGGCAAAACTCTAGGATACTGACTTGCTCACAGGTTGGAATACAACGTCTAATGATTTGATCAGGACAATACTTAAATAAGTATGGCTCATCCCAGAAATACCATTTTGTTTTTGACAGAAGACGGAGTTTCTCTTGACTAGTCATTTCGACTGGGAATTGACCTGTAACTAGGTAGTTGACAATGTCCGCATACCATGGAACATTGGCTTGAGAGATTTGCATAAGTTGCTCATCGGGAAAGGATTCAGAGATGGGTAAGGATTCCTCGGATGGCTTGTTAACTATCCTAGACAAGTGATCAGCTACGACATTTTCTGCCCCTTTTTTTATCTCGGATCTCGAGATCAAACTCTTGTAGAAGTAAATCCAACGGATTAACCTTGCTTTAGCATCTTTCTTTGATAGAAGGTACTTCAATGCTGCGTGGTCTGTGTAGATCACGACTTTAGATCCTATGAGGTAGGGGCGGAATTTTTCAATGGCATAGACCACTGCTAGCATTTCCTTCTCTGTTGTAGAGTAATTAAGCTGAGCATCGTTTAGGGTTTTACTAGCATATTGGATAACATGAGGTTGTTTTTCAATTCGCTGACCCAAAACAGCGCCTATTGCATAATCTGAAGCGTCGCACATAACTTCGAATGGAATGCTCCAGTTTGGAGGTTGAATAATGGGTGCCGAGGTTAACTCGGACTTGAGCTTGTTGAACGCAGAGAGACATGACTCTGAAAAGTCGAAAGGAACATCCTTTCCCAATAGCTCACATAAAGGCTTCGAGATTTTCCCAAAATCTTTAATGAATCTACGATAAAAACCCGCATGGCCTAGGAATGACCTAATTTCTTTGACCGTTCTATGAGGTGGTAATTTTTCAATTAGACCTACCTTTGCCTTATCTACCTCAATCCCCTTAGCAGAAACAATGTGCCCTAGCACAATCCCCGATGTTACCATGAAATGGCATTTTTCCCAATTGAGGACTAGATTGACCTCTTTGCAACGTACAAGGACCAAAGTCAAGTGATGGAGACATTCCTCAAAACTTGGTCCGAAAATTGAAAAATCATCCATGAACACTTCGAGATATCTTTCTAGCATGTCGGAAAATATACTCATCATGCACCGTTGAAAAGTAGCGGGTGCATTGCATAATCCAAAAGGCATGCGACGATACGCGAAAGTTCCAAAGGGACAGGTGAATGTTGTTTTCTCTTGATCGATTGGAGCAACAGGTATCTGGTTGTACCCGGAATAACCATCTAAGAAGCAATAATAAGAATGTCCTGCTAGACGCTCTAACATTTGATCAATGAAAGGTAAGGGGAAATGATCCTTAGGAGTCATCGAGTTGAGTTTCCTATAATCGATACACACTCTCCATCCATTTTGGACTCGAGTGGGGATTAATTCGTCGTCTTGGTTCACTACCACAGTGATACCAGATTTCTTAGGAACTACTTGTATAGGACTCACCCAACGACTGTCAGAGATAGGATAGATAATACCCGCATCTAGCAATTTCATCACTTCCATCCGAACCACGTCTTTCATGATAGGATTTAGTCGTCTCTGAGGTTCTAAGGAAGGTTTAGCAAAATCCTCTAAACGAATGTGGTGCATCACCACAGATGGACTAATTCCCTTGATGTCAGCTATGCTCCAACCAATAGCTTCTTGATGTTCCCTTAATACTCCTAACAACTTTCCCTCTTGGACTTCATTGAGGTGAGAGGAAATGATCACAGGCAAGGTTTGATTCTTGCCAAGAAATGCATATCTCAAGGTCTCTGGAAGAGACTTGAGTTCCAATTTTGGAGGCTCGACATGAGAAGGAACAAGATTGGATGTGCGTACAGGAAGACTTTCAGCTTTTGCGTGCCACCGCACAGAATCTAAGAGTGGAACGGATTCAAGCAAAGCATTGACTTCGCTTATAGACTCTTCTACGTCCAAGTCAAGGCCAAATGAGCCAAACATTTCGTTAGGGGATCAGAGTACCCTAATTCTTGATACGTTTGATTGACTAGCGTATCTATCATGTTCACTTCCTCCATACCATCATCTACATCAATTCCTTGGAAATTGTGGAAGACGTTCAGTTTCACTTTCATATCCCCAAATGCTAAAGTCATAATTCCGTTTCTACAACGAATGACTGCGTCAGACGTGGCTAAGAATGGACGTCCTAAGATGATAGGAATATGACTGTTCGAATTGATGACTGGCTCTGTGTCTAAGACAACAAAGTCAACAGGAAAATAGAAATCTTTGACTTTAACTATCACGTCCTCAACTATACCCTTTGGAATTTTTATGGACCTATCGGCTAGACTCAACGTGATATCTGTGGGTTTCAAAACCCCCAAACCTAATTGTTTATAAACCGAATAGGGTAAAAGGTTCACACTGGCCCCTAAGTCTAAGAGACATTTTTCGACCACTTGATTTCCAATATGAATAGAAATTGTCGGACATCCAGGATCCTTAAATTTTGGTGCAATCGTTTGTTGGATGAGTGACGAAGCTTGGGCTGCCATAATAGCTTCCCGAGGAAATGGTGTTTTCCTTTTAGCTGTGGTCAAATCCTTTAAGAATTTCGCATAAGAAGGTATCTGCTTAATGGCATCTAGGAATGGGATATTGATATGCACATTTTGGAAGACTTCTAAGACACCCTCAAACTGCTTACCTTTTTTAGAATCTCTAAGGCGATGGGAAATGGAGCTTTTGGAATTGGCAAAATGATAGGAGGATTTTCCAAATCTTTCTTCTTCTCTTTGGAGACTCTATGACTTCTTTTTGAACTTTGTCCTTTTCTAAGACCTTTTCTCCCGTGTCAATAGGTTGGACCTTGTTGTCCTACCTTCTTTCCCGAACGCAAGGTGTGGATAGCCTGGACTGAGTCTTGTGGAGCTCCAGAATGGCTTCCTACTTCGTATTGACCTTTTGATCCGTTTGGAATCAAAGGTTGACCTCTAGGGTTAGGGATAGTCTGACTAGGAAATTGACCTTTCTCTCTCCCACTCAAGGAAAGAGCTAACTGCCCCAACTGAACTTCCATCTTAGCTATGGATTGCGCAGTGACCTGGTTAATCTGAGTTTGATTTTGATGGGTTTGCTGTTGAGTTTGGATGAACTGCTGTTGCTGCCTCATCAACTCGGCAATCATAGATTCTAAGGACGACTGTTGTTGGGCAGGCTGCTGGTAATTGGTCATGGGATCTGGTATGATGGCTCTGCAATCGGTAGATTGTTGGGGTTGATAAGGGACTTGAGGAACAATGGCTTGGTTTGTGGAAGAACCAGATTGCCTAGGAAAACTCCTATTGTAACCTGACGGACCACTAGATTGAATAGGTTCGTTCTGTCTGTATGAGAAATTAGGATGAAACCTATTATCTGGGTGATACGTTTGGCTAAAAGAGTTTGGAGTTGGCTTCTTAAAAGCACTATAGCCATTAATCGCATTTGCTTGTTCAGCTTTGATTTGAGGCAAGGTGGGACAACACTCGACCAAATGGTCATTGCCGTCGCATATGACGCACAAAGAACTCGGTTCTACAGTCACTTGCGAAATTGTACGAGGGTCTAGGTGAGGTTTGGATGCTGAGATGGTAAAGGCATCTAACTTCTTCGTGAGATTATTCATCCCACTCACTAGACTACACATGACATTTTTGAGATCAGGGTCTGCCTTCATCTCATACATGCCTGTCTTCCTAACCGGATCATCTCTATCAAATCTTCTTGGTTAGTACTCCAGTTTTGAGCACTCTCAGCTAACTCTACGAGGAAATCATACGCTTGGTTGGGAGTCTGGTTCATGAACTGACCCTTATGCATTGACTCAACTAAGGTACGTTGATTCATTGTTAATCCTCTATAAAAACTTTGCACCAACTGTGCTTTGTCAATGCCATGGTGTGGGCATTTGACCAATAAATCATTGAATCTTTCCCAAGTTTGGGAAAATTCATCATCAGGACGGGCTCTAAAATTTCTAATAGAGTCCTTCATTTTCTCAGTTTTGGCCACGGGGTAGAATTTGGCCATAAATTTCTTGGATAGAACATCCCAGGTAGATATGGAATTGGGTGTTAGGGAGTTCAACCACGCAGCTGCGTGGTCTTCCAAGGATAACGGGAACAGAATAAGCTTGATACTCTCCTCATCTAGATTCTGATTTCTAAAAGTTTGACATATAGTCAAGAATCGATTAAGATGGGTGTAAGGTTGTTCACGCTCTAAACCGTGGAACTTAGGGAGCATATTGATGGTGGCAGCCCTAATTTCAAACTGAGGTGCATTGTTCAACGGTAAAACAATGCATGTGGGAGGAGATGCGGAAGCTGGAGCGAAGAGCTCATTGAGAGTTCGCTCTCGATCACCCATCATAACTACTGATGGTGTCTTGCGTATCCTACTGATGGTACGTTCGATCTCAGGATCAAATGGTTCTAACACGTTATTTTGTGAACGTCTACCAAGCATACAAATCACACAGTCGATCAAACAATCACGAAAAGAAAAGACTGGACCTAGATAGGTTGCCTAAAGCTAGACAGCTCCTAACTGGGTAGAAATAGCGCAACTAGCCTTCCAACTCGGTTCTATGAAGTCAAGTTTGAATCATTCGGATCTCCAGATCGGAGGAGGCGCATAATGCATAAGCAAGAGCACGCTTAAATACCTTCCTTTCTTGAATAGACTGAGTCTATCCCCTCAAAGGGCAAGATCTTACTAGATACAAAAATGACCAAGAAGCGCAATTGGCACAACTTGAAGCGAAATTTCTCCTATTGAGCTCGTGGGCCCTATAGTCAAGTCTAATTGATTTTAATTAATTTGATTGGATGACTAGTGAATTGATTATCCTAATTAGAGCAAGGAATTGGTAATGACTTCCAATCCTTATCTTATCATGCCATCCCTAGGAGAGGGGTGCTCTTTACTACTTAATTAACTATTCCAAGTGTGTGCAAATTGGAAAAATAACATACAAAGGCAAGGAGTAACCTACTAGCAAAGAGAGGCGTGGGTGTTTCGGGATTACCTCCCGTGCTAGACGGGGTGAAGACGGTTTGAGTCGACTTAGGCCTCCAACTCCAATTTTGGTGTGCGAACCTAAGGAGCCGTGACGGTATTGTCCACCCGTCGTCCTTCCTTAGTCTATTACAATCCAAGCCTTCTTGGATAATTAATAAAAATTACAAGAAATCCTATACAAGAGTTTCTAAAACAGAAAAATAAACCTAACTAAAGATTAAAGGAAATTGAAATAAAAGAAGAAAAAAAAAAAAAATGTTCACCTACAAGAAGCAAAACAGAAATGTTAGCAGAAATGATAGTAAATGGACTCAAAAATAGAATCTGACTTACCGCTATCTTGCTGACTTTGTCACATTTTATAGAAAATTTCGTTCTACCCCAAATCGATATACACTAATAGATAATCGGAGATCGGAGTAGAAAGTTACAGTCAGTTTAAGTTCTGCTGTCAAGGGTGAAAAAGAAAACGAGAATGACTTTTTTTTTTTAATGTTTTTTTTCTTCTTTCTTCTCTCTTAAAATCTCAAGAACACTTGAACTTATAGAAAGAAACAAAAAGAAAAAAAAAATAAATTAAAAATGAAAAAAAAATAAATTTTAAATCAAAACTTACCACTACTACCTTTACCTTTCCCCGGCAGCGGCGCCAAAATTCTGATGAGACTATCGTTGTTCTTCTCACCGGAGTTAATAATAATCTTAGTTTTACCTTACTTGTGGGGCAAGTAGGGGATCGAACCCAAGAGAAAGGAGGAATAGAGCTAAGCTAAGAAGATAAAATTCAAATTAACTAAAAGGAATTAAAACTGTTTTTCTTTGTATTTTTGAACTTATAAGAAGATGTAAAATTGCTAGAAAATAAACTAAAGTAAATGAAATTAAAAGCAAGTAAACTTATGAATTAAAACACCATTGGAGGTGGATCTACCTAAAACATGTTAATGAGCAATTTCTAGTCTCTAGCCTTTTTATAACTCAATCATAAGGGCTTGGTGTTAGCTCCTTAGATCGGAAAGTTTTGCAATTAAAATGAAATAAAAAAAAAAAAACAAAGTAGAATTTCTTGAGAACTTCTTACTACAAATTATCTAATTTAAGCATACTTTATCTTGATCTAATCTAAGCATAAAGTATCTATATTAAGAATAAAATGTGCAAGACACTTAAAGAGAATTCATAAGCATTTTAAATAAAAGAAAGGCATAAAATTAGAAATAACACAAGAACTTGCTCTAGGCTTTTCCACTCTCCAATGGAGGGGAACTTAGCCTAATGTCATTGCAAGAGAGGGAAGACAAGAGATGAAAGAACTTTTCTTCATTTCATGGAGAAAATTACAACTTCTTCTTCTTCTACTTCTTACAAGACTAGTTAACCAAAAAAAATAACTAGAAAATGAAAATACAAAAAATAAGAGAATAGGCAAAGAGCCTTAGATTAAAGGAGTCTTGGATAAGAGAACCAAGATGGGACCCTTTCTCTAGAAATGAAGGCTCTATTTATAGAGAAAAATGTGTGTAGAAGAGTCTAAAAGTAGCCTCCACTTTTCTTTGCACAAAAAGACAAAAGAGGAGAATATGAGTTAAGGATTAGGGCATTCCAAAGTGTTAGGGCATTCCAAAGTGGGCCCAAATGCTTTTGCCTTGAGATTTTGATTCCAAATTGTTGATTTTCTGCACAAGAAACACACGTAATTAGATTTATCTAGTAAATGAATTTATTTATATATAATTAAGCCTAATTAATATGCAACGTGGTGGTTTGAGGCTTATCATGATTATTATCTTAATATAGAGAAATAGGTACAAAAATCAAGATAAATATCCAGAAAATGTGCGTATAATTGAGTGTTTGGAGACACTCATCAAGCATGTAGAGTAGAACTCCCAGAAAAAATAGTTCATTACTCTTTCATCCCGAGTAGGTAGAGTAGAACTCCCAAAAAAAATTCATTACACTTTCACCCCGAGTAGGTAGAGTAGGACTCCCAAGAAAAATAATTCATTACTCTTTCACCCCGAGTAGGTAGAGTAGAACTCCTAGAAAATAAGTCCATTACTCTTTCACCTCGAGTATGTAGAGTAGGACTCCCAGAAAAAATAGTTCATTACTCTTTCACCCTGAGTAGGTAGAGTAGAACTCCCAGAAATTAAGTCCATTACTCTTTCACCCCGAGTAGGTAGAATAGAACTGCTAAAAAAAGTTCATTACGCTTTCACCCCAAGTAGGTAGAGTAGGACTCCTAGAAAAAATAGTTCATTACTCTTTCACCCCGAGTAGGTAGAGTAGAACTCCCGAAAAAAGTTCATTACTCTTTCACCCTGAGCAGGTAGAGTAGGACTCCCAGAAAAAAATAATTCATTGAAGTACCTTCTATCAAAGAAAGATGCTAAAGCAAGATTAATCCATTGGACTCTACTTCTATAAGAATTTGATCTCGAGATTAGAGACAAAAAGGGGGGCAGAAAATGTCGTAGCTAATCACTTGTCAAGGATAGTTAACAAGCCATCCGAGGAGTCCTTACCCATCTCTGAATCCTTTCCCGATGAGCAACTTATGAAAATCTCTCAAGCCAATGCTCCATGGTATGCGGATATTGTCAACTACCTAGTTACAGGTCAATTCCCAATCAAAATGACTAGTCAAGAGAAACTCCATCTTTTGAAAAAAACAAAATGGTATTTCTTGGATGAGTCATACTTATTTAAGTATTGTCTCGATCAAATCATTAGACGTTGTATTCCAACCTGTGAGCAAGTCAATATCCTAGAGTTTTACCATAATCATGCCTGCGGAGGGCAATTTATTGGTAAGAAGGCCGCTATGAAAATCTTACAATGCGATTTTTTCTGGCCTAGTATTTTTCGTGATGCCCACGAGTTTACAAATCTTGTGATAGATGTCAGAGATTAGGAAAAATCTCTAAAAGAAATGAAATGCCTCAAAATCCTATCCTGATCATCAAATTTTTTTTACGTGTGGGGTATAGACTTCATGGGACTATTTCCTATCTCCCAGGGTTACCAATATATCCTAGTTGCCGTTGATTATATGTCAAAATGGGTTGAAGCTGTGGCATGTAGAACTAACGATCACAAGGTTGTGATAAAATTCATCAAGGAGACGATTTTTTCAAGATTCGGTACTCCGCGAGCTATCATAAGTGATGGTGGCTCACATTTTTCCAACAAGATCTTTGCTGCATTGATGAATAAATACCTCATAACGCATAAGATTGCCACACCTTACCACCCACAAACAAATGGGCAAGTGGAGATTTCTAACAGGGAAATAAAGACTATCTTAGAAAAAATAATCAATCTTTTAAGGAAAGATTGGTCTTTGAGATTGAGTAATTCACTCTGAGCCTATAGGACTGCATTCAAGACACCCATAGGAATGTCTCCTTACCGGTTAGTTTTTGGTAAGGCCTGTCATCTCCCTGTAGAACTCGAGCATCGTGCATATTGGGTGATCAAGCATCTCAACTTTGATTTTGATAAAGCCGGTGAGAAGCGAAAGTTACAACTAAACGAGTTAGAAGATATTAGAAATGACTCGTATGATGGTGCCAAAATGTACAAAGAACGTACCAAATTCTTTCACGATAAGCACATTCTTAGGAGGAATTTCAATTATAATCAAAGAATTTTGTTGTATGATAATAAACTCCACATTTTTCTAGGAAAACTTAAGTCTCGATGGACTGGCCCATATATTATCCAAACAGTCTACCCCCATAGTGCTATTGAAGTCCTTAATCCTAAATATGGATCCATTTTCAAAGTCAATGGCCAACGTCTCAAACCTTTTCTCGAGTATGTTCCGCATGATGAAGTTCTTCTCCTCGATGACCCCGTCTGTCAAAATTAACTTTATTTTCGTCTAGTTAAAAACGTTAAACTTATCGCTTCTAGGAGGTAACCCACACGTTTTAGGGGACATTGTGTTAAATATCAATAGGACTGTAAGGTCTTTCTCAGGTGCTATCTAACCCACTTCATTTTATTTTGTCAATTTCAATTTTACTTTTGCATGTATATCTTGAAATATTGAGGACAATATAATGTTTAAGTTTGGGGGTGTATGGGTCGGATTTCCACTTATTATTTTCTTCTTTCATTTCAAAAATAAAAAATAAAAAATAGTTGGTGACTTTGTTGTATTTTGCTCAAAATCGTTGGAAGCTATGATTTGGAGTCCCCATTTGTGTTTCTCTTAGGCAAAAGTTAGAGCAAAGTTATCTTTTGATTTATAGTCACTTCTAATAAGATTACCAAGAGTCTAGATTGTATTAAGAGAGCTTGTTACTTTCTTTTTACCTAGAGTTTAAGGAAAAACTGGGTTTGATGAACTTTGACTTCCTTGTTCAATTGGATGGTTGATTAGAAGAAAAATAGAACTGGGTATTATATACCTTATACATCAACCATTGAATTAGACTGGGTACCTTGAAAAGGACTGCCTACTTTTCTTAGAAAAAGAGTGAAGAAGTAATAGAAACAAAAAAAAGAGACCTTTAAAAAAAATAAAATCAAATCAAAGATCCAAAAGTTTATGTAAAATTTTAGTAGGGTGAAAGCCATCAAGTGTAAAAGTGTGAGTATACTGGAATATCACCGATAAAGCCCCTTAAAGGTATTAAAGTAAATATTCACACTTCTCACTACCCCATACATGATGCTAAGTTTAGAATTAAACCCTAAGTTACTCTAGCTATTCTTGAGTAGTTAGAAAGTTGAAACTCATTCTAGGAAATCAAATCTCTTAAATTTTTGAGTTAGAACAACTATCGTTCAAAGGTCAATTTAAGTCTAAGTTTTGTCGTAGAGAAATAAGGGTTGGGACTTTATACCAAGCAATACTTCCAATTGATTAACAAAACCAAAAAAAAGACTTGTGCTTTTCAATATAAGTTTTGATTTTGACTATTTTTACGTCAAAGCTATTTTCAAATTTTGTGGGTATATTTTCTACAAACCCTCACGAGTCAAACTCGTCTACTAAGGGTAACCCAGTAGTTCATGGAGTTGCTGCATTGTCTAAATGCAGTCGAGGTGCCTGTGAAAGTGGTAGTTTTATTTTTTAGGAACTAGAAAAAGGTAAGTTTGGGGGTGATGAGTGTCTCGAAACACTCAATTATACGCACATTTTTTGGACATTTATCTTGATTTTGATCCCTATTTCTCCGTATTAAGGAAATAATCATGACAAGCCTCAAAACACCATGTTGCATGTTAATTAGGCTTAATTATATATAAATAAATTCATTTACTAGATAAATCTAATTACGTGTGTTTCTTGTGTGAAAAATCAATAATTTGGAATCAAAATCTCAAAGCAAAAGTATTTGGGCCCACTTTGGAATGTCCTAATCCTTAACTCATATTCTCCTATTTTATCTTTTTGTGCAAAGAAAAGTGGAGACTACTTTTAGATTCTTCTACACACATTTTTCTCTATAAATAGAGCCTCAATTTCTAGAGAAAGGATCCCATTTTGGTTCTCTTATCCAAGACTCCTTTAATCTAAGGCTCTTAGCTTCTTCTCTTATTTTTTGTATTTTTATCTTCTAGTTATTTTCTTTTGGCTAAAATTTTTGTAAGAAGTAGAATAAGAAGAAGTTGTAAGTTTCTCCATGAAATGAAGAAAAGTTCTTTCATCTCTTATCTTCCATATCTTACAATGACATTAGGCTAAGTTCCCCTCCATTGGAGAGTGGAAAAGCCAAGAGCAAGTTCTTGTGTTGTTTCTAATTTCATACCTTTCTTTTCTTTAAAATGCTTATGAGTTCTCTTTAAGTTTCTTTCACTTTTTATTCTTAATATAGATACTTTATGCTTAGATTAGATCAAGATAAAGTATGCTTAAACTAGATAATTGGTAGTAGGAAGTTTTCAAAGAATTTTACTTTGTTTATGTTCCCTTATTTCATTTCATTTGCAAAACTTTTCAATCTAAGGAGCTAACATCAAGTCCTTACGATTGAGTTATAAAAAGGCTAGAAACTATGAATTGCTCATCAACATGTTCTAGATAGATCCACCTTCAATTGTGCTTTAATTTCATAAGTTTACTTGCTTTTAATTTCATTTACTTTAGTTCATTTTCTAGCAATTTTACATCTTCTTATAAGTTTAAAAATACAAAGAAAAATAATTTTAATTCCTTTTAGTTAATTTGAATTTTATCATCTTAGCTTAACTCTACTCCTCTTTTCTCTTGGGTTCGATCCCCTACTTGCCCCACAAGTAAAGTAAAAGTAAGATTATTATTAACTCCGATGAGAAGAACAACGATAGTCTCATCACATATATAAAGCAAATGTTGACTTCCTCGAAGTCCTGCTCCTCTTGGTGCATTCTCATTTGATAATCCTTAAAAGTCTCGACGAGTATTGTGGGACTGAATTAGCTTTATTTTTAAGTTGTCTAGCAATATCTTGAAGAAATCCGGCAATTGATAACCCATCCTAAATGAAACCAGAAAATATGTTGATAATATCCCCAGACATAAAGTAAAATCTCTAGCCTTCCTGTATGGTTTCGGTGCGAAATCCCCAAGATTTTAGTGGTCAGGAGTTCGGTGTACTTCTAGAAGCCTTCATATGTTCAGTAAACCGTGATCTGTGAATCTTCTTACTTTTTTGGGCTTAACTCCTAATCTTTTTTAGAGTTCTTTTGTGAATTTGGATTTCAATGGAAGACGAATCATTTGACCCAATGTGCTTATCCCCATAATATTGCAATAATCTTCATGAGTTAGACAAAATGTGATTGAACCAAAATGGAATACGCGGTAATTTGGGTCCTAGAAATTGGCCGCGGCGCTAAGAGGTTCCAGTTGACAGTCACTGACTTGAAGGAAAATACATTTTGAAGTCCATATGCACTAAAATTGTACTTCTCGACAGTGGTGAATGTGTCTAAGGCTCGATCCATCAACAATCGTACATCATCATGAACCATCTAAGCAAAAGAAACTAACTCTTATTATTGAAACATTAAAAACAAATCGCATCTATATTTTGGTACGATCTTTAATGTGATTCAACCATTTTGATTTATAGAAAGGTCCGATCCATTGAATATGATTGGTCAGAAAAAGAAATTCAATTATCACGTTTGGACCAATTCTACCCAATGGATCCAAAAAATGATATATCACCTCATTGACATTTTATTAAACTAATTAACTCGATCGACTAGTATATTGATCTGAAAGATCAACTTACCAATTTGGCTAATGGGTTGGAAAACGATTGCTCAATACAACTTTTCAATTATATTTATTAGGTTGGACCGATGTTGTGGGTTCCATTTGAGCGGTGTGGATCGATCCACCCACTTACCTTTTGATTAGATTAAAGAAAGGTAACCCGGGAGCACTTATGGTCGATTCGAGTCGTAGCCTAGTAGTACCGCACCTAAGTTTTAAGTTTTCTATATGATTGAGGCTAGGTTAGGACACAGCTTAGGTCACTTTAGCCCAAAACACCGATATATTATCCCAGTTTTATCTGGTCAAAAAATACGTGGTGTTCTAGTTTGATATACCTAAAGGTACTGTAGACATGAAATGTTCGCCATGAACCTCAATGCTACATTGTTTGGAGTCGCCACCATTCTTTTTTGGAAATGGGTGTGAATAGGTACCCGAATCAATTCGAGGAAATTTGAGTTTTCCTAATGGGTTCGTGCAAATTGGGGTGTCTATAGCTGTCCCTCTTTGCAGGAGTTGCTTGCAAAGAACTGCAAAGAATAAATTAGACCCTTTATTTGCACGAATCTGAAATAATTTATTGCATGATGATTAAAAATATCGGATGGATTGAAGATTTTTTTTTTGTTTGTAAAATGTGGCTACCCAAGCACGGGATCTGACAGGGTTAGCCTTTTTGAAACCCTTGATTTCGTGGCACGAAGCTCGTTTGAAATCTTAGATATCATTTTTTTATGATTTTTGAAAGTGATCGACGTTTTAAACCATGCAATGCAATTTTGAAATATATTTTTTCTTTGTTGATTCCGAACTTCAAACTTCCTTATTCCCTTTCATGGCAATTACAGGATCGTCTAGAGAGGCTTGGTGTGACGTTGCCGTTCTTAAGAGACATTTGCTTTGAGGATGCATGGAAACATTATAGTTGAGTACTTGGTAAGTGGTTATGCTTCAAATGTGAAGAGAATCATCATTGATCGGACTTCTCAGATCAAAGCCTTAGAGGATAGACTTAATGCCTACTATACTCCTTAAGAGAATATATGAGTGGTTCATTGCCCGTTGTTCCTTTTTGTACTCTACTTTTGAGAAGAATGATGTAGCACTATTTGAAATGAATGAATTAGGTTTTTTTATATAATGACCTCAGATATATCTATTGCTTTTGAAAACTCTGGGTCTGAAGAAAAGTCCTAGATTCTTCGTCATAGGCCAAAAATAGTAATTTTTGATGATGCATTTTTTTTCATTTTTTTATTTTTTATTTTTTATTTTTTTGTTTTTTATTTTTTTATTTTTTAGATTTTAAAAGATCGCCTTTGTCGAATAATCTGTGACAAACTAGTATTTGATGACTCTAAATGTCAACGATCATGGTGCCTTTGCCAAATGTCGAGAATACAAGTGTCAACTAATCCTTAGCCTCTTTAGAGTCATTCCCGAGACTGAGAATTTTGACTGAGTTATCTTCACTGTATCCGTTGGAACATTGAGTATTTCAAGATTTTTGCCATTCACAGTTTATACTTTTGCGGGCTAGGAGTTATTTTTTTTATTTTTTTTATTTTTTTTCATTTTTTGCCCCTGGCGCTAGTTACGATTTTCACCAGACCCGATCTCCACATTTTTGCATATCGACGCCCTTTTTGGGTTTTCATCTTGCCGGTGGTTTTAATATTGTCATAGATTGATTTTTTTACTCATAGTGCCCTTGTAGGTTTTCACTATGCCCTTTCAGTCTATGCTTACTTTATAGATTTTTTGCTTTGAATACCTTCTCAATTTCTCTATGCCCCTTATGGCTTGGTGACTCAAGTTGAGCTGCGAGATCCAACACTCTACTCTTTTAGTGGCGTTCTTTCTTGAGTAACAGATCTGAACTCCCCTCTCGAGTTCCTCCGACGATTTTCATGGTGCGGTGACTCAAGTTGAGCTTCAAGATCAATGACTCTACACTTCAAGTCGCTCTTTTTTTTCAAATATTTGACCTGACCTCCCCTTTCCGGTCTTCCAACGACTTTGGTGGCTTGAAATCCCAATTAAGTAGCAAAATCAACTATACCCTGAAAATGTTTTTCATAACGTGCTTCTCCCGTGATTGAATTGCCTTGAACCATTCCCTGATCTGAGAGGACTTTAAATAGGACGAAGTGTAGGCTTAGGCTAGGTTGTGAAAGTATGTAAGGAAGGCTGAGTCTGGATTTATTGAGGGGTAGATTGGACACAGGATTTGTCTGTCTTTATTTCAAAAATATGATTTATGTCTCCTCCCATCGTCACACAAACTTGTTTAGGTAGGAGATTTGGGTCGAGCTTGAGATCAGACATTCGAGGTTTTTGACTTTTTGATTTTTTTTTGTACTTTTAGCCGTTCATAGTTTATCCTCATGCGGGCTAGGAGTATACTTTGGTACTTTTGTTTTGACTTTTGATTTTTTTTTTTTTTGATAGTGGTGACTTGCCCCGGTCCTGGGTTAATAAATGAGTGTGATGGCTCAAAAGGGTTAACTAAGGGTAGATAGTTGTTCAGGTAGTAGAAAGATGGCATTTCTTCATTTCAAAGGATGACTTCAGGCGTAATATTTTTTAACGGTGTTAGCATTGATCGGTTGTGGAAAGATTTCCCCGTCCATCTTTGTGAGAATTAGCGCTCCCCCAGATAGTACCTTTTGGATGACGAATGGTCCCTCGTAATTTGGATGAAACTTCCCTCTCGCATCTTCTTGTATTGATAGAATTTTCTTCAGAACTAGGTCTCCTGGTATGAACTCTCGAGGTCGAACCTTCTTGTTATATGCACGTGCTATTCTCTGTTGATAAGTTTGCCCATGACAGATTGCTAAAAGTCATTTTTCTTCTATTAACTTCAATTGATCAAATCGGGCTTGGACTCATTCTACCTCATCCAATTCAACTTCTTTTAAGATCCGAAGGGAGGGAATCTCGACCTCAACGGGCAAAATCGCTTCCATTCCATATACCAATGAGTAAGGCGTTGCCTTAGTCGAGGTTCGGATTGACGTTCGATAAGCATGTAGAGCAAATGATAACATCTCGTGCCAATCCTTATAAGTGACACCATTTTCTCGATGATCTTTTAGATATTTTTGTTAACAGCTTTGACTGCTCCATTCCTCTTTGGTCTGTAAATGACTGAGTTGTGATGGGTGATCTGAAAATCCTTGCAAATCTTAGACATGTCTTTGTTCTTGAGATTTTTGGCGTTATCAGTTATTATTCCGCTTGGGAGGCCGTATCGACATATGATGTTGTTCTTCACAAACTTCAAGACATTGCCCCTTGTAACATTGGTGTAAGATACTGCTTCTACCCATGTTGTAAAGTAGTCGATGGCAACTAAGATGAAGTGATGCCCATTGGAAGCTTGAGGATTGATCTACCCGATGACATCCATGCCCTAGAGCGAGAAGGGCCAGGGAGAAGTCATATTGTGTAATTCTGAAGGTGGCGCATTGATAATGTTGGCATAGATTTGACACAAATGGCACTTCCAAACATGTTGGTACCCGTCGCTCTCCATAGTCGTCCAGTAGTAACCCATTCTCATTATCTTCTTTGTGAGCATATGTCCATTCATGTGAGGTCCACAGACTCCGTCGTGCACAGTCTCAATTAAGTGTTGAGCCTCTGCTTCTGTTACATACCTGAGGAAGACCTCGTGGTGAGACTTTTTGTATAAGACTCCACTACTCAAGAAGAACTGTCCTGCCTGTCTCGTAATAGTCTTTCGATCGGTTGCTGTGGCATCGGGTGGGAAAGTTCGGTCGTCTAAGAATGCCTTGATGTCTGCATACCAGGGTTTTCCTCAGACTCTTCAATCTTCACTAGTAGACAATATGCTGGTTCGTCTTGAATGCCAATCTCAAGGGGGTCGACCATGGTATCTTTGGAGATGTTGATCATTGAGGCTAGAGTAGTCAATGCGTCTGCAAACTGGTTCTTAGCCCTCGCATATAAGTGAATGAGATTCGAAAGAAGTTTGAGCTTAGATCCTCGAGATACTCATGATACGGAACCAGTCTCTACTCTCGGGTTTTCCATTCTCCCGTTATCTGGTAGACTACCAGACTTGAGTCTCCAAATATATCTAGTTCATCCACTTCGAGGTCGATTGCTGCTTTCAATCCCACAATGCATACTTCATACTCGTCTTCGATATTAGAACACTAAAACCTTAATCTGACTTCAATGGGGATATGCGTTCCGTCTGGCTTAACCAGGACTGCCCCAATTCTGTTTCGCTTTTGATTTACTGCTCCATCGAGGTACATTTTCCAACTAGATTCTTCATCATCGCTCTCGGCTTCAGTAAATAAAATGGCTTAATTAGGAAAATTTGTCCTTAATGGCTCATAATCGGGCAGAGGATGTTCTGCTAAGTGGTCAGCAATGGCTTGTCCTTTGATGACTTTTTGAGTGACATAGTTGATGTCGAACTCAGATAATAGTAGCTGCCATTTTGCGGTGTGTCCCGTTAGTGCCGGCTTCTCGAAGAGATACTTCAAGTGGTCCATCCGAGCAATGAGCATAGTCGAGTAACTAAGCAAGTAGTGACGTAGCCGTTGTGATGCCCAGATGAGGGCACAACATGTCTTTTCGAGGGTTGAATAGTTCGTCTCGTAACTTGTGAACTTCTTGCTAAGATAATAGATGGCTTGCTCTTTTCGGCCAATTTTATCATGTTGTCCTAGTACACAGCCCATGGAATTTTCTTGCACGGAAAGATACATCAGCAGAGGTCAACTTGGTGTAGGTGGAATTAAAACTGGTGGATTAAGCAAATATTTCTTAATCTTATTGAAAGTTTCTTGACAGTCTTTATTCCATTCTTTCGGCTCATTCTTCTTCAGTAGTTTGAATACTGGCTCACAGATTGGAGTTAATTGTGCGATGGACCGATTAACGTACTGAATTTTTCCTAAGAATCCCCTAATCTCTTTTTCTGACTTGGGTAGCTCCATATTTATGATGTACTTCGTTTTAGCTGGATTGATTTCGATGCCTCTTCTA
The DNA here is from genome assembly GCF_017979445.1 of Akebia trifoliata. Taxonomy (NCBI): domain Eukaryota; kingdom Viridiplantae; phylum Streptophyta; class Magnoliopsida; order Ranunculales; family Lardizabalaceae; genus Akebia; species Akebia trifoliata. Next base: position 13,117,786 of record NC_141375.1, read on the forward strand.
TTAACAATGAACCCCAATAGCTTTTCTGACGTGACCCCAAATACACACTTTGTCGGCTTAAGCCTTAAGCTGTATTTCCTTAATCGATCAAATAATTTCTTCAGGTTTACCAAATGATCCTCATCGAGGTTTGATTTAGCTATCATGTCGTCCATGTATACTTCTATCTCCTTGTAGATCATGTCATGAAATAAGGTAGTCATGGCTCATTGGTAAGTTGACCCAGCATTCTTGAGACCGAATGACATAACCTTGTAGTGAAAGGTGCCCCAAGGTGTGATGAACGCAGTCTTCTCTTGGCCCTCTTCTGCCATTTTTATCTGATTATAACCCGAGAAGCCATCCATGAAGGAGAACATACCGTGTTCAGCTATATTATCAATCAGAGTGTCGATGTGCGGTAATGGAAAGTCATCTTTAGGACTGGCTCTGTTCAGATCTCGGTAGTCTACACACATGTGTACCTTTCCGTCTTTCTTTGGTACAGGGACGACATTTGTGAGTCACTCAGGTTAGGTGGATACTGTGAGAAACCCTGCTTGGAACTCCTTCATTACTTCGTCCTTGACTTTAAGTGTCCACTCTGATTTTAACCTTCGTAATTTCTGCTTGACTGGCTTGCTTCCTGATTTGATAGGTAACTTGTGGATGACAAGATCTGTGTCTAACCCGGACATGTCTTGGTAGGACCATGCGAAGACATCTTGGTACTATTGTAAGAACCTTGTCATTTCTTCTTTCTGTTTAATTGTCAATAGGACCCCGATCTTAACGATTCGCGGGTCATCTTCGGTGCCTAGGTTCACTAAGTTTGTATCCTCTATATTTGGCTGAACATCTTTCTCGTAACGTTCCATGAGTTCTTTGATTTCTTTTGGAGGATAATCAACCTCTTCCTTTAACTCTTCTTTGATCCCCATGAGATCAAAGTCAAGCTCGAGGTCAAAGTCTTATTCATCTCTTTCATACTCTGTTCTGTCATAAGGTTCATTTAACTGAAGAAATTCTTTGAAAACCTTAAGTATTTTGAAGATTTTTGATTTTTTTGAATTTTGAAAAATATTTGATTTTTTTGAATTTTGAAAGATTTTGATTTTTTTGAATTTTGAAATATTTTTGATTTTTTTTTTATTTTGAAAGATTTTTGATTTTTTTGGATTTTGTGGATTGTTTGTGTTTCTGAAAGAAGATAAAGAAAAATCATACAAATTCATTAGCAACTGAGGTGAGCCCCCAAAATAGTCTTGCTCCGAGGACGAGGGCTCATTATGGTCCTCAGGCAGATGAGATTTTGCTAACGAAGTTTTTTTTTGAGGCCGTAGGGATTCTGGACCCCATGGCAGTCTCATAAGTGATTGGGTATTCCTCCAAATTCTTGAAAACTTACCTTTCTTCTACAGGGTAGTTATGTAGGGAGAGTGGCTCCCTTGATGGTTCAGATATGACCATCACTTTCGAATGACTATCGTCAAGTCCGGGTACTTGTAAGGTGGGTGGAATTATGACAGATCCCCAATTGATTTGAAAGGGGAACAATGATTTTTCTTCTTCGCATATCGCGACTTCCGCATTGGCGGGTTCTCTTTCTTCTTTTTGACTTCTTTTGGAATCTTCTCTGAACAAGATGTCCATGCCATCTGTAAAGGAATGTGGGGACTAAACGAATGAATCTTCTTACGATTGAACGTGCTCGATACTTACAACACTTGGTTCTCCTATGTGATTTGTCGGTGGTATTTCTACTAAGTCATCTGGTCTTTTCAAGGATTGTGGGAAGCTGATGCTAATGTGTGGTACTTTGCCCACGTTCCATACATTAGGCTCTCGGTTCTGTCTTTGTGCAAGTCGGAGTTGGAAGGTTATCGGCAAAGGGCTAAAGGTTTGTTAGCACGAAGCTGAAAGTCTATCAGCACGAAGTTGAAAGTTTATCAGCACGGAGCTGAAAGTTCGTTACCACGGAGCTGAAGTTTTGTCAGCACGGAGTTAGAGGTTTATTAACGCGGAGCCGGAGGTTCGTCACCACGGAGTAATGGGTTTATCGGTGTAAAGCTGAAGGTTTGTCAACACAGAGCCGTAGGTTTATCGACATGGAATCGGAGGTTCATCAGCACGGAGTTAGAGGTTTATCAGCACGGAGGTGGAAGTTTTTTTTTTCGACGCGAAGCCGGAGGTTTGTTAGCACGGAGCTAAAGGTTTGTCAGCACAAGCTGGAGGTTTACCAGCACGGAGCCGGAGGTTTATCGACGCGGAGCCAAAGGTTTATCTGCGTGGAATCAAAGGTTTATCCGCATGGAACTGGGGGTTTATCAGCACAGAGCCGAATATTTATTGGCATGGAACTGGAGGTTTATCGGCGCAGAGTAGAAGGTTTGTCAGCACGGAGCTAGGGGTTATCGGAGCGGAGCCGAAGGTTTATCGGCACGGAGCTGTGGGTTCGTCAGCACAGAGCTGTCGGTTTATCAGCACGAAGCCAAAGGTTTGTCAGCACAGAGCTGTAGGTTTATCGACACAGAGTCGGAGGTTCATCAACACGGAGCTGGAGATTTGTTAGCACGGAGCTACAGGTTTGTCAGCACGGAGCTGGAAGGTTATTGGCACAGAGCCAAAGGTATGTCAGCACAGAGCTGAAGGTTTGTCAGCACGAAGCTGTAAGTTTATTGATATGGAGTCGGAGGTTCATCAACACGGAACTGGAGGTTTGTTAGCACGGAGCTAGAAGTTTGTCAGTACGGAGTTGGAAGGTTATCGGCACGGAGCCAAAGGTATGTCAGCGCGAAGCTGAAAGTTTGTCAGCACGGAGCTGGAGGTTTATCGGTGCAGAGTTAGAGGTTCATCAGCATGGAGCTGTAGGTTTATCGACACGGAGTCGGAGGTTCATCAGCATGAAGTTGGAGGTTTGTTAGCATGGAGCTAGAGGTTTGTCAGCACGGAGCTGGAGGTTTATTGGCACGGAGCTGAGGGTTCATCAGCATGGAGTCAGAGGTTTGTCAGCATGGAGCTGGAGGTTTGTTGGCACGGAGCCGAAGGTTCATCAGCACGGAGCCGGAGGTTTGTCAGCACAGAACTGGAGGTTTATCGGCACGGAGCCGAAAGTTCATCCGCACGGAGCCAGAGGTTTATCAGCACGGAGTTGAAAGTTTATCGGCACGGAACCGAAGGTTCATCAGCACGGAACCAGAGGTTTGTCAGCACGGAGCTGGAGGTTTATCGATGTGGAGTCAAGGGTTCATCAACATGGAGCCGGAGGTTTGTTAGCACGGGGCTGGAGGGTCATCGGCACAAAGTCAGAGGTTTATCAGCACGGAGCTGAAGATTTGTTAGCACGGAGCTGGAAGTTTATCGGCACGGAGCCAGAGGTTTGTCAGCATGGAATTAGAGGTTTATCGGCACGGAACAGAAGGTTTGTCAGCATGGAACTGGAAAAACATTTTGTAAAGGTAGATTAACTGATAACTCTAGTTTGCCTTAGGTACAGGTTGTGGTTCCGACTCGAAAAAGATATAGGTCGTGGATATGGACCCAACTCAGGAGGATCTTAAACTGACTGTGGATCGTGGACCCCTTGGACAAGGATATGGGTCGTAGACCCAATTGGAAGTGGATATGGGTCGTGGTCCCATTTTCGATGTGGGTATAGGTCGTGGACCCAATTTGATATGGATACGGATCGTGGACCCATTTGGAAGTGGATATGAGTCATGGACCCATTTGGATATGGATATGGGTCGTGGACCCATTTTTTATGTGGGTGTGAGTCGTGGACCCAATTGGATATGTATTTGGGTCGTGGACCCAATTGGAAATGGATATGAGTCGTGGACCCATTTGGATATGGATGAGTCGTGAACCCATTTGGAAGTGGGTATGGGTCGTGGACCCATTTAAAAGTGGATATGGGTTGTGGACCCAGTTTGAAGTGGATATAGGTTGTGGACCTATTTGGAAATGGATATGGGTCGTGAATCCATTTGGAAGTGGGTATGGGTCGTGGACCTATTTGCAGCGGATATGGGTCGTAGACCCATTTGAAAGTTGGTATGGGTCGTGGACCCATTGAAAGTGGGTATGGCTCATTGACCCATTTGAAGTGGATATGGGTCGTAGACCCAGTTTGAAGTGGGTATGGGTTATGGACCCATTTGGAAATGGATATAGGTCACGGACCCATTTTGGTGTGGATACGGGTCACGGACTCGATTGAAGTTAATCCTCGATGATGGATGATGGTAAGGTTGATAGTACGTCACATTGGGTCGGGATCAATTTCGATAGGTAGAATGTCGATTTCGATAGGTAGAGTGTAGGCGACCTCCATTTGGATCAAACACAAAGTAGCGAGTGGTAGGCCCTAAGTTTAACGATAGAAATGATGTATTTAATCATTTTCAAGCCTTAAAACTCAAAAGAAAAATAAAGTCCAAGAGAAAAGTTGTCAAGATTGATGTAAATGACAAAGTGAGTAAATATATATATATATATATATATATATATATATATTTTTAGGGTCCGTTTTTAATGAACGGACCGAAGAGCTTTTGTACTGGTCCGCTCTTTAAAAACGGACCAGAACCTTAATTTTCGCAAATTTTTTTTTTTTTTTTTTTATGATGCAAAGCATAAAAAATATCTATATAAATTTCCCCATTTACCTAGGGGGACATGTAAGGAAATAAAGGAGAAAAAAAATAAAACTAAAATCTATACAACTTTGCCCCTTTGGACATTACAACTTTGCCTTTAAGGGCTAAAAAAAAAAAAGACTACAAGATACCCAAGGGTTGATACATCTTGACATTTGTGTCCTATGCCTTTAATCGTATTTTGATGCATGCGGCTATAGGTGGTTTGAGGTTACTCAATCTTCAAACCTCCATGCACATTGAAATGTATACTTCTTAGGTTGGTGATTGAGGTGGATGTTCTCCTCCCCGCCTCCCCAAATGAACAATCTAGGAGGCTTGAGAGTACCGACATCCGGGGTTAGATTTTAAAATAGGAGAAGGTGGTTTGTGCAATGAGCTATAAATCGAATGTGTACAAGTGCATTACAAATATGTATCAACCCTTGCAACTTTGAATTAAAATAAGTAAAGAAATAAATATTACATGCACTCTCACAAAGAAAGGAAAACAATAAAGACAATGGAGTCAATCAATAAACAAACATGTTAGAAACAAAAGTAAGAACAAGAAAGAAAGTTGGATATTTTTTAAAGAATAACAAATGGCCAAGTAAAATCGGTTTGGACCCACTCTTCCCCAGTGGAGTCGCCAAGTTGTAGACATGAAATGTTCGCCATGAACCTCAATGCTACATTGTTTGGAGTCGTCACCATTCTTTTTTGGAAATGAGTGTGAATGGGCACCCGAATCAATTCGAGAAAATTTGAGTTTTCCTAACGGGTTTGTGCAAATTGGGGTGTCTACAGGTACTGTACTGAAGTTGTAACATTCACGGACGTCCCCCATGTCCCGAAGGACCAGGTTAGCTTAGATTTGGCTATTGGATTTATAAGGACAAGACATGATGCAAATATAAGTATGCATGCTCGTGAGTGTGTGGAAAGGGACAAAGTGCGCCCGGGACGTTTTTCGTAAATATCTAATCATACAAATCAAATACATCTAATCATCAAATCAATCAATAGAGATAAATAATTTAATATATCTAATCACATGCTAATGACAGAAAGAACAAAATCTAGCCTAATCTAAAAGTCTCTTTGAGTCAATTGGGTTGACTCGAGGAAAAAGTCAACCTAAGGATAGCCTTGGATGAGGTCAAGTTTGACCCTAAATCTCTCTGACGGAGTTGTCATTGAAATCGTCTCGATCTTGGGTCATCCACTAAATAGCAGATAGGGGTTTGATTACGTATCTCGGTGATTTTTAAGGAATAGGGAGTCGCCACCTAGTTTAAGTCTAGGAACCATAGATAACTCCAAAATGGATCAGGTTGGTCCACGAGTAATGGGTAAGAGGTTAGATTACGAGTTTCGGAAGGTGTTAGGCACCGAACCCGCCTGATCAAGATGATCAGTCTCTACTGCGATCCAAAAATATCCTACGGTCAACGGGATAAGATTATGGTCAAGACTATGATCCAATCATCATTGATTTATGTCGGGTTTGCCAAACGAATCTTATGGTTAAGATAATTACATAGATTCTTGAGTTTCACATAATGAAATCCCACAATTTAATAAGACTTACGTGGCACCAAAAATTAATGGATCAATTCGGTCACATTTTGAATAATATGAAATCAATTTTCAATGCCACGTATACAAAATTAGTGAATTGACTCATTGACGACATTTTATAATAGAAAATTCGATTTTGAATCATTACGTACATTAAATTAATGAGTTGACCCACACATTTCTAATAAAAAAAATTCGATTTTTTTGAATTGCCACGTGTATTAAAATTAGTGAATCGACTCGCATCCTCAATTTCATAGGAAAATTTCTATTTGGGACTTCAATATACATAAAATCAATGAGTTGGCTCACGTGCCCATTTCATAGAAAATTTTATTTTAAAATTTCCAATGTACACAAAATCAGTGAGTCAACTTCAACAATTTTTAATCAACGAAATTTGATTTTTTTAAATCGCCACGTGCACCCAAAATCATTTTGAGTTAACTCACATATCTATTTTATAAAAAAAAATCGATTTAAATTTCCAATGTACCCAAAATCAGTGAGTCGACTCGCAATTTTTATTGGAAAAATCGATTTTTTATTTTTTTTCTTTCGTGTACATAAAAAAAAAAAAAAACTTATGAGTAGATTACTATCAACATTAATGAGTTGACCAAATAACATCCAAAATTGACAAATGGACCCGATAAATATTAATACCCAATGAGTCGGTCCATCAACTTGATATATGTGAATTGATTCAATCAATCTATCAATCAAAAAAATATGAGCGAATCGATCCACTAATATTTCGGAAACTTGAAGATTGTCATTAGTGCCATGTATACCCCAAATATCAATGAATTAATTTGGATGCATAAACATTCAAAGTCTATCGAAATAAAATTAAATAAATAAATAAATAAAATAAAAAAATACAAGAATTTGCATAAACGATATTCCCTTAGTCTTATCAATATATAAAAGATGCATTATGAAAAACAAGGAAAAATGAGAATTCAAAATAAAATAAACTAAGGATGGATTTACCTATTGAACCGTAGACAGCAAATTGACCCCTTCAGATATAACCCGAAGGCCTGTGAGTACTCGTAGCTGTGGAGACACGAGAGTTGAGGGCAGAGAGAGAAGCATTGTAGCAACGACATGAAGAGGTTGGACAGTAGAAATGATTGTATTGCTATGATGTGAATGAGATGAGGGAGACAAGATGGAAAGAATAGACTGTGAGACGTTGCTGAAGAAGTGTGTTGGGCAATAAGAATGCAAGGTAGAAAATCTATTGGAAGAGGAGACCACGTGAATTAAAAAAAAAAAAAGAGGTGGGCTGTTGGAGATGATGAAGACAAAAAAATGGCTATAACAGCCAATGCTTGTTTTATATATATATATATATATATATATATATATATATATATATATATATATATATATATATATATGGAGAAGAGAGCCTGGTGTAGATGCAGATTTTTTAATGGAGCTTGGGCAGCCCAAGAAAAACGTTGATCGGGTGTAGATTTGTTTTTGATCGAAGAAGAAGATGGATTGCAGACTTTTTATTGAGAAAGGGGGAAATGGAATTGCAGTTTTTTTATGTATGGAATGCAGCAATAAAAAAACATATTCTGGAGGGCAACAAAGAAGGCATTTTTTTTTTTTGAGTTGCAGGTTTTTAATTGCAGCCAACAAAATAATAAAAAAAGTTTTTTTGGAGTTGCAGGTGTTTAATGGCAGCCAAAGAAAGTAAGCAAAAGCCTTTTTAAAGTTGCAAGTTTTTAATGGCAGCCAAAGAAATGAGAAAATATTTTTGGATGGGTGCTGTTTTTTTTTTTTTTTTGTGTGTGTGAAAAGAGATGGCAATTGGGATGTTAATGGAGGTTGAGTTTAATGGTGAAAGGGAAAAAATTTGGGACCTTAATGGAGGTGAGATAGTGGCTGAATTTGTCGACGAGGAAAAGGATAGTTGCAGATTTTTTTCGGAGAAGAAGATGGAGCAGTTTTATTTTTTAGTTTGTTTAAATGGAAGACAGCCCAAAAACCTCCTCACATTCGTTGCTCCCCTTATGTTTTATAATGGTCTTCCTCATCAAAACATGAGAGAGGGAGAGAGGGAGAGAAGGGGGAGATGGGAGATATGGGAGAGTTGTGTGGGCGGTTATGGATAGATGGGAGAAAGGACGTGGGAGGGATGTTGGGGACGCTGGTGTTGGAGAAGAAGAGGAAAACGTGGGTTTTTATTTCTTCTTTTTGTTTGTTTGAATTTTCTTTTTAACAGAATGGGAGAGGGATCCCACGCTACTCGTACTATGGTAATTTACTGTCGTTGAATTCTGATTGGTTTAATTTTTTATTTGAGTTTGAATTTCGGATTTATCGACATTTTGATTTTAAATTTTAATTTGATATTTTAATTTAAATTTAAATTTGCATTTGGTTTTAAATTTTGATTGTTTAATTAATTTCAATTTGATTTTAAATTTCGACTTTCAATTGTTAGATTTGAATTTGAATTTTATTATTTGTTGTTGGTTGATTTTATTTTATTTTGATTGGTTGATCGATTCGATTTAATTTTACTTTTTAATTGGGTGAATGATTTTTAACTTGATTTTTAATTTGATTTTGATTTTGTATTTTAATTGGTTTCTTGAATTTTAATTTAAACTTAATTTTGATTTTGTATTTTAATTGGTTTCTTGAGTTTTGATTTTAAATTGATGTTAAATTTTGAATTTGAATTTGATCTTGGTTAAATTTTAGTTAAATTTTCAATTTGATTTTTGATTTAAATTTGAGTTGAATTAAAATGTTTTTTTTAGTTAAATTTTCTATTTGAATTTTATTTTCCTAAGGATCAGGGTCTCTATGTTAGAGTTGGATATTAAGGGGCATTTTCATCATTTTGTTAGTTTCTTATGATTTTTCTTAAATTTTTCTGTTTTCATAGATTCGGGTCCCGTTAGAATCGAAATCACATTCTGAGGGCAATGGTGGTGCTTTCAAGATTTTTCGGGGGTCTGAAATTTATGAGGGGTATTTTTATCATTTTGATAATTTTTTACAAATTTTTACGAATTTCTCTATTTTCATCTATTTGGGTTCCGTTAGACTTGAAATCGCATTCTGAGTGCAATGGAGGTACTTTCGAGATTTTTCAAAGGTCCTAAATTTATGAGGGATATTTTCGTCATTTTATTAATTTTTACAGATTTTTACGAATTTTAACGTGAGGTTTCTTTCAGTCCCTGTGTGGTTATTTCTAAGTCTTGAGGTTGTAATTTCTTAGCGTAGCGTAGTCTCTAAGTTATTGCACTATGTAGCAAACGTATGCGTGTGTGCTTGCAAAGTTGGGAGTATGATGTAGCGATCCTAAGTGTGCGTAACTTTTTATGTTAAATCGTGACGAGTAGGGGGGATGAAAAGACTAGAAACAGAAGGAATCAAGCAGTACTCACAAGTCTTCGAGTTCTTTTATACTCATTATTAGGAATCCACAGCAACCAGGTGACGTATTGTCGAATTAGGCAGATGTAGAAATAGGGTGTCTACATGCAGGTCTAGTTTGAATTGGTCCGCCCACTTACCTGTTGGTTGGATTGATTAGAGCAACCCGGGAATACCCATAGTCAGTTTGGGTCGTGACTTATAGGAAGGCTTTTAAACTCCAGGTTTACTACGTGCAATGCAATTTATCCGGCCACCCTTTTCCAAGTGCACCTCGAGTGTACTCAATCAGATGGTACGTGGTGACTTGGTTTGATATACTGTATAGGTGATAATCTATGACTCCAACTCAAATTTCTGAAGTCAAAAGCAACAAATCTAATCCCCAGTTGAGAGGTGGCTCACGATGCTGAGCAAGGGCCCACTTAAATACCTCTCGTCTAGAATAGACGTTGTCTATCCCCCTCGTACAATAAGGTACAGTGGGGCAGGATCTCGCTTAGGCACTGATTTTAACCAAGAAGTGCAGTTGATGAACTTAGATTAACTTTGATATACTGTATAGGTACTAGTCCAGGGTTGGCGATCGGGACATTTGACTGTGCGGCTTACAATAAGACAAAAGGCTCAAGTCACACCAGTATGGGTGCATCGATATACCTTTCAGTGTCACCTGATCAAACGGTACTGATGCCTCAGTTTTATATACCCTAAGGTACATGACTAGAGTTGTGATTTTCATGAATGATGTCGCATCTTTGAGGAGATCGGGTCACACACTAGTGCAAGGTTGGCTAGAAGGGACATGTAAGCGTGCAATACAATAAAATAAATGTGTTAGTGGTATGTGCAAAATAAGGTGGGGTGTGCCCGAGGCTTTTTTCAAATAAATGAGCCCATGGGCCTGATCATATCATTACAACATAGAATATCACATGATATTAACCAAACATTCAAAATCAAGACCTACACATCTCATATGTATATCAATTAAGATCATGGCATATCAATCAATGAATATAACACAGAATAATCAATCAGATCTAATATTGAAACATGCACAAATACATAAAGGATTTTTTTCTATGGTCCAATCAAGGGTTACTGTGGACGATCCAAAATAAATTAAGATTTTAATGAATATTGAATCAAGGATAAGATAAGGGGTGATGACTTTTTTCTTTTTTAGAAACAAATTATTATTAATTTTTTTTACGATTTTTTATTGGAATCCTCTTCTCATCACGAACATTAAAAAAAAAAAATTGTTTCTTAGCGTATCACTCACAAATAATTTATTTGAAAAGAAGATGAAAAAGAAAAAATCGTTTTCTGCTAACGGCACACCACACATAAAAATAATTTTTTTTTTATTTTTTGTTTTGTAATCTTTATTGGAATCCTCTCCTCATCACTAATAACAATAAAAAAAAAGTAATTTTTTTGTTTCTTAGCGCATCACTCACAAATAATTTATTTGAGAAGAAGATGAAAAATAAAAAATCATTTTCTACTAACGGCACACCACGCATAAAAATAAATTTTTTTTTTTGCGATTTTTTATTGGAATCCTCTCCTCATCACCAACAACATTAAAAAAATATATTTTTTTTGTTTCTTAGTGCATCACTCACAAATAATTTATTTGAAAAGAAGATGAAAAATAAAAAATCGTTTTCTGTTAACGGCACAGCACCCATAAAAATATTTTTTTTTTTTTGCGATTTTTTTATTGGAATCCTTTTCTCATCACAAACAACATTAAAAAAAAGTAATTTTTTTTATTTCTTAGCGCATCACTTACAAATAATTTATTTGAGAAGAAGATGAAAAATAAAAAATCATTTTCTATTAACAGCACACCATGCAGAAATATATATATATATATATTGAATTTTTTTCTTGGAATTCTCTCCTCATTACGAACAATATTAAAAAAGTAACTTTTTTATTTCTTAGCACATCACTCACAAATAATTTAATTTCACAACTTATCACCCATGCATAATAACGTGCTAAAACATTTCATCCACAAAATATTCTAAAACAAAAATAATTTTCCATGACTCTCACCCCAACCACAATCATTCCATCTTCAATTCATATGTAAATTTGAATATTTCTTTGTTTAGAGTCATCCCAAAATGACCCTAAGTTGAATCATAGAAAGTGATACTCCAAAATAACATACCCAAAATCAATCCAAATAATACCAAGAGAAGATAATTCAACAAAAAAAAAGGTCAACAATCATTATTTCAAATCATTACCTTTTTGAAATCCTGCATTATTTAGGATCATTCCGAGTGACCCTAGATTGAACCATAAAAAAAATGTGTCAAAACAAAATATTCACCATTCAAACAAGTAATCAATAATTGAGTAAAAAAGAACGATAAAAAAATAAAAATAAACAAAAAAATAAACAACTAAAAATAAAATAAAATAAACTAGGTCATTCTGGCAATACTTCCCATACTTGGGGTTTTTCAAGTCTGATCCTCAATAATCCCCAGTGGAGTCGTCACTGAAAACGCCCTCGATCCGCGGGGTGTGCGGATCCACTTTTGATTTTTGAGGTTTGGGAGTCGCCACCTAGTTATTTGGGTCTAGGAAACAAATATTGACTCTAACAGATAAAATAACTATTCTACGAATAAAAATAAACTATGGTCCAGGGATCACGTTACGGGGTTGGAAGGTGTTAGCACCAATCCCGTCCGACAAACGTTGATCTCTACTACTTCCCAAAAAAAGATTACATTACAAAAGAGACCTAGAATAAATAAAAAAATAAAAAATAAAAAGTATACCTAGATGATCGCAACGATTTGTTCCCTCAAAGCTGACGGAGAGACTCTTCGTATGAGATTCCTTATTTTTCCTCCGTTACTGGATCTGCTTCAGATCTCCAAGTTGATGTGTCTTCTTCTTATATCTAAGTATTTCCTAATTTTTTGATGGATTTCTAAGTGTTTTTAAAGGATTTTTGGTATTTTTGAACAAAATTTGGGTCTTGAATACTAAGTAGGGAGTTGGGACTTCAAAATCAGGGTTTGAAGAAGGCTAGGGAGATTTTTTTATCTACTTTTTCTAAGATTTATTTTGACCTAAGAAATTAGGCTATGGGGGCTCCTATTTATATATTTTTTGGAAGAATTAAGGTTTAACTAGGTTTCCTTTTAGATAAAGTGAATTAGAGTTTTGACTTAAGTCTTATTTGATTGACTAGGTTTTTTAGATTAGGATTTTAATTAGGGTTTTAACTTAAGTCTTATTTGATTAACTAGATTTCTTTAGATTAGGATTTTAATTCTTACGTACAATGAAAGAATATATTTTTTGATTTTTAAAGAACCTCCCTTAATTATATTTTAATTCTTTAGGCCCCTAGATAGAGGGGTCTTTTAATAAATATCGGGGTGCTCCACTTAAATAAGTGGGCAACCATCAACAATTTTGCCTAGGAGCTTGATTGATTAATTTTCTTGGTTCAGATTTTTAAATTAATTTTATTAAGATTTCACTTTACATTAATTAATGTTTTATTTATTAATTTCCAAATTTAAAATTGATAAAAATTGAAAAATTATTGTTTTACCCCCGAAGAGGACTTTTGTGTTGAGAAGTCATTTTTCGATATTTTGGAATGTTTTGGAATCGATTTTTCATAAGGAATTCAATGGGATTATCGATTTGTATCATTTATGAATTTTTTGGCATGAAATGATTGTGAACCCTATGAGGGGTATTTTTGTAATTTTATCAAATTTGGTGAAAATTGACGAAATAGTTTATTTGGTTTCACTTTGTTATTTTATGTGTTCGAAAGAATTTTTCCTAAGCTTAATGTGGGCTTTAAGGATGTTTTGATGTTAGGGGTATTTTGATAATTTGGTCATTTTTTAGTGATGTTAGGGGTAATTTGGTAATTTGGTCGTATAGCTTCTTTTTGTTTGCAAAATGATGATTTCTATATTTTTGGGGTTATATTTTCCTAACGTAGTGTGGTTTCTACAGTTTTGTTAGTTTGAGATACCTCATCCAAATTTCTGAAACATATCTAGCAACAAAATAGAACATTGGAATATTCATCCATCATTGGGAACCATCCCAATCGGGTTGACGAGTTGATTCATCAAACAAGTACAAAAATAGGGTGTCTGCACTTCCTTACTCTCAAATAGGCCATGATGACCACTCCTACATTGGCTATGCCGAACTTCAACGATGCCTTCACTATTGAAATAGATGCATCCGAGGAAGGAATTGGAGCGATCGTGTCTCAACAAAGCAAACTAGTGGAGTACATGAGTTGAGCCCTCGAAGTGACCAAGAAATCTTGGTCGACATACGCTAAGGAGATGTTGGCTATCGTAGAAGCCATATGCATGTGGCGGCCTTACCTTTTAGGCAAAAAATTTTATATTCAGACCGATCAACGTAGTCTCAAGTATTTTCTAAAGCAACGAATAGCAACTCCGAAACAAAAAAAAATGGGTAGTTAAGATCTTGGGCTACAACTACGAAATTATATATCGACTAGGCTGTGAAAACTCTGTAGCCGATGCTCTCTCACAAAAACAAGGTAGTCCCATTCTTCACCATATTTTCCTTCCGCAAGTTAGTTTATGGGAAGAAATTAAAAAAACTGCAAAGGGGCACCAGTACATTTAGTTAATGGGTCGTGCGGCCACGGAACAACTTAAAGGATCATATACATGGCGTCAAGGGCTACTACTATACAAAGGGAAGGTCATTGTTCCAGGCAATGCAGCTTTAAGGGCTAAGTTGTTACATGAAATGCATAACACCAAGGTAAGGAGTCATTCAGGTGTCCTACGTACGTTTAAGAAGTTGGGACAACAATTTTATTGGCATGAGATGCATAGATCAGTGCAAGAATATGTCAAGGGGTGCGAGGTATGCCAAAGATAAAGGCCCGAGACATTGGCTCTAGCTGGGCATCTTCAACTGTTGCCAATTCTGTGCCAAGTATGGGTCGACATCACCTTAGATTTTATTGAGGGATTACCGATTTCGCAAGGAAGGGACACCATTATGGTGGTTGTCGACAAGTTAAGTCCGCTCATTTTCTTACTTTAAGCCATCCTTTTACTCCAAAATTATGGTAGAAAAATTTGTGGAAGGCATCATTAGGCTTGACAAAATGCCAAGTCCATTGTTAGTAATCGGGACTCAATCTTCATCAGCAACTTCTGGCTAGAATTTTTCAAGATGTAGGGCACCAAACTGTAGCTCAGTTCTGCATACCATCCACAAATGGATGGCTAGATGGAAGTCAATAATCATTGCGTCAAGTAGTATCTTTGGTGTTTCGTTCATCAGTGGCCACGAAAATGGTGCTGCTACTTACTTTAGGCTGTGTATTGGTATAATACAACATACCATATTTCGACAGGAATGACCCCTTTTCAAGCGTTGTATGGAAGACTACCACCATTTCGACATACAATGAAGGACTTTCACCAATACACGAAGTTGATCAACAACTCATGAACCGAGATGAACTTCTATGATAACTAAAGGCCAACTTAAAAATCAGTTAATATAATGAAACAAATGGCAGATCAAAAGAGAAGGGACATTTCGTTCGAAACTGACAAATGGGTACTTTTGAAGCTGCACCCATACCACTAGCAAACGGTATTCAAACGGGTCCATCAGAAACTAGCTAGTTGTTTTTATGGACCCTACCAAATTCTAGACAAGATCGGACCTGTCACATACAAATTACAGTTACTATACGGGGTGCGCATTCATTCGGTGTTTCATGTGTCACTACTTAAACGATACCAGGACAACGGAGGAAATGTTGAGACGAAACAAACCGAGTTACCACCATTCACTGATGAAGGGGTAGTCATATTGGAACCTCAAACTATTTTAGACTACCGCTGGATCAAGCAAGGAACCTAGTTTGTCGAATAGAGTTTAGTGCAATGGAAATATCGTCCAGCCAATGAGGCAACGTGGGAGCCAACAAAAAAGTTACGAGAGATGTTTCCGACTATGGACCTTGAGGACAAGGATCCGCTTGATGGGGGAGGTATTGTTAGGCCACGACATTTTGGGAGGGGCCATAAGCCAAATCCCAAATATTTGGGATGAGTTGGGACATGAACACGTGAAGAACAACATAGGAGTGGATTGGGTCGTGGCAGTTGAGAGTTTTACGTTGCAACATGTGTTTTTTTGTTGCACATTTATTTTTGTTAGTTATGCTCTGTTTTTACATGTGTTTGAGTTCTAGTTCTAGTTGCTAGCTACTAGTTTTCCTTTTATTCAGGCATTTATGTACGTGGCCTTGCTTATGTAGGCAACCAAGAATTAATCAATGAAAGGAAAAAAAAAGAAGTTATCCAAACTATGGTACATTCTTACCCGAAGAGAACAGTTACTTAAGCACTAATCTTTAGCGGGACCTATCACAAACTGCCCTCTCTCTCTGTCTGTCTCTAAATGCATATAAATCTATGATTTTTTTTTTGTTTTTTTAGCAATTGATGTGGGGCATAATTGCATTATGATCTTCATTGTTTATAATTGTGTTTGGCATCTTTAGATGTATAATGGTGAAAAATATATATATATATATATGCATAAGGAACACATGCACTTCATCCTAAATGCCCGTATGATATAGTTCACTAAACAATAATTGTAGTTTTTCTAAATTAGGAAGCGCATCTGAAAGCACCCACGATCCGCGGGGTGCACGGATCCGCTTTTGACCTTTGAGGTTTGGAAGTCGCCACCTAGTTATTAGGTCTAGGAACCGAACATTGACTCTAAAAGGCAAAAGAAACTAATCTACGAAAAATAAGAAACTAAGTTTAAAATTAAATGACTTTCAAAAATACCCCTAATTTCAAGGTTGGATTTAACTGGAACTTGACTATAAGACTGATGGAGTGGATTACGCTTGAAAAATATGAACTCTGATGTATGACCGATAGAAGAATTGACATTCCCTTAAATTTAAGACTCTTAAGATTATTATATGTGCAATAAGGGATTGATCATTTTCTTTCGAATTTCTTTTGAAAAATATTTGAGCTGAACTTAAAAAATCTTGATAAATATTAGAATAGAAGATCTTTCTCTTCAAAGTGGTTGATGATTCTACATCTTCCATTAGCGAACACTTGAACAAGTAAACATACTCTTGAAGATCTCACAATGTTCAAGATGACTTCTGATTTTTTCGACTTCAACATTGTCTTCGTCGGATGTGAACTCTTGGCTGAAAAATGAATATTGTGACTTGAATGGTTCTGCATTTTCTAGTTTCTGCACAAGCTTCCTTTTGAATTTTTCTTCTTGATGGGACATTCCCTCCCATTTGATGATGCCCTAATTTTTACCTAGATCGCCTATTCAGATTTTCAATCTAGTGGGTTTTGTTTTTTTTTTTTTTTTTTCTGATGATGCCTTAATTTTTGCCTGGGTTGCCTTTTTAGGTCTTCAACCTAGCAGGCTTTCTTTTTTATAGTTATGCCCTAACTTTTGCCTAAGTCACATTTTTGGATTTTCGACTTAGCGGGCTTTTTTTTCGTGATGATCTTGAATATTTAACTCGACAGCTTCTTAGTTCCCTACACCTTAACTGAGTCAATTAGCATTCAGGAGGACTTAATAGGTGGGCTTAGGACATGGTTTAGAAAGAAAGGGTAAAAGGCTCGACTTCCCAAAATACCTCTAGTCTTATATTCTCTTTTTTTTATCATTCTTTTCTCTAAATTCTTTTGACTTTTTTTTTCTAATGCCCCTAGTTTGACATTCTTTTTTTTTCTACCAATTTTTTTTAATGCCCTTAGTTTGGCATTTTTTTTGAACATTTGAATAGGGGATTTTTCTTTTGGATGACATTTTTCTTAAAAGAATATATTTTTTTTGCGTGATCGGGCCTGAAATAACTTCTCAGGTTGCCTACGTACCCCAAATATTTCTTTTTTTCTTTTGGGATCAGGTCAAAATGTAGTTCATACTAAAATTTCCTCCCAAAGTTGGTCGGTGCGGTTTAGAAAGAAGAGGCTATTAATTTTTTTCAGAGGCTGCAAAGGGCTAAAGAAGGGTTTTTTTTCTCTTTTGGTAAGATAGGAAAATTCTTTGACCAAAGAAAGCCTCCTTTGGTGACTACTGCTTGACTTGGTCAAAATTTCAAGAATTCGATATCTGGATTGCTCTGTCAAGTAAGGTATTCTTTTGAAAATGTATATTTTTCCGTCTTGTTTTATGAAATCGAGTATGATCGAATTTTCTGTATTTGACTATTCAACTCTTCTAGAACTTGAGAAAATCTTTTATTCTTTTATGAATGAGAACTCTTCTCTCTTGAGTGAAAAAACATGGTAAATCCTTTTGTAAGTCTTAGCACCTTTGTCGATGGTTTCAACTGCATGATTCTTAAACTATAATTTTTTATTTTGAAAATCATCATTGACTTTATATCTTGATCTATTTGGGTGCAATCTATCAATATATCCTCATGAGACCATGAAGAAAAATTGTTGAATTTCTCAAGTAATTTATTATTCTATCATGTTCCCTTGAGGATAATGTATCACCAATTTGTACTTCTTAAGTGTACTCTTTAATTCTAATATTTATTAAGTTTGATTAATGAGCTCTAAGTCAATCCTTATATTAGATATTATGCTCAAATCATTATTACACGCATGATAATCAGAAGCTTCCATATTTTATTGGAATTGAAAAACATAGACTGACAAACCTTACTAAAACCCAAAAATAAAGATGACTAATTGAATTCAAAGACTGACGCAACTGAAGTTAAAAAAAACTAAGAAGACTTGAAAAGACGACATCATTCTGAATGGAGAGACACAATTCTAGGGCCTATGCCACTTTGATTATCTTAGATGGATGACTTGAACTTGCCAGTTTTTATTATCTTTTCATATTCTGATTTAATCTTGTTATATGTGGGACAACCCGTTGCTTCAATAATCGTTCTGTTCTTTAGTTCTAGTACTACCTTGGGGTAGATTTGTTCATCTTGGCATGATGGGGGTACACTGTTAGTACCAATTAGGTGAATGAAAGAAACTGGGTCAACTGATCGGGTTTGAATATGAATATTAGGTTTAGAGTAGGAGGGGGTTGATTTTGAAAGGTAGGTAAATGATTAGTTTTAGCACTATAAGTCTATGGTGACCAAGAAAGTGAGAAAGGTTAGACGCGGGTCTACCCTTGATTGGGATTGAACATTTGATCAGACAAATTAATTTGGTCTTAAGATCGAATCTTTCTAAATAAAGTGGTCTAAATCTTTAAAAGTGAAACCAATTAGTCCAACTGATTTGGTATTGATCAGTTGATCCATTTGTCAATTGGGCCAACTGATTGAATTGGTTCAAATTGATCGGTACATTTCACCGATTGGGTCGGACCGATATAGTGAATTTAGTTTGAACAGTCTAGATCAGTCCACCCTCTTATCTGTTGGTTGGATTAAATAGAGCAACCCGGGAACACCCACGATAAGTTCAGGTCGCGACCTATAAGGGAGGTTTCTAGACTCTAAGCTTACTACATGCAATGCATTTTCATCTAGACACCTTTGCCCAAGCACACCTATATACCTCTCGAGCGTACTCAATCAGACGGTACGTGGTGACTTGATTTAATATACCATATAGGTGATAATCTAAAACTTCAACTCACTTTTGTGAAGTCAAAAACAGCCAGTTTGATTCCCTATTGAGAGGTGGCACACAATGCTGAGTAAGGGCCCACTTAAATACCTCTCGTCTAGAATAGACGTAGTCTATCCCCCTCGTACAATAGGGTACAGCGGGGCAGGATCTCGCTTAGGTATTGGATTTGACCAAGAAGTGCAAATGATGTACTTGGATTATCTTTTATATACCTACGGGTACGAGTCAAGAGTTGTAGCTTTCATAAATGATTTAGCATCTCATGAGGGGATTGACCACGTACTAGTACTATGTTGGCTAACGAGACATGTAACTGTGTGGCTCACAATAGGTCAAAAGCTCAGGTCGTTTCAGCCTGGGTGCATCGATATACCTTTCAGAGTCACCTGATCAGACGGTACTGATGCCCTAGTTTAATACCCTAAGGTACATGACTGGAGTTGTGGTTTTCATGAATGACGTCGCATCTCCGAAGAGACCGGGTCATTCACTAGTGTCACGTTGGCTATATTGGGACATGCAAGCGTGCAAAATAGTAAACGTGCATGTGGTGTGTGCAAAACAGGATGGGGTGTGCCCGGGGCCTTTTTAAACAAATAGGCCCATGCGCTTGATTATACTATCACACATTGATACCATATGAATATTAGCCAAAATAAATACCAATCCAATAACATCATTAAGATTACCAGTAAGCACATCAACTATATATCTGATCAAGATCAATGGTAAATTAATTAATGAGCATGGCATATAATAATTGATCAAACCCAAATATTGCAATAGGCTTAATTTTTAAAAATTTTAAAGTCCAATCAATGATCACTTTTGGGTGATCTAAAATAAATCGAGATTCCAATAGATGTTACATTAATGATAGAATGATAATTATTGAGATGAGGAACGATGAACCCTTTTTTTTTAATTATAAAGAAAAAACTAGAAACACATCCCAAAAAAAATCAAAGAGAAAGATCCTAGTGCCAAATGAGCTCGCTTTCAGGAACATTAACTGTGCTAACACTAGATAAATTCGGATTTTCGGTGAATTAGAAAAATACAATCTGAACTTGCATCGATGATATCTAAGGTTCCCGTAACGAAATCGAGTGAATTCAGGTTCTAAATTAATCTACTCGATAGGATTTACATTTTATTAAAAGGTGCCCAGACCTAATTCTGACTAGAATGTTCTGTAAGAACGTTTTAACATTGTTATCTTAACCTTCATTTAGCAACAATTCCATATTTATAAATTGAACTTGCATCGATGATATCTAAGGCTTCCGATAATGAAATTGAGTGAAATCAAATTCTAAATTAATCTACTCGATGAAATCTACATTTTATTAAACAGTGCCCAGAATTAATTCTCACTAGAATGCTCTGTAAAAACGTTTTAACATTACTGTCCCAACCTTCATTCAGCAACAATTCCAGATTTACAGATTGAACTTGCATCGATAATATCTAAGGCTTTCGATAACGAAATTTAATGAACTCAAGTTCTAAATTAATCTACTCAATGAGATCTACGTTTTATTAATAGGTGCTCAGACTTAATTTTCACTAGAATATTCTGTAAAAATGTTTTAACATTGCTGTCCCAACCTTCATTCAGCAACAATTTCAGATTTACAGATTGAACTTGCATCGATGATATCTAAGGCTTCCGATAACGAAATTGAGTGAACTCAGGTTCTAAATTAATCTACTCGATGAGATATAAGTTTTATTAATAGGTACCTAGACTTAAGTCTCACTAGAATGTTCTGTAAAAATATTTTAACATTGTTATCCCAATCTTCATTAAGCAACAATTTTAAATTTACAGATTGAACTTGCATCGATGATATCCAAGTCTCTTGATAACGAAATTGAGTAAATTTAGGTTCTAAATTAATCTACTCGATGAGATCTACATTTTATTAATAGGTACCCAGACTTAATTCTTACTAGAATATTCTGTAAAAATATTTTAATATTGCTATCCCAACCTTCATCATTTCATCATTTTCATATGTCAATTTGAATATTTCATTATTTAGGGGTCATCAAAAAGTGACCCTCAATTGGACAAAAATACAATACCTAAAATCATCCACAATCAAGCCACAAAAATAAATAAATAAACAAATAAATAAATAAAATAAATCAAACTAAATAATTAAAAAACTAGGACATCCTGGCAATGCTCCCATACTTGGGATTTTTCAAGTCTGATCCTCAATAGTCCCCAGTGGAGTCACCACTGAAAGCACTCACGATCTGCGGGGTATGCGGATCCGCTTTTGACCTTTGAGGTTTGGGACTCGCCACCTAGTTATTATGGTCTAGGAACCGAACATTGACTCTAAAAGACAAAAGAAACTAATCTACGAAACATAAGAAACTAAGTCCGGGGATCACGTTACGGAGTTGGAAGGGGTTAGGCATCAATCCCGCTCAACAAACGCCGGTCTCTACTAATTCTCAAATAGAACTACATTGCTAAAAAGACCTAATCAATAAAAACATAAAAATAGTTACCTTTTTCGAACGCAATGGTTGTGTTCCCTCATATCTGATAGAACAACTCCTTGTACAGTATTCCTCGCTTCGTTCTATCATCGGATCTGATTTCTGATCTCCAAGTTGAGGTATCTCTTTCTTAGATCTGAATTCTTCGAATTTGTTTATGGGTTTCTGGGTGTTTTGGAAGGGTTTTTAGGTATTTTTTGAACTAAAATTGAGATATGGGTGTTAGGTAAGGAGTTAGGATTTTAAAATTAGGATTAATAGCAGGCTAGGGAAGCTTTTTGACCTACTTTTTCTAGGGTTTATTTTTTTATACGAAAATAGGTTGTGAAGACCCCTATTTATAGATTTTTTTAAGTGTTTGTTTAGATAGAATAAGTGTTTAATTATAATTCTTTTACTTAGAGTTATATTTTAATTAGAATTATTTTAGGTAGAGTTATATTTTAGTTAGAATTCTATTAAATAGAGTTATTATTTAATTAGGATTGTTAAATAGAATTATTATTTAATTAGAACTCTATTAGGGTTTTGACTTTTGGTATTATTTGATTGACTTTAGTCTTACTTGATTGACTTTAATATCGTGACTTTAGTCTTACTTGATTAATTTTAATTTTGAATTTAGTCTTACTTGATTGACTTTAATTTTTTGGAGAACCCCCCTCTATTATATCTTTAATTCTTTGGACCCCCAAATGGAGGGGTCCTTGAATAAATATCTTGACAACCATCAACAATTTTGCTTGAAAACCTGATTGATCTTTTTTTTGTTCAAAATTTTAAATTAATTTTATTAATGTTTCACTTTAATTATTTAATGTTTTATTTATTAATTTAAAAAAAATTTAATTATAAAAATTCTAAAATTACCGTTTTGCCTTTGGAGAGGACTTTTTGTGTTTCAAGTCGGCTTTTTTATGTTCTAGAATGTTTTAGAATCAATTTTTTGTAAGGAATTCAATGGAAATATTGATTTGTGTCATTTATGAAATTTTTGTGTGGAATGGTCGTGAACTTTATGAGGGGTATTTTCGTAATTTTGTCGAATTCTATGAAAATCGGTGAAATGATTTATTTGATTTCGATTTGTTATTTTATGTGTTTGAAAGGATTTTCCTAAGTGTAATGTAGACTCTAGGGATGTTTTAAGATTAAGGGTATTTTGATAATTTGATCATTTTTTAGTGATATTTATCGTAAAGTTTCTTTTTGTCTGCAAGATGATGATTTCTATATTTCTAGGGTCATATTTTCCTAGCATAGTATAGTTTCTTTAGTTTTGTCAGTTCGAGATACCTCATCCGGATTTCTGAAACATATCTAGTAACAAAATAAAGTATTGGAATATACATCTATCATTGGGAACCATTGCAATCGGGTTGGCGAGTTGATTAATCAGGCAAGTGCAAAAATGGGGTGTCTACAGCATCTAGAAAATCAATCTTATAAAAAATTACAAAAAATATTTTAATAAGGATCCAACTCCTTGATTGAAAAAGGTCAATGTCCATTTTTGTAGCTTGTCAGTTTTCTGTTTAACCCTCGGAGGAAAAACTAGGCCAAGAGGTTATAATTTGTGTTAAAAAAATTCCTAAGCCCAAGAACATATTGTTGGTTTGGACAACCCCCCCATCAACAAAGTGACTATTGGACATAATCTAGAAGAACCAACAGCTACCTCCACCCATAGTGACAAATATTTGGGTTTTATTTTTTAAAGAGATTAAATCCCAATTTTTTAAAGAGATTAAATCACAATTTTAAATCACAAAATCCTAAACAACATTCTAGACAAAGTTGTCTTATATGTTTAAAGTTTCAAAATGGAATGATTTTTTATGAGGATGATCTCTATAATCAGTAGATCATCCTCACAAAAAATCAACGAATTCTGAAATTTCTAACCCTAGTTTATAAGACAAAGAATCGTGAACTATCAATTTTTATCGTTAATTTGTAACAATTTTTCATGGGGTTAGAAGTTTTAGAATTCACTGATTTTTTGTGAGGATGATCTAGGGTTGCGTACTTTTGACAAAATCCTAGACAAAGTTTTATCTTATATGGTTAAAAAAATTCGGAATGGACTGATTTTTTATGAGGATGGTCTCTATTGTCAATAGATCATCCTCACAAAAAATCAGCCAATTCCCATGAAAAGTGGTTACAAACTTACGGTAAAACTTGACTATTCACGATTCTTCATGTTATAAATTAGGGTTAAAAATTTTAAAGTTGGCTGATTTTTATTGAAAATGATTTTCTCATCATAGAGATCATCCTCACAAAAAATCAGCCTATTCTGAAATTTTTTGCCCATATAAGACAAAATGCTTTGTCTAGAATGTTCTCTAAGATTTTGTCAAAAGAAAGCCACCCAGATATATATATGATTTTGTCAATAAATTTCAACAGATCTACTTCGAGATTCATAAAATATGATCGTAAATTATTTTATTGATTTTTGATAAAAAAAAAAAAAGAGATACAGATCTCAGTGTTTCCTCTGATTAATAGTTAAGTACAAAAAATAGTGACGATGTATGTAACTTTTCTTCTCTTCGGGCTTCGCGTTTTATCGGTTGAAAAGGTTGCTTGGACGGTGCCTTTGCTTTGTGCTTGATCTTCTGTAGAGGCTTCTGTAGATTTTCTTCTCTCTAGACTTAACACTTTATCGGCTGAGAAGGTTTTCTTGACTTCCGGAGAGGGACTTTATGCTTGATCTTCTCTTTAGTCGGAGTCCAGATCTCTGAAGAACTTTGCTTTGTCTCTAGAGGAGGGCCTGAGAGCTTTTTCTTCTCTAGAGGAAGAGCTTCTGTCTTCTGAGACAAAGTGATCTTGATCACCCCTCAATGAAAGAGGCCCTTGTATTTATAGACTTAAAGGTAATTTAGCTTTCCAATTATACTCCAACTTAAAGAGATTTAATTGATTTGTTTAAAAGGTTAAATTTGTCTAAATCCAATTTTAAGGATTTTATGGATTATTATTAGGTCAAACTTATTTATTTGGGTATAAGGCCCAATATTTAATGTGTGGATCACTTGAATTTATTGGATCATGGGCTTTATCTACGAAAACCCAAACCACATGAGGCCCATTCTGATTAATGAACTCCCAATTTGGACCTGTGAGCCCCATTTTGATTTAGGGGTTTTTTTTTATTAACTTAGCAAGCTACGAGGGCCCATTTGAATTTTGATGCCTACAAATGCCCCCTCAAGGATGACTTGATGGCAACGTAATTGAAGGCGATGTATCCTTGATCTTGTTTGTAAGCAGATGAATGCTTGAATTTAGAGACATTGGCCACGTGATTTCACCTTGTGACTCTTCAATTATCAACAAACAAACATCAATTTTTTTATTTTTTTTTAAGAACTTATTTGGTGGATTGCAAGAACGTGAGTTTGGAGTAGTTAACAATGCAAACTACAACCCACGTCACTTCTCCAAAATAGAGGTCCACGAATTTTAACAATTTAAGAAAATATTTTTTTGAATTTGCAAATATTTTCCAAAAGCTTTTTCTAGAAAGCATATTGGGAGAAACTAAGTCCATCAAAAAAAAATCTTGTACAGTGGTTGCTTTAACAATAATGACGTGGCCTCATATCTTCTCCCATTATTTCTTGGACTTGGGCTTTAGATGTAATGGGCCATTAGGTGAACCCAATGACTTAAGTAAGATTTGACTCTTACTAAGTTAGTAAGCTTAGCTTATTATCCTTTTTTTTTTATTGTTCTTCTTCTTTCTCACGTTCCTGCACGGTTGAGAGTCCCACTCCTCTTCCATCTTTTCTTTCCTACTCCTTCTCCAATTCCACCTTTTATTTTGCCTATTTATTTCATTCTCCCTTCCCTTTTTGTTATGCTTTTTTTTCTTCGTTGGAACGATGTTCACAACAGCCACTCATAGGTCTTCTTCTGTTTTCTCTCTCTCTCTCTCTCTCTCTCTGTTTTTTATTTTTTATTTTTTTTATTTTAAGGAGAACAGGGACTTCCCCAACATACACAGATGCACACACGTGCATCCATCTCTCCCTTTTCTCTTATCTTCTATACTGAATTTTTATTTTTATTTTTTTTCAGATTTTGAAGGAAAAACATCAGTAAGTATGTCTTCTCGCTACCACGTTTTATTTATTTATTTATTATTCCTCTTGTTGTTGTTGATCAACTTCATCTCTTACACGTGCTTTAAGATCGATGTAAAAGTCGAAGCCTCCTTTCATCAATTCGCAATCGTATAACAAGAACTGGGCTGGTCCTTTTTTTATGTTCACTGTGAGGTAACCTGTCTTGATCTGTATTCTGAAGCAGCATACCCATGCGTCCCTGCTACTACCGTGGATACATGAGTTTGTCTGTCGGTTGATGAGAACATGAATTTGCTTTCAAATTTTTGGCGTCAGGAATATGAAATTTTGATTTACCACTTTGAGAATGGGAATATGGACTCGACGATTTTTATACAATCGTGCTTCGATGAATCAATGGAATTCTTCACAGGATTTTTTTTTTTCAACTTTGAGATGTCATCTCTAGCAACGACAATCTCTAGTTGTTACTTAATTTTCCATACCGTTTGGCTCGAAATATAGAGTATTCTGGTCTTTCCCCGCCTTGGATTGAAAACACCCAATGTGATTTATCAGCTTCAGAGTGTGATTTAACCAAACCAATGAAACTTTCTGAAAAAAATCAGTCCATTTCCTTTTTCCTAAAATTTTTATTCAATGAGAACAGGGCCTGACCACCCGCGACACGGTAATTTCCACCAAAATATAACAAAATCCATTTCTTTTTAGAACGACTTTTTGAAGGATATGAATAGATTTCTTTGAGCATATATAACAATCTTCTTGAATTGATTGTAATTTGAACCCCTTTTTAATTACATTGTTGTACTTTGTCTCTTTTTCTGATTTGGTCTTGCCTTTTTTGTATGACTCAAAACTTGAAAATGAGTTAACATTGAAATTTTTTTTTTATATGACTTATCTTTTTCTTCCAGATCTAAGACTATCAATAATATTGATATAAAGATCTGATTCTTTTAAACTGATTGCAGCTCGACTATAGCTTCAAAAGCATAGAAAGGTATGGACCTTAGTCATTCCTCGCATATTTTTTATTTAAACTTTATTATCTTCACATATTTTTTCTTATTTTCTTATGATGAATTGTAGCAAGAATTACAAATCGGGAACTTATAACTCTTATCAGTCAATTTCTAGAGCATTTATCGGTTAGTCTGCTTAACAGTGGACAATGTTGAATTGTTAAAAGTGTTGCGTGATAAACGAAGTACACGCAGAAGAACCATGCGATGAACTATTTGTCCAGTTAGTTGGCCAATGTATAAAGCAGTTGTTTATCAGTAATGTTTAGGAGTAAACAACGTCAACTAGCTGACAAACGTCAATTGGCTTGCAGAATCATGAGACTCAAGATTTGTACACGCAGAAGAACCATGCGGCAACCTATTTGTCTAGCTAGTTGGCCAATCTCTAAAGCAGTTGTTTATCAGTAGTGCTTAAGAGTGGACAGCGTCAACTGGCTGATAAACGTCAATTGGCTAGAAGACTCACTTGATATAAGATTTGTTCACACAAAATAACCATGCAACGAGTCATTTGTCCAATCGGTTGGCCAATCTCTAAAGCAGCTGTTCATCAGTAATGCTTAGGAGTGGACAATATCAACTGGCTAACAAACGTCAATTGGCTTACAGAATCCCGAGACTCAAGATTTGTATACGCAAAAGAACCATGCAACGACCTCTTTTTCAAGCTAGTTGACCAACCTCTAAAACAATTGTTCATCAATAGTGCTTAAGAGTGGACAACATCAACTAGCTAACAAACGTCAATTAGCTAGAAGAATGACTTGACGTAAGATTTGTTCACACAAAATAACCATGCGACGAGCCATTTGTACAGTCGGTTGGCGAATCCCTAAAACAATTGTTCATCCATAGTGCTTATGAGTGGACAACGTCAACTGGCTGACAAACGTCAATTGGCTAGAAGAATCACTTGACGCAAGATTTGTTCACACAGAAGAACCATGCGACGAGCTATTTGTACAGTTGGTTGGCTAATCTCTAGTGCCATAGCATTATTGAGCATGATGGATTTTTTATTCATACTCTTATATACGTTTAGTCAATGTGACACTAGTACTTAGTGAGGCATTATATTTTTTGAATAAGTATGTTTATTCTTTTTTTTTTTTTTTGAAATTTCGCAAAGATAGTTAGGGATACTCTTTTCAAAGGTTTAATGAATAAGAATAGCGGAGCTTACCACATGAAGGTTGGGTAGATGACCATGTAGATCCTTCTTAGAAAGGAAAATGGCTTTGTTTTCCCCATGTTATGATAGTTGATCATTCAAGAGGAGGAAACATTTCATTTGTGGAGCTGAAGCTTATCGTGCATACACCGATGACTGGTCCTTTGAAGGCACAGGACACAGAAAAGGATACATCACTTGATATGACGGCTTTGAGTGACTATCCTTCAACAACTGACATACTCCTTGGAAATGAGATTGATACGGAACGTCAACCATATTTATGTCATTCTCTGCATCTGATCAAACTTTCAATTGTCCACAGGTTGTTTTGGTGTAGAAAATCATGCAACGCTTTACTCGATGGGATTCGGATATTGAACCTTAAGGTGACATTCGATATCTCAGTGATTTTTGGGATTGGAGCTCAGATGTGAGACATAAACTACAGAGCAGATAGTCAACAGCTTTCCTTGGTGAAGCTATATTTACAGCTAGTAAGGAGTACAGTCATCCTAATGGTATGTATCGGGCTTTGTATGAGTTTTGGTGTCTTGAAACCAACACTTTCGTGATGATTCATGGGAAAGTTGGCATTTTTTATGGGAAATACAGAGGATTCCTAAACTTTCTATCATGGGTGAATATTATGAAGAAGTGATGCCTAGTTTTGATGAACTCATGGGTTGCAATGGTGTTTTAGGACTTCATTTTTTTTGCCGGTATCTATTCAAGGCATATGTTTTACTAATTTTTGAAAAGGGGAGTGACTGTGTTAGCCATAGTGAGTGGCTTGATTTTTGGTACACCAAAGCTGAACGAATTTCTAATCCTTGTCTGACGGTAAAGTATAAAGAAAGGGTAAAATCGTTATACTTTAATCGTAATGGTCGTTAGTATCATAGAACAAAATTACGAAGACCCTTTTCTTCTCGAGTTACTTTGGCTAAGGGGGGTCATAAAGAGGGAGAGAATCCATTTATCAGACTCGATTTTCCTGTGAATCAAAATTTCGAAGATGAAGCTATGATAGCTGTATTTCTCTCACTGTGGTTGTGTCGTTTTGTTTTCCCTTGCGAGGATAGTGATAATCTTCGTCTAGGAATTTTCAAGGTAGTAGCGTTGATGGCTCGAGGTATTACATTCAATTTGGTACCTCCACTTCTGTGTTATTCGTACAAAGGTCTAACTCAAACCTATTGGAAAATGAAAACACAGAAAGTTGTGGGTACTTCTACGAGTTATTGCCTCCTTCATTATTTGTTTGGGTGGGTTGAACTTCATTTTCCTCGGAGAGTATTTGGTGACCTTGATACTGACTTTGGACTTCCATATTTGGTTCGCACAGCTAGTGTTTCCAACTCATATTTTTGTCAGGAAGATAGTACTAAGGATGCAAGGGATCTAATTATCACCATGAATTCTAATGATTTTAAATGGCATCCTGAGGAGTTTTGACCACCAAAAGGTCATAGAAGGCTATGGACTGATAATGGTGATGATCCTTCTGAGATTCAAGCCTTCATGATAAGTTGTCGTCCTGGATTTGTGTGTTTCGATATGGAAATGTTTGCGAGGTGGAAATGTATAGTCCTCACAGGTTTTCTCGTCAACAAGGCTTTCATCAACGTATCCTTGGAACTCTGATTCCTTTTGCAAGATCTGTGGATGTGATAGAGTTATACAGTTTGTAGCTATCTTTGACCCAGACCAAGAGTCGAGTCAACTTTTTTATTCCTCATAAAGTGCAAGACATGAGTCGACAATTTGATAAGAGTTATAGAGATTGGTGGATTCAAGACGTAGTACCTCACTTGGATGCCTTTGATTTTCGTCTTCTTGAAGAAAGTGTCTTCGTTTCGAACTTTAATTTTGACGAAAGGAAAGGAGTTGAAGATCGTGAGGAGCATCGTACTTTGCTTGCCATGCAAAAAACTTCTCGAAAAAGAAGAATAGAACACACGAATTGATGAAACACAGAATGTCATTACGAAGCCTAGATTGAAATTATGTTTCAAAAAAATATTGCCGACTCCCGTGACTACTCAAACGGAACAGGCCAACATTCTTGGGGTAGATGTAGAACAAGCTGTTCATAGATCAAGCCCAGTGGATTCTTTGAAGCATGTTGTTCAGACTGAGCCTAAAGATACGAATGTGACTCCGGATAGGTAAAAAGTTGAAGTTGAGAATGATGTGTTTCCTAGGAGAGGTAATTTTACACACTTTTTCTTTGTTAGAAATTTCACATTTCTAATATATATATATATATATATACATAAGTTTTGTGATTTAATTGTTCTCGTAGAATTATCAACCGATATATACCCCGTTGCTGATTTGTTTGCCCTAGAGGATTTTGTAGTCCTCCCTGCCTTTTTGGGTATGGGAGATGTTTGAAATGTCAGTTAGCTTAATAAGGGGGATTTCGAAATTAGTTGGTACTGAAGACCCTTTAAAGAGTGATGGGGACGAGGTTTCTTCATGTCCTCGTCAAAGTTCTCGTGAAACTCTATCAACTTCAACTACACATACGGATCGTATCGCATTAACATTACTTACTTCTAATAAGTTGGTTGATCCATCTGTGATTGCCCCGAAGCTGCGTGGAATGCTTACCGTTTCCACCCAAACTCGACAAGCTTCCTTGCATGATACAGACATCGACTTATGCGTTCAACAAGCATTACATAGAGCTCGTGATGAATTCCTTCAATCTAGAGTTGAGTTGATGCTCAATATTGGCTTTTCCAACCTAAGAGAATGACAATCTCTTCATATGCCTGCTATCATCTCTTCTCTCAATGATGCTTTCAGAACTAATCCTATGCCTTTCGTAAAAATTTTCAAGTCGCTTATAGCTAGAGTAAAGGCGTATCTTTCAAGACGAAAGAGAGCTTTATCATCTTTGTCAATAGATGATAGGGATATTCAGCTATCTGTCTTAGACAATGAAGCTCAACTAAAATGTCAATTAGGGATAGTTTACGTAAACAACTGATTGAAGCTAAAGAGAAAAAAGTTGAACTGACTAAACGAGAAGTTGAGTTAGAAACTGAGTTGACTCAGATCAGAGAATTGCTACCACAAGTTGTTGTTTCTGAAGAGTTTCTTAGTACCCAAGTTCGAGAAGAGGGGGAGGCTTTACTTACTATTGAAGCGGAGTGCACTCGCCTATCTAATGCGCCAATCATTGATGATGATGAAGTAACTACTTGCGAAGTAGAAAGAGAGTCTTTGAAGAAGAAGTTTTGGAACCTTACTTCTTTATATTAAGTTTATTTTTATTTATTTATTTATTTTTTCCATTATATAGGACTTAGGAAATCACAACATTGTTTATTTCGTTTAAAATTAATAAAATTCCATTTTTTCCTTATACAAGTATATATATATATATATTTTTTGTTGATGTGGTTGAACCTAAAGTAACTTTACAAGCTGCCTACGTACCCAAAATGAGATCAAACCATAACGTAGTTCAGATGGATAATGCTCTAAGTTTTGCCTAGATCGCCTTCTTGGATTTTCAATCTAGCGAGCTTAAAATTTTTTTTTGGCCCGTTCACAGTTTTAACTCATGCGGGTCAGGAGTATCATGTAGTTTAAGCTCGTACAATAAAGAGCATTGTCAAACAGTTTAGGCTCGTGCCGAGAAGTATTATCAAACAATTTAGGCTCGTGTTGGGGAACATTGTCAACCAGTTTAGGCTCATGCTAGGAAACATTATTCTTTTAAAGATAGTATCATTTGAGGAATTTGCCATTGATTAGACCAAGACGTAATCCTTCCGGTGTTACAAGAAGGTACACACCATTAGTGTATACATTTTTCACTACGTGAGGTCCATCCCATTTTGGATCAAACTTCTTTTCAAAACAGTGTAAGAGGATGATTGGCCGTTGTACGGCAATAACTAAATCGTCAACTTGAAAATAACGTGGTCGAACTTTCTTATTGAATGCACGTGACAAACGAGTTTGGTAACACTCTAGTCGTTGTTGTGCTTCCAATCTCTTTTCGTCCAACGCTTCAAGTTCAGCCAGACGTAACTTGACATTCTCATTACAGGTTAGACCTTCTTGGAACGCAATCCTTAGAGAAGGTATCTGACGTTCCAAAAGGAAAACAACTTCAACTCCATAAACAAATGAGTAAAGTGTAGCTTGTGTGGGGGTGCGGTATGAGGTTTTGTATGCCCATAGTGCTTCCCCAATTCATTTATGCCAAATTTTTTTTTATTTTGAGAAAACCTTCTCAAGAAGCTTGTAGAGAGTTTTGTTGAAAGCTTCGGCAAGTCCATTTGCTGCAACGTTGTATATTGTAGAACATATCTGCTTGATGTCAAACTTCATGCAGAACTGATCCATTAATATATTACTAAAAGACTTTCCATTATCTGTCATAATATATCGGGGAATGTCGTAATGGAAGACGATATTATTTTTGATGAAGTCGACTACCGTTTCTTTCTTGACCTCTCGAAGAGGAACTGCTTCAGCCCACTTAGAAAAGTAATCTATTGTGGTAAGGATATAAAGATGTTATCTTGAAGATTTTGGGAGTTGTCCAAAAACATCAAGTCCCCACCCGTCAAAGGGCCAAGATGTGATTGTAAGATGCAATGGCTTCGGTGGTTGACGAATGTAATTCCTATGAAATTGGCAAGCTTTACATCTTTTTGCATGGTCTAAAGAATCTTTCACCATAGTGGGCCAGTTGAATCCCATCATCTTTAGACTATGATAGAGTTTCGAACCTGACTAATGTGAACCGCACACTCCAGAGTGTACTTCTTCTAAAGCATCTCGGATTTCATCATCTCCGAGACATCTCATTAAGATGTCGTCGAAAGAGCGACAATATAACTTATCGTTGAAATATAAAAATCGAGGTGCCTTACGACGTATTTCGATTTTGTACTTTAGGTCGTCTGACAGCTTCCCATGTTGTAGA
Organism: Akebia trifoliata; assembly: GCF_017979445.1. NCBI lineage: Eukaryota > Viridiplantae > Streptophyta > Magnoliopsida > Ranunculales > Lardizabalaceae > Akebia > Akebia trifoliata. The sequence goes on from NC_141375.1 coordinate 13,150,883, forward strand.
TAGTCAATAAGTGGTTGTCTACAATTTTTGACTTCAACTATTTCAACAGTGTTTATTTCATGCGACTCGCAATTTTCATCTATCAGATGAGGTAGTACCCACATATGACAGATAGGGATACTCATTCCCTCTAGTACAATCAAACTTGTAGCAAGACTAGCTAAAGCGTCAGCCTGCTTATTTTCAACTCTCAGTATATGCCTAGTGATGATGTCTTCAAACTGACTTATAAGTTATACAGCATAGTGGTGATAAGGCACTAACTCATGTTTTCGAACGTCATACTCTGTTGAGAGTTGGTTAATGAAAAATTGTGAGTCCCCATACACATAGAATTGGTGTAGCTTCATCTCTAACTCGAATTCTAAACCAATGATTAGAGATTGGTATTCTGCAACATTATTTGAACATAGTTTTGTCAAAGTAAACGAGAATGGCAATACCTAATTTTGTGGGATGATAAAAATTATACCTGCCCCCACTCCATCTTTTCTAGCTGCGCTATCAAAGAACATTCTCCAAGCTGGAAGTACATCAATAGAGAATACTTGTTCATCAGGCAAGTTGTGAGACAATTCCCATTTAGTTGGAATAGGATAATCAGCAAGACAGTCGACTAATGCTTGCTATTTTACAGTCTTTTGAGGGATGTAAATAATCTCGAATTCTGATAAAAGAAGGGCCCATTTAGCTAGTCTTCCTGACAAGACTGGTCTTGTTATGATGTACTTGAGTGGATCAACTCGCACGGTGAGTCGGATTGTATGTGATAACATGTAATGCCGCAGTTTCTTTGTAACAAAGATGAGTGCTAAACATGTCTTCTCGATGGGTGAATAATTTACTTCTACTCCAACAAAAGTTTAATTCAAGTAGTAGAGTGCACCTTCTTTTCCTTCGTCATTTTCTTGAGCCAACAATGTTCCTAGTGACATTTCTTGCGCACTAATATAGATAATCAGTGGTTTCTCGAGAATTGGTGCAGAAAGAACAAGAGGCTTGAGAAGATACTCCTTAACCGAGGTAACACCAAAAGCACATTTTAATGGATTCATCTTGAGCTAGTACCGTCGCAATCTATCGAATGTATCACGTAGATATTGTAAGTGATCTTCTTTTTTCTTGGACTTTACTACTAGGTCGTCAACATAACATTCGACCTTGTCATATAGCATGTCATCAAAGATCTTTTGCATAGCTCGTTAGTAAGTGGCACTAGCATTTTTAAGTCCAAAAGGCATGACTTTATAATAATATATACCTTTCGGGATATAGAAGGCCGTGAGCTCTTCATCTTTTGACGATATTCGAATTTGATTATAACCGAAAGATCCATCCATGAAAGACAAAACTTCATGTCTTGTAGTTGCATCAATCATAAGTTCTATGATTGGAAGCGGAAAATCATCTTTTGGACACGTATTATTCAAGTCGCGAAAATCTACACACACTCAAATATGTTAATTCTTCTTTCTTATCGAAACTATGTTGAAAACTTAGGTTGGATACTCTACTTCTTAGATAAAGCTAGCTTCTATCAACTTGTTGACCTCTGTTTCAATCTGTGGTACCAATACTAGCTGAAAACGACATTGTGACTATTTTATTGGGCGAACTCCATGTTTGATTGCGAACTGATGAACAACGATCTTCGGGTCAAGTCTTGGCATTTCTTTGTAAGTTCAAGCAAAGACATCTTTGTATTCTTGTAGTAACTTGAAGTACTCAGATTTCTCATGCTGGTTTAGAAAAGTATTGACAAACGTGGGTCGCAACTTTTCAATTGTCCTAAAATTTATTTCTTTCAAGTCGTTGACAGTGGCTTGTTCGTCTTCTTCAAAGACCAGTGGAGAATTTTGAGTTCTTCATCTGATGACATAGAATCTTCTTCAAAGAATTCCTCAATGGTAATTTGATTTACATAAACAATATCTTCAGAATTATCTATCCCTATAGTTGAAGCTTGACTGACGCTTGTTTAATTTGTGAGGACGATGGTACGTCGCTTTACAACTAACACATCTGATATTGAGACTTCTAAAGCTGCTCGTTGTTTCATTCGAGACGGAATAGTGCTATGCAAACCACTGTTATCTTTATGCTCAACATGTTTATTTCTTTGCTTAGGTCGGCGTCGTGATTCCCTTCGTATTTTTACTCCAACATTCTGATCGAGTCTAGATAATGTAGATGCACGAGGTTTATGAACTTGTATATTATGGTGATCATCTAAAGCACCCAATCAGTCAAATATCGATGTGATCGAGATGTGGCCACCAATTCGATCAAAGACCAATGTGCGTGAAACTGGTGATTTTTTAATAGACTCATCGATGACTTCTACTGTAGTATGTTGTGAAGAAGCTGTCTTTATCTTAAAAATTTTGATTGGAGCCTCTAGCACATACCTTAGCCCTGCTCGTGTGAATAAAACTTTTTTTCCAGCTCGAACAAGTTTGACTTGTGTTGCAGTTAAGCCATGAATTTGATTAGTTTGTGATAGTTCACCCAATCGCACAGGTTCACCTTTCTCATAACCAACAATCTCGAATAACTTTGAAGTCTTAGGACCGAACCAACTTTTGGAGTCTACTTTTGTGAGATTATCTTCATGGCTTTTCGTGATTGATGTAGCTGGGATAACATTTTCCACAGGTGTCCTTACTATATAAGGTTTTTGGAAAGCTGTAACCGGAAGGGTTAACTCTTCTTTCAGTATCTCCAATTCGACTTTAGAGATAGAAGGCTTGGTCTTTGAAGAAATCTTTTTGAAAGGTGATTGTCCCTACTTTCGTCACGATTGCGGCACATAACAAAGCATTGGGGTTGACAACACAACTGTGGATGACGCATCCACCATTGATTGACTCACCTTGACCCGTTGAGTTTCTAGTTCTTGCTTCTTTACTCGTTCTTTCTGAAGTTGAGGGTCAGGAGAAATCTTCTCGGCATCATTCATAGTATGTTTTTCTTTGTTAGATTTCTACTTATTAGAAGGGGGTACCAAAATTGAAAATGCCTCTTGAATGACGTCGCTTCAAAAATAAAATTTTGCATCAGCAAAATACGTTTCTGCTTCGTCAAATGGTTGATCTTTGACTACTACACGTTTCTGCACACCATCTTGGTAATACTTGAAATACTGGTGTAGCGTGGATGGTATTACTCCAGTTTAATGCAGTCACGATCGATCGAGAAGTAAGTAATATGAAGTTTCACAATCAATCACGTGGAAGAGTATTGTCGATTCCAATTCTGCGATAAAGAGCTTGACTCTTATCATGTTGATAGCTCTCTGACCACCCAAGTTGAAGCCTTAGATCATCAACTTACTGCAAATGAGTTGATCCGATAAGATCCCAACTTGTTTCATGGTACGAATTGTCATGATGTTGACCGCAAAACCACAATCCAAGAAGATTCTTTGAACTTTATTCTCCCTCACATAACTTGTGACGTAAAGAGGCATATTGTGAGGTCGAGACCCCAATTGGAGATCCTCATCAGTGAAGGTAATTGTGGTCATGCACATACTATCTTGTTGTAGATCTATGTTAGGTTGAACTTCCTGTTTTGATTCAGTTGATCTTTACTTTGAAGTATGCTGAACTTTTTGGAGTTCATTGGACAAATCCAAGTTGATCTACGAATATTTTGTTTCCGATATGCTATTATTTTTCTCAAGTCGCTAATCTCCATTACTAGAAGTAGTAGGATGTTCTTTGGACCTATCATCAATATCATCTTTTAGTACTTCCGTTTTTACTTGATGACATGAAACACTGTAGACTTCCTTCAAGAGCTTCTTGGGTAAGAATTCTAGAAAAGTAACCGGCACATGGGAAGGTTGCTGAAGGATGTCTTCGGGGTCTATTGGAGGAACTCAGAAAGTCTTCTTCTTTGTTGCTCTCTTTCATTTTTTTACTTTGTACTTGGTTTTGATTTTCTTCTATTTCTCTTTGGCTTTGGAGTAGGAGGAGTCAGCACATGTGTAGAGCGTCTTTTTCGACAAATAACAACTGTCTACCCCTCGTCATCTACTGAACCAAACTTTGAGATGTTTGACTTTGAATTTGAAACCGAATGAGATTGTGATCTTTGTTGAGGTGAAGTAGGAAATGTGATGATCTTTATTTGATTTGGCCTTTCCCCCGACGTAGGATGGGCCTTTTCAATGTCAAAATGTACAGACATGAGTTGTGGTGGTTGAAGTAGAACTTTTATGATTTTGGGAGATGGAGTCTAAGTTGCATACTAACTTGCTAAAAGTATTGGATCAAAAGATCCAAAGGTGACAAAGGTCATGTTTGAAGTAGCAACATTTTCGATACAGTCAAGTTCAATTTTTTCTTGATGTACCAAATCCATAATTTTCTCCTTGAAGACGAAACATTTTTCAATCGGGTGACTAATCACCCTGTGATAGCGACAATACTTTAGATTATTGTCGCTATCGACTTCCTCGGGTCGTTTGGGTATTAGAAGGTCAATGAACGTTAATTTCAACAGCTCTTCGAACATGCCCAAGACGTCAACATCAGGAAACATGTACTCTTTCGCTTTGAGTTTTTTGAGAGTTTTCCAAGCTTTTCCTTTTTCTTGTGTTGAATCGGCTCTTGACTGATCTTCTCTTCTCTTACATGTGATCTTGACAGGTTTGCTGGTGGTGGTAGACAAGACTTCTTTAGTTTTGAAGGACTTGCCATCCTTATTTTCCTGCCTTCGAGACTCACTTGGTCGTGGAGTCTGATACACAGCTATACTCTACTTCATGTCGTGAGTTCGAGTAGCTAGCTCTTCGAAAGTATGTGATTTAATTTCTTTCAAGATGTAAAGGAACTGTCAGTGCATCCCTTGAACACACATCTCGATTGTAGAAGATTGAGAGAGTTAATCCATACAGTTAAGGGAAAGATTTCTCCAGTGTTCAATGTACTTGATGATCGGTTCATCCTTCCTTTGTTTAACGACAACAAACTCTACCATAGTCACCGTTCTTCTATTACTGTAGAAGTGATCGAGGAACACTCTTTCAAGTTAATCCCTACTATCTATTGAGTTGAATTCTAAGTCAGTGTACCAATCGAACGCATTGCAGCAAAGGGAGCAAACGAATTATTTCATCATGAAGCCATCGAATGTACCGACGTTGTTGCAAGTTTTGATGAAATGGGCAATATGCTACTTTGGATTGCCTTTTCCTTCGAATTATTGGAATTTTGACCGTTGATATCCCGTTGGAAGATGCATTTGTTCGATGTATTGGGTGTAGAGTTTGGAATAGACCAATGAGGATTGTGGCATGCCCTCATACTAAGTACGAATGGTGTCAATAATCATTGCTTGTAGCTGTTGAACGGAAAGTGAGACAATAGACCTATATGGTGGGTTTCGCGTAGCTTTACGTGAGCCAACATAGTCTTTTCGTTCTTCTTCACGCGAAGCCGTGTACGCTTCAAGAGTGAATCCTAAAAGATGCGAAGGTCCAGCACTCGATTCATTCTCCTTGTCTTTATGCTCTAAATGACTAATAAGGGTTGCAATCTGGATGTCTTTGTCCTCCATTGCCTTTGTCAATTTGTTGATGGTGTCTACCATTTGAGTAACTTGTTCCTTCATTATTAGCGCTCCAACTATCATCACTGCTCTGATAGAGGTGTGAGTTTGTGATGGAGAAGTGATCGATAGAGATCTAGACAATCATTCGCTTGACTTCGAATCAGATCCAGAATCTGACAAGTCGTCTTCTACAACGTCCGCCCACGATGCCTTTGTTGTAAGTGTCATTTTTGTGGCACATTTCTTGGAGTGATGCTAGAGAGGCTGCACTAGCTTGGATCCACCAGTTTTCATTATTGTTCACGTTACATGATGATCGCGACTGATAACCTAAGCAGACTCAAGGTTGGAAGAATTGAATTTCTTACCTTCTCAACAGTAGCTGATGCGATAGTGTTGACGTTGCGAGATGCCATCGATGTTTTGGTTGATGTTTTTGTAGTTGACTGAAAGATGAGAGGTTGAGATAGTCCCACCAGGCGTGTTAGAAATTTGTCGACAATAAATTTCAACAGATCTACTTCAAGATTCATGAAATATGATCGCAAATTATTTGATTGATTCTTGATAAAAAGAAGATACAGATTTCAGTGTTTCCTCTAATTAATAGTTAAGTACAAAAAATAGTGACGATGTATGTAGCTTTTATTCTTTCTAGGCTTCTTACTTTATTAGTTGAGAAGGTTGCTTGGACGGTGACTTTGCTTTGTGCTTAATCTTCCGTAGAGGCTTCTGTAGATTTTCTTTTCTCCAAGCTTCGCGCTTTATCGACTGAGAAGATTTTCTTGACTTCCGGAGAAAGATTTTATGCTTGATCTTCTCTTTAGTCGGAGTCTAGATCTCTGAAGAACTTTGCTTTGTCTCTAGAGGAGGGTTTGAGAGCTTCTTCTTCTCTAAAGAAAGAGCTTCTATCTTCTGAGAGAAAGTGATTCCGATCACCCCTCAATGAGACAGGCCTTTGTATTTATAGACTTAAAGGTAATTTAGTTTTCCAATTATACCCCAACTTAAAGAGCTTTAATTAATTTGTTTAAAAGGCTAAATTTGTCCAAATCTAATTTTAAGGATTTTATAGATTATTATTGGGCCAAACTTATTTATTTTGGTATAAGGCCCAATATTTAATGTGTGGATCACTTGAATTTATTGATATATGGTTTATTTTTTATTACCTTAGAAAGCTACGGGGGCCTGTTTAAGTTTTGATGCCTACAATATATATACATTTTTTTAGTTATTATATTTACGAAAGGTTTTCGAACCCTTGAAACTCCACTCTAATCTTTCTAAATAGGAGACCAGAGCTTAAAAGATATCTATAAATGTATATCTAGATATCTCTACAATTTAGGTTTGGAAAATTAAGGTTTTCCATATTTTTTGTTCTTTCTTTCTTAGTTTTGATTTTTGTAAAGAAACTCTGCCAGATTCAATTCCAAGATCAATAAAGATAACTTTTTTCTTTTCTCATCTCTTTCATTTTATTTTTATTCAATTATTGTCCTTGTAATGTTTCTAGGCTAAACCTCTATTAGAGAGGTCAATGAAGTCAGAGTAACATATAATGAATGGATTTGTTCTAAATCTATCTTGTTTAATGTTCTTAGTGATTTACTTTTTATTCATAAGTATTAGAAATCTATTTTAAATTATCAAGAGTTCTGATGGTTTAATCTTAGATAAGGTCAAATTAAATTATACTTAATTCCGGTAGTTTAATTTTTGTTTTGATATTTGTTTATTTAAAGAGGGAATCATACTTTTTAATTATTTATATACTAAACCAAATTTACTTTCCGATCTACGGGCATTAGTTTTGTTTGAGTAGATTTAGATAAAAAAGATTCGAACTTGTTTATTTACTATATTGTTAGGGTGGATTTGATTGATTTAAACTTTTCTCTTATAGTTTTATTCTTTCATTTTTATTAGTTTGATTGATAAATATTTTCAAATTAGTTTTTAATTGGTTACCCAAAATTCTTATTTGATTTGAGTTAGAAAGATAATTGGATAACGTTGTCTCTATGGATCGATCCTTGCTTGCCAAGATTTTTATATTTTGTTATATTATTATTATTGATTCATAACTACAGCTTGAACACTGTTGATGGAGGAGGGTGAAGATACGGCTGGAACGCTAATGTGTATGAAGCTGTTGTGGAGGCTGAGAAGAATAGAGAAGAAGAAGGTGGAAAACGTGATGGGACTACCGATTGGGGCTGTTAATGGATGAAGGTGAGCTGTTGTGGCTGGAGCATTAATGGTGGAAGGTGTGCTCTTCTTTTTTTTTTCTTCTTCTTTCCTTTCGCTTTTCTTTTCTTACAAACTCTTTCTCACTATTATCAAAGTTGAAATCCCTTTTTTTTATATAGCTATGTCGTTATTCTTTGTTGTCTAGAAAGAAAGGAAATATGATATATTTGTATAGGAGGTTGAGTGGGAGAAGATGTAATAAAGAATAAAGAGTGAGAAAATAGAGAACGTGTCATTCCAAGAGACAAAAAGAGTAAGCCCTCAACGTGTGAGAGAATGGAGGATTTTATACATTTTTTCTTTCTCAAAAAAACACTTCTTTCTATTTTATTTTTTATTTTTTATTTCCTAGACAAAATGGGATATTGGATTCTTATCTAAATTTTCAATTTTTTTCCAAATTTTCTTCCATGCAAGTTTCTTGTATAGTGACATGGGTAATGATCTTGTGCTATTCGCAAATCGATAGTCCTCTATCAATTTGGTGCATTTTAAATTTTACTTTAATTGGTCAATTGAATTTTAGTTTTAATTTGGTTTTATCGATTGGATTTTAATTTTAATTCAATTGGTTGCTTGAATGTTAATTTTAATTTGATCGATCGATTTTTAATTTCAATTTGATTGGTTGGCTAAATTTTACTTTTAATTTGATTGGACTTTAATTTCAATTTCGTTGGTCGATCAAATCTGAAAATTTTCAAACTTTTTCGTCATTTTACATGAAATTTTTTAATTTTCCTAAGTTTGAGATTTCTAAATCTTCTTGATGTGCAAGAATGTTATCGGAAATTTATTCTTCAACCATGTTTTCCTAGAAATTGAGGTTTCTAATTCGAACATCAAGGGACATTTTGATCATTTTTGGAATTCTTCGTAAAAATTCTCTATTTCTATTAATTTTAGTCTCGTTAAATTCGAAATCACATTTCGAGACCAATGAAGATATTTTTGGGACATTTCTGAGATGTGGAGTCCCAAGGGGTATTTTGGTTATTTTGTTGAATTTTGCGAATTTTTTTTAATTTTTTACTGAGATTTCTTTCGATCCTGGCATGATTATTTCTAAGTTTCAAAGTCACATTTTTCTAGCATCGTGAGATCTCTAAATTATCGAAATGTATAGCGAACCTAAAGATGTGTGCTTACTAAATCAGGTGCTAGGTGTAGCGATCCTAAGCGTCTGTGATTTTCTACGTTGTGTGGAAGAGGCGAAAAATGGAAAAATTAGGGGAGGTATTCTCAAGCTTTCAAGTTCTTTGCATTCATCATTAGGAATCCACCACAGTCGGGTGATGAATTGTCGAATTAGGCGAGTACAAAAATGGGGTGTCTAAATACCTTGTTCTCACCATGTTGGTCGTTTCTCCTTATAACGATTTTTCACGGACGATGCCAAATTGTAGATGCAAAAAATCTTGCACTACCTCAAGATTCCCATTGGATGGTTGACTTCTACCTCTAGTACTCTTAGATGTGCCTGCAACAACCTCTCCGACACTCAAGTTAGATTCTTAATACAAAATGTATTCAGGGGTTTATGCAAAAAAGAATTGCGTACATTTTCATACCCCTACCCCCTTGTATTCATAGATATTTTTGTCCTCTGATCATCTCCGATTTTCTCCTTAAATTTAGCCCTTCTGCTTGAGAGGTTCCCCCTTATTAGGGACTTCCCTTGATCCTTGCAAACATGATCGAATTCCTGATTCTCAAGAATTCGATGTGACTGGCTTAATCTTCCATTCCTTGGAATCTTATTTCGAGACTGATTTCCTTATGTGTCTATCTTTCCTTATTCCGACCCTATCTAAAGATGAATATCGATAGGTTAGATTCTCTTCACCTCTCAAAGACTGGAGCTCGATGAGCACATCTCCTGCTTGCCACGTGTCGCTATTTGACGTCGTACGAAAAATACCCTCCACACCCACCATCACAAGTTTTCTTAGGCTTGCATCTCTACTAAAATAAGACATGCATGTCATTACTCATTAGTTATGGCTACTAAGGCAAGTTTTCCACGCCTTGGATGAGAACATTGGAATTGGAAGCTAACAGCAATGGCAACGATAACTAGATTAGAAAATGTTTTTGATTAATGAACATAAAATTATGTATTTAATCAAGATGTGCACATAAGAGCCTAAGAATCATGAAAAGGATTATGCATACCCCAACGTGGGATTACCTAACATGAGTCCCAAGGTCGGTTCTACACTTAACTATAAATCTAATTCCCATGAATTCCCACAGAACCTTCCTTCAACTGAAGAAAAGCATTGGACGGAGATTAGTAACGAAGACCAACAAATTTTAACTAAGAGATATTGCTGATGAGTATAAAAAGGTAAGAAAATCTAGATGGAGATTGTACAGATGAATTCAGTGTCTTTATGCCACAATTACATTGTGCCCAACCTCTTAAAGAACAGTATTATAGGGGTATCATATATAGTATAAGGTTTTATCCACCCATAAAGATATTTTGGGGTTAAGTGTTAGAGTATTATTACATAGGATGCAATGTAATAAGATGTATTGTGCTACACTCTATCATTTAGGATTAGATTTATAACTAAAACATTGATTTAGATGATGATGATTAGGATAGATTACATTCTAGATTTGAAATTATCCTTTAATGTTTCTATTTAAATCCTATGAGGACTCATTGTAATCATCCAAGAATAATCAAATATCCTTCTTCTTTAGTAAAGATTGTATTGCACACATCACTGATCTAGTTAATTTGTCCAATCGGAGTTGATTGAAGTCAAGCCTGGCCGAACGAAATTTCATTTAAAGGAGTGTGCCCACCAAATGTCCACCATCATGCAGCTCAGAAATAACCTTCTCCTTTAGCCGGTAAACAAAGTGAGAGCTGGCTTCCCAGGGATAAGGGCGTAGCGGTCGGACTGATTCCCAAGGTGCCCTTTCTCAACTGGCCTTCAGAGGTTAGGAACATTCCTCGCTAACATAAACTTAACAACCTGAAACCACACAAAACTGCCCTCTCTCTCTCTCTCTCTCTCTCTCTCTGAATGCATGTATTTATCTATGATGGTTTTTGTTTTTTTAGCAATTGATGTGGGGGTTAATTGTATTATGATCTTCATTGTTTATAATTGTGTTTGACATCTTAGATGCATAATGGTGAAAAATATATATATTGACCTATGTCGTAGGCACGGGCATTTACTTATATACATAAGTCAGACATTCAGTGCTTTAAGAGCAGAAAAGAGACAGAAAAGATTCTGCATATCTAACGATAAGTTAAAAGGTCCCGTTCGGCACCCAACCATTTGCCCAACATGTTTTGTCCTACATGGGTTAGAAGTTTTGGAATGGGCTGATTTTTGGTGAGAATGATTTCTAACCGTAGAGATCATTCTCACTAAAAATCAGCCCATTCCAAAACTTCTAACCCATGTAGGACAAAACATGTGGACAAATTGTTGAGTGCTAAACATGTCCCTCTTCTCTCTCTCTATATATATATATATATCTCTCTATATATATATATATTAGAGGGTCCCGTTCAACACACATTTTGGCCAACATTTTAGCCAACCATTTTTGTCTTACACCGTAGAGATCATCCTCACCAAAAATCAACCCATTCCAAAACTTCTAACCCATGTTTACAAGTTGAAAAATCGTGGACCATCCATTTTTTGTAAACCATTTTTTATGGGGTTAGAAGTTTTGGAATGGGCTGGTTTTTGGTGATGATGGTCTCCTCACCGTAGAGATCATCCTCACCAAAAATCAACCCATTCCAAACTTTAACCCATGTTTTAAAAAATGTTTTGCCAAAATGTTTGGTGCTGAACATGTCCCATATATATATATATATAAATTAAGATCTGTGTACACATATATCTACTCATATATCTATAACGTGTTTTGTCCTATATGGGCTAAAAGTTTTTAATTGAGCTGATTTTTTGTGATGACGATCTATATGACAAGAGATCATCCCCACAAAAAATCAGCTAATTCTAAAACTTCAAACCCCATATTTATGAGTTGAAGAATCGTGGATAGCCCATTTTTTTGAAAATTACTTTTGACGAGTTTAAAAATCCTAGATTGAGCTGATTTTTGGTGATGATGATCTCCTCATCATAGATATCATCCTCACCAAAAATCAGCTCAATCCAAAACTTTTAGCTAATAGGATAAAACACGTTGTGGATATAGTATATATGGGTAACGTTATTTTAACAAAATCCTATACAACATTCTAGACAAAGTTTTGTCTTATATGATTAAAAATTTTTGAAATGAACTGATTTTTTATGATGATGAACTGATTTTTTATGATGATGATCTCTATAATCAGTAGATCATCCTTACAACAACAATAACAACAACAACAAAAAATCAGCCAATTCTAAAGCTTCTAACCCCATGAAAAGTGATTATAAACTAACTTTAAAAATTGACGGTTCAAAATTCATTTTATAAATTAGGGTTAGAAATTTTAGAATGGACTGATTTTTTATGGGTGGCATTCTTTTGACAAAATCCTAAACAACATTCTAGATAATACATTTTGTCTCATATGGGCTAAAATTTTCAGAATGGGCTGATTTTTTGTGAGGATGATCTCTATGGTGAGAAAATCATCTTCATAAAAAAAATCAACCAATTCTAAAATTTCTAACCTTAATTTATAAGATAAAGAATCGTGAACAGTCAATTTTTACCATTCATTTGTAATCATTTTTCATGGGGTTAGAAGTTTCAAAATTGTCTGATTTTTTGTGAGGATGATCTACTAACTATAGTGCTGACCCACAAAAAATCAGCCATTCTAAAAATTTTAACCCATATAAGACAAAATTTTATCTAAAATGTTGTCTAAGATTTTGTCAAAAGAACGCTACCCATATATATATATATATATATATATATATATATATATATATATATAGGATAGCGTTATTACGACCCCTATTAACTCACATTGCGACACACCATTTGTCTTACATGGGCAAAAATGTTTGGATGGGCTAATTTTTTGTGATGATGATCTCTGTGATGAGGGGATCATCCTGACAAAAAAATCATCTCATTCCAAAACTTCTAACCCCATCAAAATTGATTTACAAAAATTGGACGGTCTAAAATTTTTCAACTTGTAAACATGGGGCTAGAAGTTTCATAATGAGCTGATTTTTGGCAAGGATGATCTCCTCACCATAGAGATCATCCTCACAAAAAATCAGCCCATTCCAAACATTTTTACCCATACAAGACAAAACGGTGTGTCGCAATGTGAGTCTACGGACCCGACCCATGTATATATACACATTTTTTAAACTCAAAAAATCATTTTTATTTTTTAATTTATCCGATATTTTCCCAACTTTATCGACTTTTTCCAAAGCTTTCTATTGCCGAATTATTCCTGAACCCCTCCACCCTACCCGACCGAACTCCCCACAATTACCAATGGGCGATCATTACGAACTATGAGTCATGGATAAAGATGAAAGTGTATTTCTAGCTTGAAAGTATGGAAGTGACATTAATAATAAATAAAGTCAACAATAGGAATAAAATCATTATTGATCAAATAAGTCAACGGGGCACCCTTCAGCTTGAAAGAAGGGAGGGAGACAAGGCTTGTCTTCTAAAGATTTTTCTGCAATATTTTGTCAGCAGCACTAAATATGGGAACGATGTCCACTGGTACCTGAAATCAATGGCAGATGATTAACATGACCAAATTTCAGTTTCGTTAATATTATGAAAATAGGGGGCTTAAAAAAAACATGTTTGATGATGATGATGATGATTATTAAAGTGATGCTTCGTGGCATCATTGATCATTTATAAACGAATCTCTAAGTTAAAAACATTGAACACACCTAGTATCTTTGGCACTGTGTTTATGCATGGCCATTTCTCATTTATAATACTAGAATTTAGAATAAGCACTTATCTCTTGTGGTCGTTACAAATAAACGCAACTTTGATTGCAAGGCAAAACACTGGCAAATCATTTACTGTGGAAAACTCGTATTTCACCGTGTTTGACAGCAAAGTAAATTTAAAAAGCGGGGTAAGGATTTGCATTGCCCATAAGATTTGCTTCTTCAAGTGGAAAATCTTTTCTCACTGCTCCCCCCTAGGAAAACGATTTGCCACAAGAGACCAAAATTTGGATCTCATAAATGCTCCCCACTTTGCATTTAAACTTAATATAATCAGGTCATTTTGGTCAAAAACAAATAAAATCGCAACCCATGACTCCATAATCCCGATAATCAAGGTTGTTAGTTTTCAAAACTACAAAAAATATCCTTTTTAACAATAATAAAACCTTATTGATTTGCATTTAAGAACAGAGCACCATACCTTAATTTTTTCCAGTCTATCAAGTGCGACTCGCAATGGTTGCGTCATTTCGCAGTATTCCTGAAGGAGTGCCTTTGCAGCAGCTTTGTCACCTTTTGCCTGTATTGTTAGTATCTCCCTGCTTAAGCCCTCAACAGCTCCTTCAACCTTTCAATAGCACAACAAATTTTATGCCTTGGAAATTTGTTCCTTGAGAACTCTAAATTGTAAAACTCAGGAACTATGGAATGGTACCTCGGCAAAATTGACAGAAAATGTCCCATCTGAGTGTAAAATAAAAGCTCCTTTCTCGAATAACCAATTAAACTGCAAAGCTTGTCCTTTTCTGGTTCATTTAGTAACAAATCAGTCAAAAATTGAATGCAGTAGCAGTAAACACTTAACGGGCCATTAAGTAAGATAAAACGATCAGTAACTACCCATGTGCTTCGTCTAACCCAAAACGTATTGATCGGAAGCATCCCGCAAGGAAAGAAACATACATAGACTTTACCAAGGTTTTCGGAAGCAATCCCTGCAGCAAGGAGAGAGAAAATTCATCAAATAGATCCCAATAAACATTTTAGGCCTTAAAATTAGAAGACTATCAAAGAGAACAAAAATTTTAAGTTATTTATTGGAGAAATAACTTTCAACATTAGAGAAGAAACAAACAAGTTTATTACCTTCAGCTTAGTAGAATGACTCGATTTGGAAATTGTGAGCATTTTATTTCAGAGGGAATATAAAGTACCAATGGCTAAACCCCCATGAAATAAGCTTACTACTATGAATTGCAATCTAATCAACAAATTGTAACCATCCAATCTATTGATTATTTGAACAATAAATGTGTGGTTATAATTAATCAACCGTGCTCGTTATTCACGCTGTAGATTGAAGTGGCATTGTTAATGATGTGGTGTATCTCATGCACTGAATTGCAATTCTTACTTGTCTCCATCAAACGAATGTGTATCTTTGAGCACTATGAGTTTGTCAACATTGACACACCAAGAAGATGGCCGCCTTCGAAGAATTTTGTTGATGAAAAATTGCCTGGTGATCATCATTATGTTCATCATCAAAGCCTTATCCCAAAAAATTGTAATAAGGTGGAACAATTCACATTGCTTCATTCATTTCTCTCCAATCCATGTTTTCTATTAATTCAAGTATTTCCATTCCACTCCATCAATCCAATGTCCTTTCCTAGTCATCCTTTCAGTCCTCTAGAAGCTTCAACTTGCATGTGTTCCTTCTAACAAAGAAGGTTGTCGGTCCAAGTTGCAAATGATCAAACCATCTCAATCGACTTTCCCTTCGTTTATCACCTATTAAGGCTACTCCCACATTTTCATAAATGAGTTTATTTCTAATTTAATCTTTTCTGTCTATCAACTCATCCATCTTAGCATCCTCATCCAAGTTGTGCCCAATCTATGAACATGTTTCTTGATCGTACAACATTTCACTCCATAACACATAGTCAAGTCTTACTAGGTTCCTCTAAAATTTTCCTTTCAATTTGATTAAGCTACATCCGAAAGAGCACTTCAGAATCACACCTCCCCATTACCCATATAGCTTTAATTCTAAGGAAACTATCTATCTCAATCTCTCTCCATTTGTTGAATAACTCTATTTTTTAGTGTTTTTATTTTTGTTGTCCTTTTTAGTCTTTTCCACTTATGAGAATATGTAATCACCTTTAAAGCCTAATTAGGGCTTAATAATTAAATGATTATTGAGTTCTCTCAATTCAACTTGGTATCAAAACCTACCTCATCGCCCCCACCCCTCCTTGCTACAAACCCCATCGTCCCCCTCCTCTCTTAAATCCATATTCAACAGGTCTTGAAAGACACTTCTCGTCTTGGATTAAAACATCACCCCTAAAGGGGTTTTATCGCACCATGCGATAGAGTTGTTAGAATACATTAAAGCCCTACGGCAACAATAGAGTTGTTGTTAGGCCAAAATGATGGCCCTTGGATCATCCACAGAACCTTGCGACAATAGTTATGACAGTATCATAGTCAGTGGATGCCTTTGACAACCTGCGATAGCAGCTGATTAGTCTGTGGAGACTTGCGACAGCACCTGGGGTGCCTTTGAAGACTTGCGACAACAACGGCATAGCCTGTGGAGGCTTATGACAGCACCTGGGGTGCCTTTGGTTTGCGATCATAGCAGCAAGGCTGTTTTGGGGCTGTGCTCACATCTGTGTGGTTGTTTGAAGGTAACAACAACATCAACTTGTTGTTTGAAGCTTACGACAACGGCAGAACTGTCCCTTGGTGCCCTACGATTGAGTTAAATACTATTCTGGTCACCTACAACAGTATTTGATCACCTTCCACGTCTTAAGATTGTGTATTGCCACCTTTAGGGTGCTGCGATCAGTTTCTTATTTGAACTCTCTTCAAACCAAAGCACATCGACTATTTGATGGCCTCTGAGACATATTTTTCCTCGATCACTAGTAATAGTGATGGATCGGGTGGTCTTCCCTCTCGTTCGACCGACTTTCCAAGGCATCCAAATTACCACCTTAAAATTAGATGGTCCTAATTATCTTCTTTGGGCACGATCGAAATGTTTATTGGTGGAAAAGGAAAAATCATTACTTTACAGGGGCAGAAAAACAACCTCCACCAACTGACACTACTTACCCCCAATAGTTTGCTAATGACTCTATGGTCCGTTCTTGACAGGTTACATCTATGCAACCACACATTACTGCTGATTTTATGTTCTCTAAGACTGCAAGCCAGATATGGGAGTCCACAGAGAGTATTTACTCACAACGTCAAAACAATGTTCAAATCTTGAACTTAAAGCGTGAGATTTCCCGCCTTTCACAAGGTGACTCTTCAGTCACCACCTATATATCACAACTTCGTGCTCAATGGGAAGAGTTGACATTTTATTTCGCGTCCTATGCTTAGAAGGACCCTCTCGATGAGGTATTATATGCGTCGATATGGATAAGAATCGAGTCTTTCAGTTTCTAGCCGGTCTCCAGGATGAGTTTAATAATCTAAGAGTTCATTTATTGGTTATGGATTCCTTTCCGTCCCTACAAACTACATATTCTTATGTCTTAGCTGATGAGAGTCGTCATACAACAATCCTACCCCACTCTTCTCAAGACCACTCTACAAAGCTTGCTCGCATACCTTCTCCACAACCTCACAGTCGATCTTTGCCTATACATCAACAACATAAGTGTGATCATTGTCGAAAGTTGGGTCACGTGAAGGTCCGTTGCTATGCGCTTCATAGTCATCCTAATCAGCAACGTCAACTATCTCAACGATTGACAAGTTCAGGCAATTTTTCAATCAAATGGAGACTTCATCTCAGCCGGTCTCTATTTTTGTTCACTCAGGTACCTTTGCATCTACACAGTGTTTCCACCATTTCCTCATCCTGGATCATTGATTCTGCTACCTCAGATAACATGATCGGTACGTCCTTCCTATTCAAAACCTATAGTGTTTGTTCTAGTCATCACAAGGTTCCCCTTGATGATGATTCTTTATCTATTATCGTTGGTTAAGATCATTTTTCTATTACACTTTTATCCTTAACTAATACACTGCATGATCCTCAACTTACTATCTTATCTCTATTAGTAATATTACCAAACATTTGAATTGCAGTGTAATCTTTTTTCCCTCTCATTGTGTCTTTTAGGATCTGGAGTTGAAGAGAACGATTGGCACTGGACGTTAAGTGAATGGCTTGTATCTCTTGGACGCCTGTTTTACCTAGCACCCATTCTATTTCTCAGCTTAGTAGTAGTAGTTAGACTAATAAGGCAATGCGTTGACACTTACGTTTAGGCCATATTTTCTTTGGATATTTGAAACACATGTTCCCTACTTTATTTAATAATGCCAATTTGGTTGATTTTTCTTGTGAAATTTGTCAATTAGTTAAACATGTTCATTCTCATTATCTTATTAGTATGAATATTATTGCACCTGCTCCGTTTGACCTAATATATTCTAATGTATGGGGTCCTTCTCCCGTCACAACCACTATTGGTTTTCAATATTTTGTTTTGTTCATCGATGACCACAGTCGTACCACTTGAGTTTATCTTATGAAACACAAGAGTGAAGTATATGGGATTTTCAAGCAATTTCTTGCTATGATTCATACCCAGTTTGATCGTACTGTCAAGACTTTCTGTTATGATTATGGTATGGAATACACCTATAATGAAGTATTGAAGCTTTGTTTAGAGTATGGCATTGAGCATCAAATATCCAATGTTACGACTCCTCAGCAAAATAGTCGATCAGAAAGGAAAAATCACCATATTCTGGAAATATCATGTACCTTCTCTATTGGCATAAACATGCCACAATCCTATTGGATTGATGCAGTTCTTACTGTTGTTTACCTTATTAATCGAAACCCCTCCCGAGTTCTTCAGTTCGCCACTCCCTTCCTATAGCTCCATCCAGATGATTCATTTTTTCACTTCCTCCGCATGTGTTTGGGTGCTTCTGTTTTTTTCAAAAAATGTATTTTTTTAGTTATTCCTCTATTCAGAAAGGATACTGCTGTTATCATCCTCCCTTTTGAAGGCGTTTCATTTCTCGAGATGTCTCTTTCTTTGAGTATGTCCCATACTACATTGGGTCAATTGATATTCAATCTAAGTGGTTTCCTCTAGATACCCCTGATGATGACATCTCTGCCTTATTATTTCCTCTTCCCATGCCTGTTCCTCCTTCTACATTTCTTGTCAGTCCATCACCTCATCGATTGCAGGGTTACTCTCGGCAGCCCCGCAATACTACTATCACTTCTATGATAGACCAGCTCGTTTCCTTGCCTCCAACTCCGCCTTCTACTGTCCCTTGTGATGATTGTCCTATCGCTACTCACAAGGGTAAGCACACTTGTACTTATCTCATTTCTAATTATGTATCTGATTCTGCTCTCACACCCTCTTATTGGAGTTTTCTTGTTTTTGTTTCCGTTGTTTCTCTTCCTAATACTGTTTTAGAGGCTATTGTCCATCCTGAGTGGCGAGCAGCTATGATTGATGAATTGAATGCTCTTAAAAAAACTCAGACTTGGGAACTAGTTCCTCTTCCGTCTGGGAGGAAAGTTGTGGGATGCCGTTAGGTGTTCGCTATTAAGCATAATCCTGATGGTTCTATTGCTCGTTATAAGGCCCGTCTAGTGGCTAGAGGTTATGCCTAGACTTATGAAATTCATAATCAGGAGACATTTGCTCTTGTTGCCAAGATGACCACCATTCGAGTTTTCTTTTCTATTGCTGCTATCAGAGGGTGGCCCCTCTTTCAGTTAGATGTCAAGAATGCATTTCTTAATGATGATCTTTAGGAAGAAGTCTATATGGTCCAACCTCCTGATTTTCTTACACCTGCTTCCTCTGGACATGTCTATCATCTTCGTCGTTCTCTCTATGGACTAAAGCAGGTTCCTTGCGCATGGTTTGAGCGCTTTACTAAGGCAAGGCATCAGTTTGATTTCCATCAGAGTTCTATTGATCATATTTTTTTCCTGTGTCACTCCCAAGGAAAAACTGTCGCTCTGATTGTTTGTGGATGATATTGTGCTTACTGAAGAAGATTGTGACTGCATGACAACAGTAAAATCTTACTTAGGTCATCAATTTGAAATTAAGGACCTTGAGCATCTTCGTTATTTTTTAGGCATTGAGATTGCACGGTCCCAATCTGGTATCTTTATCTCTCAGCGTAAATATGTCCTTGATTTACTTAGTGACTACGGTCAACTAGGTTCTCGTCCCGCCGATACTCCTATTGAGAAAAATCACAGGTTTGCTGATTCTGAGGGAGAGTGTTTGTCGAATATTGGTCAGTATCGGCATCTTGTGAAAAAATTGATCTACTTGTCTATGACTCGTTTTAATATTATTTATGTTGTTAGTGTTGTAAGTCAGTTTATGTACTCTCCTCGCACATCCCATCTTACTGTTGTCTATTGTATTCTTAGATATCTTAAGGGATATCCTGGTCGCGGTATTTTGTTCAATAATCATGGTCATCTTCGCGTTGAGGCATGGACTAAGGCAAATTATGTTGGCTCAGTGACTGATAGACGGTCCATTTCTGGGTACTGTACTAAAGTTGGTGGCAACTAGGTAACTTAGCGCAGTAAGAAATAGGACGTGATTTCTCGGTCCAATGCTGAGTCAGAGTACAGAGCTATGGCACTTGGAGTGTGTGAGTTATTGTAACTCAAGACCTTACTAGCTGATTTGTGTCTTCTTATGACAACCCCATTTTCACTATATTGTGATGATAAATCAGCTATTAACATAGCAGAAAATCCAATTTGGCATGACAAAACGAAGTATATCAAAGTTGATCGACCTTTCATTAAAGAGAATTGTTTTTTGGCAAATTTGCACTCCCTTTGTTCCTACATCTCAACAACTTGCCGATATTCTTACTAAATGTATTAGCAAAACTGCCTTTGAAAATGTCTTGTCCAAGTTGGGCGTTGCCGATATTCATGCACCAACTTGAGAGGGAGTGTTGAATAACTCTATTTATTAATGTTTTTATTTTTGTTGTCCTTTTTAGTCTTTTCCACTTATGAGAATATGTAATCACCTTTAAAGCCTAATTAGGGCTTAGTAATTAAATGATTATTGAGTTCTCTCAATCACTCTGGGATGTTTACTAGCCATCAGGTTAAACTTCCCATTCCTTTCTCTATGCATTATCCTTTGAGTTATACACTATATACTCCGTCTTGGTCCTACTTATTCTAAGTCCTTTGGGGCTCCAAAAGAACTCTCCGAAATTGTATGTTTGTGTTACTCCATATCTAGTCTCACCAACTAACCATCCCACTATCTACAAAAAATATTACCTAGTCTCCAAAGTTTCCCTGTCATACCTTACCAGCCAAATGCCCATTGCTAATGAAGAACTTCCCAGAAAGAAGCATAGAAGTGAAGATCAAGTCTTACTGGGACATTGTCCCAAAAGAGGAGATCTACTTAAGTCAATCATTGGTGACCTCTATTGGGGCTTCAAACGGTCACAATACAAGCTCCACCGTGGGCTCAATATTGGTCATACTCAAGGATTTGGATTTTCAATAACCAACAAGCAATGGGGGTGGAATCTTTCCCCACATTTTTTTCTTTTCTTTTTGCCACTTTTGTTGTCTTCTTTTTGGAGTCCACTTGGTAATAGGGGTATGACCCTAAATGATCTGTAATCATTTTTTATTATTTATTTAATTTCATTTGCTTGCTTAGCACTAGCACGCACACACATACACACACACACACACATTCATTAAATATCAGTATCATTCATGATGAAGAGAGGATCATGCTCGCCTTCCTCTTTCAAATGTATGATGCCATATGCAACAAGGTCAAAGTTGTAGTTCATTCCTCGGGAAATGCTCAAAAAAATGAGGAGATCTTTAAATTCAAAAGAAAACAGAAGTTTCAATTGAAGCTAATCCATGTAGAAATAAGTCTCACCTGAGTCTCCACCCAATCATGACACTTTATCCAACATATATTAAGTATGCTATTTTTTTTTTTTTTGACATAAAAGTATGCTATATTTGGATCTAAAAGGTTCTAACGAAAAGAATCTTCAACCATCAATGAAGTCATGGAAAAATAGAAAAAAGAAATAAGGTCAAGCAAAGTGTTTTTACTTAATTCTGGGATAGGAGAATAGGATAGCTTTTACAGCTCCACATAGGTAAATTATTCCAACACTTGAGGATGAAGATGGAAAGTGAGAAGTATCAAGTCCAAACTCACCCAATTTATAAAGGCTAGAAATAATTAATAAGCAAAATGTAACATCTCTGACATTTACATCTTATGCAAAATTGAGTAGGCACAATCATGATCCCGAGAAAAAACCAAAAGGTGCCTTAAAGATCGAAAAAGAGCAAGCACAATTACTTTTACCAAATACGATACCTTGAAAGAATTGGCAGAATATTAATGCCTAACGAGGGTGATGTGCGAGAAGAAATCTAAAGACCCAAGGGCATGGCCTTGGTTGTCAATACTGTGTTTTTGTCAAACCTGAGATTTTGGTGTATGTCAGCTTTGCTCCTATTGGAAAGCATGTGAAGACATCGACAACAACACGCAAGGTCAGACACTTCGACGAAACGTTTCATGTGTGCTCAAGACCAAAAAAATGTAATAAGACCACCTAAACCATGCCCCTTCACCAAGATGATCTTTAGGTCAATTATTATTAGTAAAAATACGTAGTTTTCCAACTTGATCGATCATCGGAATTCCAGAAAACATAAAATGTCTGAAAAATGGTATTTTATAGTTCTGGGAATAGTATTTTCGATGCCACCGAAAATCTTCCCTTGCCACCAAAAATCAGCTTTTTTCAGTTAACAGAGAGGGTGTCTATTCGATTACACTGAAAGTACCCAACGGTCAAAAATATAATCGTTGCAATTTTCGGTACCACCGAATTGATTTTCAGTGCCACCGATCATAGAGTTGTTGCCAACTTTGTTTTTTTATATTGAGAAGCATTGGCTTCACTTGGGCTTGATCATTCTTGAGGATTTGAGCTCCCAGCTCCCCTATACACTTTGGAGCATCTTCAACACCCTTGAGAACCTAGATTTAATTGAGACCATCCTCAACCTCCTCTATGCCTCTCACCTAGAACCTTCTTCACATTACCTCAACCCTTGATCACATTGGCTCATCTATTAGAACAAGGAGTGAAGTACGAAGAGTTGAAAAACTTGCAGGCATGATTGGAACATCGGACCGTCGAAAAAGCTCTTGTGGACTCAAGGATTCAAAGACCTCAAAAATGTGATCGACATATGTCTAGCAATTGAGTAAGTCTTTGTTATTTTGTTTTTCATTTCAAAATCACTGTAAGAGGTTACTTGGTTCAACCCTAAAAACCAAGCTCTGGTTAGAATCTAGGACTCTTGACAAAAGTAGAGGTTCATGAGTTTCCGAGACACAAAACTCACCATTTCGGGAGAATGCGATTCTCTTGATCCTAAAGTTTTAGAATTTAGCCTAGGTATAAAAATTTTGTGTAAACGGTTAGAGGTAAACCATAAACCTTTTTTGATATTGATCACCAAGTTCCAAAAGAAGGAATTTTGGGAAACCACTATAAAACTACGCGTCTTGTGTTTGTGCAAGTGCCTCTATGAACTTACACTTAAATGAATGAATGCCATGAATGAATATTATGCTATGTATGACAATGCTATGAATGACACGAATTAGATATGATGAATTTTAGTATTAAATTCAACAATTGCACATCAAGACAGAGTGATTCTGGGACCCGGTGAATCAACTTAGGAAAGTATTTAGTCAAACTCACTGTTTCCTTAGTTTAAATTGAAAATAATTTAAAATTTTCCTATTCACCCCCTTTAGGACTAGACACGGTCAAAGCCGGTAATTTCATTGGTATCCCAAAAGGAGGAAGAGTTGTGGGGGCAGGAAAAACATTTTTTCCCTAGAATAAAAAAAAAATATCACCTTGAGATTAGAACATGCTAAGGCACAACCTGAAGATGGGTCAAGTATTTCCCATAAATGAGGATAGGAAATGTTCGAAGAAGCATTGATAGACATGTCAAAATAATAGGTGAAATAACTAGGGTGTACCGCTGTGATATTATATTGTTTCATCGTATTGCTTATTTACTTTATTACCATCTTTAGGAGTGTGGTTTTAGTGCATTGGATTCTAGCATGGAGTCATGGGGATTCGTGTTAGATTTTAGGGGCGCTACAGGTGTACCCTATCGGCATGGGGATCAAGGTAAAATTATAGGATCTCAACCATTTGTGACCCATATTTCGGGTTTGTACAAAAATCAAAATTCTTTTCACATTGCCAAACTTAATCTAGAATTGGTAAGTAACATTTTTGTGATTTGCCCAAAAAAACAGAATTCAATTCTAGTACTTAATTCCATATAAGGTATGATATGTTTTGATCCATACATATATAACCTTGATGCATTATCATTTTTGGAAAATTTCCCTCTAAATTAACCTACCATTGGTCATTAAAAAAAATCTACCCATCCTACATATGGTCCATTGTTATCAAGATCAAACAATATGAATTAAAAGCATAACTAGATTTTTTTTTTTTGAAAGGTAAAAACATAACTCAATCGAAGTCTCTAACCTGGTTGATGAGAAATTTAAGTGCCCAAAGGCCAACGATATCTGCTTTTGCTTCCTCCAAAGCCGAGTGGAGTTCTTGAAGTTCCTTTTTCATACCAACAAAGATAAGCATGTCAGTTAAACAATGTTTGCTATAGATAATGGCTTCTCTGTCATGTTGATATTTCAACAAAATTTTCAACTATTGACAAGTGTTAATGCCATCCCGAAATTCAATTATCCAATTAAAAATTTCTTAGTAATAGGAAAAGTACATGCCTAGTAAATTTCACATAACCAATTAAAAATGACGTTTAAAAAAACACATTTTAAACGCGACTTTTGCGATTATGATTGTGACAATTGGGTAGCCATGCACATTACTAGTAACTCAATCGATCAAGAGAAAAACATTACACAGAGAAGTTAACTATCATTTCATTAGAAAAAGAAAACTATAGCAATCAGAGAAGTTAACTGTCATCGTAGAAACAATTTGCGTATCTCTTCACTAAGGCCCTAAATAACAATACCCCAGGCAATTTGATTCAAGCTGGGCATGGATGATGTGTATGCTCCAACTTGGGGGGGGGGGGGGGGGGGGTCGGTCAAAATGTCATGCTTGGTTTGGTTAGAATATTTAGTCATTTGTCATCAACATCGTCAAAACCTTATACCAAAGATTTAGGGTCGGCTAAATGAATCTTGTTCCTCCATTCAAATGTACCCAAAATCATGTCATCCATAATGGACAGTGTGTTCATATCCACTTTCACTATCTCAATCCACACTCTTTTGGGTCTTCCTTTCGTCTTATTAGCACCTTCGATTTGTATATTCATTCTAACTTGGGCTGTAATGGACATGTGTGTAACATGCCCGGCCATCTCAATCAACTTTGTATTAGTTTATGGCCTATTGGAGCCACTCCTACATTTTCTCAGATGCTTCTTGATCACCCAACATTTAGTATAGCTAGTCTTACTACCATCTAATAAAATAAAAAAAATTTGATGTTTATGCATCGGTCACATAGCACATCTACACTTTAACCATCTACTTCGGATTCTATGGGGGAGATCTACTCAATGTCCCCATCATCATGTTTGTTAATAAGGGTACTTTTAGAATTTACATTTGTTCACTTAAGTGGGTGACATACTTATGTAATCAAGGAGAAGTACATGCCTTTTTCTTACGTAACGGCATTTATGATAAAAAGGGGGAGAAAGCTCAACAATCTGTACCCTATAGGTAGATCTTCATTAGTTACCCCATCATTATGTTCGTTAAATAAGGGTATGCTAGGAATTTACATTTGCTCACTCAAGTGAGTGACAAATTAATATAATTAAGTGGGATTACATGTCCTTTCTTACATAATGGCATTTATGATAAGAATGGGGGAGAAGGATGGGGGAGGCAATGAAAAAAAATAGGTTGAGCTGAGCTTCTGTCTTCAATCGATCTTTCATTTTCCCCCCTTCACCCCACTACATTTGCTTACTTAAGTGGATGTCACACTTGCGTAACTAAGTGGAATTACATGTCCTTTCTTACATAGTGGTATTTATGATAAGAAAGGAACAGAAGGCTAGGGAAAGCAATGAAAAAAATAGGCTGAGTTGAGCTTCCGCCTTCAGTCGATCTTTTTTTTCCCACCCTACACTGAGTCCCCCAATGTGGAGTCGCCACAATTGCGTCATCATACATTTAGGAGTTGTGGGCAATCTCTCAACAGAGACCATGGCTAGGTTATGATATATAGTCTGGTCGTTTCCTTCCCTTGCACGTACTAGCCGTTCTCCTCCCGAACTATGTAAATTTGTACCCAACAATTCTCTCTCTCAATCGATTCTCTCATGGTCTCTTTTCATTCTCTTTCTCCTCCTCTACTACCTTAGAGTCCGTAAACTCTAATTTCTAACTCAACCAATGTTTTAACCCATCTATTTTCCACTCAATAAATGAATTTTTTGAAAGAATCAAAGGCGATGGAACATAAGACTTGAGACATGAACATGATTGAACTTCCATAATTGTTTGTATACCATTTATGTTCACCCTTCTTTTGGCTTGAAGGATTTTCTATCCAACTTTCGATTCAAGACATTCGAGGCAACATTTTACTATCGGAACAACCATGGAGGGAGACATTGGACTTGAGTTCTTTATCCCGTCCCCGTTATCGAGGATCTGATCTCACAAGTAATGAATTGGTTGGATCCAATTTGGATTCGATCATTTAGATTTGGTACAAAATAATAAATTAGGATCCAAATTTTTAGCTGATCTTTCATAATTCTATATTTTGAAGTGAATTCAGTAATTAATATTAGGATTTCTGATCTTACCCGGAAATTCGATAGAAGAGAAAAGTAGACACAAAGCAAATCTTTGAAAATTTCCCAAATTTTCCTTTAGAATCTTCAAGTTGCAAATTCGACAGAGTTCCTCTCCTTCGGAAGCTCTCTCCTCTATTTTGAAGTAGATCCTTCCCTATTTATAGAGGAATAGGGGTGGCCTTTACATATAATGAAAGCAAAATAAAGGAAGCAAAGAAGGATGACTTCTATATATAGTGAATTAGAATTTTCTATATAGAAAATCCCCTTGGTCTTTATGCTTGCAATATATTATGCTCTTCCTCGGATTCTCCATACTTGATACTTGCTCATGTCCTTCTGATTTTTTGAAAATGTGTCTGATTGGTAGACATAAATTTTTGTGGGCCCAAAGTGATGTATAACAACTAGCTCTGCATTTGTTGCCTCTACTTCATCATCTTCCCTTTGATGGGTCATTGATTCAAGTGTTATTGACCATATGACGGGTGAGTCTCATGGGTTCTCTATGATTTTTGGTCATTCCACAACTTAGCTGATGGTTTCTTTACTCCTGTTAGGGGGGTAGGAACCATTCAAGTATCTTCATCTCTTTCTTTTTCACGTGTTATATGTGTCCTTCCTCCCATCTTTTGTTAGTTAGTTACATAGCAAACAAATTAAATTGTGTAGTTATCTTCTACCTCTCTCATTGTATTTTTCAGGGGGTCAATATGAAAATGATTGTTGGTAGAGGTGTTGAGTGAGGGGGCTGTACTACTTGGATCCACTACTATGTTTGGCTCTACATTTTCATTTCCTATCGTAGCTACTCATCAAACCTTGTTTTTGGGGCAAGCCAACCTTGGGCATGTGAGCTTTCAAACATTATGTTCAATGATTCCATCTCTTAGACAATTTTGCAAATCTATTAAGTTTCAATGTCATATGTGAACTTTCTAAGCATACTAGGCATGTTCATCTGCATGCATCGTTTCATTTTGATGCATGGGGTCCTTCTTTGGCTAATCTATTTATGGATTTTGATACTTTGTATCTTTTAACGATGATTGTACTCAAACTAAATAGATTTATCTCTTGGAGTCTAAAAATGATGTTCTTTCAAAATTTCAAGAATTTCATGCTGTGTGCATACCTAGTATGGTGTTCTTATTAAATCTCTTTGTTCTGATAATGGTGGTGGATACATTTCCCACTCATTTTTTTACTACCTTGAACAACATGGTATGGTATATCAATTTTAATGTCCATACAACCCACAAGAAAATGGTGTTGCCGAGCATAAGAATAGGCATCTTCTTGGTGTGATCCGTTCTTTATTACAAGGTATGTACATACTGAAGTTATATTGGTTAATGGCATTACTTACTACCTACTTCTTAATTAAACGCACTCCTAGGTTCTTAAGGGTCATACTCCTTTTCACTCTGTCCATCCTCAAGATCTATTTTTTCTATTAACCCTCGAGTTCAAGATCATCAACCTAGTCAATGAAAATTGGATATTGCTATCCGTTGTATTTTTTGTTGGCCATTATGGGGTGTACAAGGAATATACATGCTTTAATCCTCATTCCAAAAGTTTCTTCACTTTGATGGACGTCACATTTTTTGGACAACTTCCCTATTTTTCTTTTGACAATTCGGCATTGATTTCCTTATCTCCTACTCCTTTACCTGTTTTAGTAATTTTCCTGACTCTTCTTTGTAGCAACGTGAACATCTCACGTATATTTACTGACAATCTTGTATTCCCCCCTATATCCTATTATAGCCTCCATCTTTTTCGTCGGTAGCATCAACTGGTAATCTTAATCTTTTAGCCATGTCTCCTGATTTATCTCATATTAATGTTTCCTCTGTTGATTCTTCTAACCTAGATTTTCTTATTATTTTCCAAAAAAGAGTTCGTAAGTTTGTTTCCACTGCTTACCTTATTGCTCAGTATATGTGTTATCTATTGGAAATAATCTAGTTATTTCAGTCCTAATTGTTTTTAGTAATAGCTTTTATTTTTCTATTTCTTGTGTGTAAGGACATTTTTGTCTATTCACTCTTTTATTAATATAAATACCTGCCAAGCTCTCAGAAAAAGACTTGACAATTATTATTCTCAATTCTTCTTCGTATCAGAGCCTAGAGGATCCATCGACCCCCTTTGGGTTCCCCTCTATGGTTTGTGAGATCTTGAAGTCTCCTCTCTCCTTTTCTCATCTTCTTCCTCCCTCCATCAATAACCCTAGATTTTTGAGACCTAATAACCTAGTAGGAACTTCGTTAGAAGGTCTCCCCTTTGGGGGCTTTTTTTCTTCTTTTCTCATCTTCCCTTTGATAGCATGTGCGATAGGGATTCTATCAAAATTTTCACATGCTGCGAAAATATCTTTTGCGCTATGCTTCTACCCTACGATAGGGTTTCTATCTTTCATAGGTTGATTGAGTTGATTTTTACCTGCATTAAGGTTTGCACTTGCTGCTTGCGATAAGTTTCTATGGGCTAGGGATACCTGCAACAACAGTAGTAGACTATGTGAAGAGTTGCGATAGCAATAGCAGACTGTGAAGAGTTGCAAAAACAGTATCAAGCTGCTTGGTGACTCGCAACAGCAGTAATAGGCTGTTTGAAGTTTTGCAATTGCAGTAGCAGGCTGTTTAAAGTGTTACGACAACAGTAGGACTATTTTTGAAGACTTGCAACAAGTCTGCTGGACCTTCTGAAGAGTTTGACAAGTCTATTGGACCTTGAAAAGAATCGCAACAGCAGTAGCACTGTTTGTGAAGGTTTGTGATTGCTCTATTGGACCCTGTGAAGGAATACGACAACAGTAGGACTGCTGACCTGCTGTTTGGGCTGCTTCTAACTGTTATGTGGGTTGCCGACAGAAGTAAGACTGTTGTCTATGTGTTGCAACAAATTTGTTGGACCCCCTAGAGATTTGCGACAGAGTAGAACTGTTGTTAGGGCTGCTAAGAGACCTGCGACAGTGTTGTTGCCCCCCTTTCTACCTATAGCTTCTTCCACCTTGGGTTAATACTACGGGTAGATCTCCATTCAAACCAAAGTTTCTTCTTTCCTAACAAGCAATGACGACAAATCCAAAGCCTAAGGAATCTAACTCGACTCTTTGGACCAATTTCTCAACCCAACGCATCACCACTGCCTTATTCGATGGTCAGAATTTTCAATCATGGTCTCGGTCTATGCGTCTTTATTTGGGTAGTAGAAGGAAAACCGGATGGCTTTTGGGCACTATTACTAAACCACCCCTCACTGATCCCAAATTTGAACAATGGAAAATCGACAACTACATAATTCTTGGGTGGCTATTTAATTCCATGGAGCAATGCATCTATACCATGTTTATGTATCATGAGCCTATCTCATCTTTGTGGTCAGCACTCACTCAGACTTGTGCATATGCCAGGAATGACTCAAGGATTTATGAACTTTATAGAAACATAGCTCAGGCTACCAAGGGACTCGGAGTGTAACTGATTACTTTGATTTTCTTCAGTATCAGTAGAAGGAACTCCTTCATTATGAGTTTATGACTGAGTTGTCTGCAGAGGCAGCTGGGTATGTGGTTAAGAGGATTTCTCGACATCAAATATATCAGTTTCTCATGGGTTTACGTCCTGAGTTTGAGGCACTTCGGATGCAGATTCTTAACACCAACCCTTTGCCCTCTCTGTTTGAGACATTTGCGATCATTGATAGTGATGATGGACATCGTCGTGTCGTTCCCTCTCAGCCCCTGGTATTCTCTTTGCTCTGGATACAGATCAGATGGCTCTAATTACAAATTCGGGTTATTCGGCTCTCGTCCCTAGGGATCTGGGAGTCGTGGCCCGAGGAGGCCGTGGTCGTGGTAAAGGAAGTGATCTTACTTGCAGCCATTGTAGGAAGATTAGCCATCAACTCTATCCTCATTTGTTGAGATCTTCTACCACTCCATCTTTGAGGCATCTTGATCCTCATGCTGCTATTGTGGAATCATCTCCAGTGCCTCCTACTGATCCCTCACTTCTCTTGGCATTATTGATCTGCAATAACTCTAGACCTAGATTGCCACTATTGTACGAGATCAGATCCAGGCTCAACCTTACTCATCTTCCATTGTGCCCTCAGTTACCATGCCTCTAGGTACATCCACTGCATTTCATGTCTCTCAATCTAACTCTGCTCAAATGACTTGAGTAATTGATTCTGATGCGTTTGATCACATGACCGGTGAGTCTAGCCATTTTACTTATTCCATTGTACCTACTACTCATAGGGAGGTTCGCATTGTTGATGGATTCCTTACACCTATCCACAACAAGGGTATCATCTCTTTATCCTCTAATGTTTTCATTGATTATGTGCTTCATGTTCCTCACCTATCTCTTAACATTTTGTCTGTGAGTAGTATTACTAAATCTTTAAATTGCTCCGTAACTTTTTTTCCTACTCACTGTGTTTTTCAAGACCTGACTTCGAGAAGATTTTTGGCAAGGGATATGAGAGGGATGAGTTGTACCTGTTTGAACCTCAACCTATTGTTGTTCTGGCTTCTGTGCTTCCTCTTTTTGCGAGCCATACGTTTTTTTCTCAGACTTTAGATTTATGGTAAGATTGTTTACGACATGCTAATTTTCAACACTTATATTCTTTATTTCCTGCTTTAAAACCTTCTTGTAGTGTACACAAGTTTCAATGTCATATGTGTGAGCTTTCTAAACACACGTAATTCTTATATTCCATGCATACATCGATTTAATACAATATTTGATTTAGTTCATTCTGGTGTGTGGGGGCCCTCTCCCGTTACTACTTTTAATGGTCATAGATATTATTATGTTATATTTATTGATGACTACTCTCGTTGTACTTGGGTTTATTTGATGCATTCTTGTTCTGAGATGCTCCCTATTTTTGTTAATTTTCTGAAAATGATTCAAACCCAATACAACATTACTGTTAAATCTCTTAGGTATGACAATGGTGGGGAATATATTTCTGATGAGATTCAATCTCACCCTTACGAGCATGGTATGCTTCACCAGTTGACTTGTCCATACAATCCTGAACAGCATGAGGTGGTGGAATGCAAGAATCGCCACCTTATGACTATTGTACGTTGTCTTCTTCGAAGGATGTAAGTTCTCAAGTTATATTGGAATATGTCAGTCTTCAATGCTGCTTTTCTCCTTAATCTCATTCCGAATCATACTTTAGGAAGACAGGTACCTCTTCATGTTCTTCGACCTGATAGCACTCTCTTCCCCATTACACCTAGAATCTTTGGGTGTATTTGTTTTGTTCAAGACAGGACTCCTCATCGCACGAAATTAAATTATAAAACCATTTGTTGTGTTTTCTTGGGTTATTCTTCTATGTCAAAGAGATATCGTTGTCATGATTCCTTTTTCCATCGTGTGATTCATTCTTTCGATGTCACTTTTTTTGAAAATGTACCTTTTTTCGTGTTACATTTTCTTTGCAAGTCTCTTCATCTTTGTAGGATTCCTCCCAATGCTACCCTCTTCATTTTTCTCTCAATTTTTATCTTTGCCGCTCATGAAGGTCTACTCTCGTCACCGTCGCCCTTCTCCAACTTTGCCAACTTCCTCCTTGGACTCAGGTATAACCCCTTCTACACTTCCTATTCCATCTATTTCTAACTCTTGCTTGCCTATTGCACTTCGCAAAGGTAATCGAGGGTATGTTACTGATCATCCTATTATCCAGTTTGTTTCCTATCATGGACTCTCTCCTTATCAAGCCTACTTTGCTGCCACTGATTCTATTCGAGTTTCTCGATCTATATCAGAGGCTTTGCGATATCCTAAGTGGATTGGAGCCATGAATGCTGAGATGGATACTTTGCAGAAGAATCATACTTAGGAGCTTGTTCCCCTTTCCTCTGGGAAGGGGACTGTTGGTTGTAAATGAGTTTTTACTGTCAAATATCTCGCGGACGGCACCATCGATCAATACAAGGCCCGCCTACTTGCTAAGGGATATATGCAACTGCAGGAAAGGATTTTAATACTACATTCGCCCCTGTAGCTAAACTTTCTACTGTCCATCTCTTTATTCTTTAATTGTGTGTCATTCATGGCCTCTTCACCAGCTTGATGTGAATGCCTATCTGAATGGGAATCTAATTGAGGTTATATATATGGAACCCCTTCTCGAGTTTCATCTTCAGGAGGAATATTATGGGAAAGTATGTCATCTTCTCAAATCTTTATATGGCCCAAAACCATCTCCTCAAGCCTGGCTTCAACGATTTTCTAAGGTCTTTTTATCTATGGAGTTTTTCAGATGCCACTCAGATCATACTTGCTTTATTCGTCGAGGAGTGGATGGCCGTTGCACCATTGTTTTGGTTTATGTGGATGATATTATAGTGACTGGAAATGATGTATAGTGGATTGATAGGGTTAAGATGTTTTTGGGTCGTGCTTTTGAGGTTAAGGACTTGAGTCCCCTCAAATACTTCTTGGGGATAGAAGTGGCCTGTTCTCACCGTGGTATTTCATTATTGTAGCACAAATACACATTAGATCTTCTTTAGGACACCGGTATGCTTAGTTGTCGTCCTACCTCCTCTCCTATGGATCAGAATCATCGCCTTCATGCAGAAGCAGGTGATCTATTATCTGTCTTTTCTTCATACAGAGACTCATACACCGCTTGATTTATCTGACTAATACGAGATTGGATTTGACCTTTGCGGTTAGTGTGATCAGTCAATTCATGAATGCCCCACACACCTCTCATCTTGATGCTATTTATTGTATCTTTCACTATTTGAAGTCTCATCCTAGTCTTGGGTTTTTTTATTCTTCTACTGCCCAATCACATTTGTCCTGTTTTACTATTGTTGATTACATTAGTTCTCTTATAGATAGGAGATCTACCTTTGATTTTTGTATTTTTCATGGTGATAACCTGATTTCATGGAAAAGTAATAAACAGAGTGTGATTTTTCGTTCTTCTGCTGAAGCTATCGTGCTATGGCCCTTGGCACTTGTGAGCTTATTTGACTTAGATCTTTGTTGATGAAGCTAGATTTTCCAGTCTCTGGCTCTTCCACTCTGTTTTGTGATAATAAAGTCTGGCATCATGCTTACTTCTCACTCAATTCTTCACGAAAGAACCAGATGTTCACTTTCTTAGGGAGAAAATTCGATCTGATGATCTTCAGACAGTCTTCGTACCTTTTTCAAATTAGTTTGCCGACATGCTTACAATGTTTGATGGTCCTTCTATCACCAATTCTCATCTTGACAAGCTAGTTTTAGTTGATATATTTGCCCCAGCTTGAGGGGGAGTATTGGAAATAATCTAGTTATTTTAGTCCTAATTGTTTTTAGTAATAGCTTTTATTTTTTGATTTCTTGTGTGTAAGGACATTTTTGTCTATTCACTCTTTTATTAATATAAATAACTGTCAAACTCTTAGAAAGAGATTTGACAATTCTTCTTCTCAATTCTTCTTTATCAACCTATATCTCCCTCTTATAGAGTTTTCTTTTTGTTGTTGATACTATGTCTATCCTTGTACTATCCATGTTTTTATTCATTCTAAGTGGAAAGCTAAGATGAAGGAAGAAATGAATGCTCTGTAGCATAATCATACATAGGACATAGTCTTTCTTTCTTCAGGGAAGCTCATCATTAGCTATGGTTGGGTTTTTGCTGTGAATCACAACTTGGATAGCAATGTTGCTCGGTACAAGGCTCATCCTAGTTGCTCGGGGTTCTACTCAATCCTACTATCAGAACAAAGATGTCACATTTTCTCATGTGGACAAATTGACATTTGTTTGTGTTTTATTTCCCTTGTTACTAATCAGGGTTGGTCTATGTATCAGTTATATGTGAAGAATGCTCTTCATGAGCATCTCAAGAAAGAGGTCTATATGAACCCTTCTCCAACCTTTTGCTTCAGGCGGAGTTTCATGTGAAGGTTCATCATCTTCAAAAATCTATACATGGTTTGAAACAGTCAACTCGTGTTTGGTTACCTTACTTGAGTGAAATAGTAATCCACATGGGATTTTCAGAGATCCCACTCCAACCATATCATTTTCACCCATTCCAGTGAGATTGGACGTATTATTTTGTTGGTTTATGTAGACGAGATCATTCTTACTGGGAATGACTCTTCCTTTGTCTCTTATGTGAAGGATGAGCTTTGTCGCATGTTTGAGGTCAAAGATTTGGGTAGTTTGAAGTACTCTCTTGGTCTTGAGGTGGCTCGTTTAAGAAAATGAATATTTCCTTCTCAAAGAATATGTCATTGATCTCCTTAGTGATACTGGTATTCTAGGGTGCAAACCCTCTTCATCACCTATGAATTCTAAGCATTCACTTCAAGAGAGTGATGATGATCTTCTTTCTGATCCTCTAGTATACCAGCTACTTGTGGAGCATCTCATTTATCTTACTATCACTCGACTAGATCTCACATTTGATATTAGCTTGGTGGGTCAATTCATGCATACTACTCGTGCCTCTCACCTTGTTGTTGTCCATTGCAATCTTCAGTACATCAAATCTAGTCTCAGTCATGGATTTATGTACCGTTCTCATGGCCATCTAGATATGTCTAGATATAATGATGTTGATTGGGCAGGAGCAAGCACGGATCGTCGTTCTACTTCTGGATACTATGCATTTCTTGGAGGAAACCTGGTTTCATGAAAAAGTAAGAAGCAACATGTTGCTGCTCACTTTAGTATTGAGGCCGAGTACCAAGCCATAACTTGTGGACTGGAGCTTGAAAGATATTATGGCTTCATTCCTTCATTTTTGAGTTGGGATTTTCCATTGGCGGTTCCTTGCATCTTCACCGTGATAATGAAGCAACTTAAAAAATTGCATCCTATTTAGTCCTTCATGAGATGACTAAGCATATTGAAGGAGAACAGCACTTTATTAGAGAAAGTTTCTAATAAATCCATAATCCTTCAACATGTCTTCTCTTCTCAACAACTTGATGATATCTTCATCAAACCAATTGGGCCTACTACTTTTCATGATGTTTCTATCAAGCTGGGCATGTTTGACATGCATACTCCAACTTGAGGGGGAGTGTTGGTGTGTGTATTGTAAGTGTAGAGCTGGTGTGCTCTAACTAAGCTTCCATGCATTGCAAGTCAAACACCCTATCCCTTGATCTTTCAAATCATTCTGGACCCAACACATCTTCATTGAGGCTAAAGATGGACAATTCTGGAAAGGCAGCACATGACTTATAATCCCCATACAAATATCTAACTTTAAAACCACCAACAAAGAGGACACCCTTCCAACACCAACCTGTATCTAGAAGTGACTATTTTTAGCCCAACATAAGCTGGAAGTGCTCTAATAAGCATGTTGGAGACTCTCAATATTATAATGATTCAATAGATGAACAAGAAATTATCGTAGCAAGTGCAATTTGACAAGTAGGTTGTGCAAAGAAATTTCAATATACAAATAAAAATAAGCAGAAAAATTGATGTATCTCACCAATCTCACAGTGGACTTTTGACCATTTGGAAGTGTTATGGTATGAGGTCCAATCCCATGGCAGCACTCATGGCAAATTGAATGAGTGAAGAAAGAGTTGAAATCAATGTGTTTCCTCTGCTCCTCTGTAATACATATTCCAGCTAGGGGTTGAAGAATATGCTTGAACCTGGTTAGGATTAGGGTAAATTATGAAGTTTAGATTTCAAGTCCAACTAATCACAATATCGAGTGAAAATGGCAAGAACTGTCCAGGAATGTAGTTTAAAATGTACCTTTTTTTTTCAAAAAAAATAAATAAACAAATAAAAAAGAACTAATTAAGAAGAAATTCACTTGGCCTCTGAGACATTCTTGAGCATGACCATTGATGTTCCACGCTCCTTTACTATACGCTCATCATTTGGCAAATTGAAGGCAACAGTTTGAGGACCCTTCACATCCTGACAAAATAATAAAACTTATCAACTTTTGTCAATATATTACAATGCCAATTTTATTTTGTCACAGCAAAGAGAACATGAAGTCATGTAGGAAAAGGGAATAATAAATCATAATTAACATAACAAGAAGATATCTATGAAAAAGGAATAACAACTATCAACTAAGAACAATGGGATTTGAATCAACATTATTATTATTATTATTATTTATAGATCAAGATATAAGATATATTAAGTAACATTGTTTCAACTATGTGAATCACAACAATGTCAATCTTCCTATTCTTTATACTTGCAACCAAATAGGCAAAATAAATTAGAGTTCATGACTAATTTTCTCATAGTTCTGTTTCCGATGTTTCCAATTTCTTTGATATGGGAATGCACAATCTATGCGTGCTTCACCCGAAATCTGCTAACATCAGCAGATGATGATGTCAGCAGTCGTATGGCTGACGTCAGCCCTTCTAGCTTGTGATGGATTGGAAGAAAAAAAATTGCTCCTCTTGCTGAGATCGACTCTCTGATACCAAGTTGTAGAACAGATCTGAGGAAGAATGGAAGAGAGAAAATAGAGATAGAAGAGAGAAAAGATTAGGGAGAAAAAATATGAGATTAGGGTTTAATCAACCCTTCTCTCAGTATTTTTATAAAACGTTTCCATAATTACAATATACTCCCCATACTAATAATTATTGTGTTAGACCTCCTCTAACATGAACATATTACATAACTTTGCTACTTCTACAATTATGACTGAATTTTGGACAAAATGAAATGCAAGAACCTTTTGATACTAGTCCTTGTGGAACAGAAAATAATTCACAATATTTTCACCAAGTTACCAAAAACTTTTAATACCTTATATTCAACATCCAATCCAAATTGAATTAAGATAACACAGAAGCTATGATATCATCATCCATCAAATCTAAGCAACCCGAAACTTTAATCAATTATAGACTATCAAAAACAAATGAAGAAACAAAAAAGCCCTATGGTAGCAATGTCAAACTACGTCACAAAATGAGCATGTGTTGGGATCCATGTATAATATGGCTCAGTTGTACCAAAATAATATTAAAGAAAACATAGAATATTTTTAAACTTTATAATAACAAATAATACTACATTAAAATACACAAAAAATAAATTATATATTCATCTTCCAGTAATTAAAGAGGTCTAACACATTAATAGTTGGACCTATATTTGTAATTGATACCTATAAATGTACCCAAGTCCTAGAACATTGTATCAAATATGTCAACTATAACAAGGTGCACATGTGATACGATGTATCGTTACTGTTGTATCATTGTACCACAATCACAATATTAGACAATCAAGATTGGTGATAATTAGCAGGTGCAAGCTAGCCTCGTTGGTAAAGTCTTTGGGTGATGATACCATAGACTTGGGCTCAATTCCACCAGCACCAAACTGATCTCATTGAAAAATCAGGCTTACCGGAAAAAAAATTAGGTTGGTAATAATTAGGATTAGAAAATTATGATTATTTGCTTTTCCATATTCAGACTTTTGTAGTGTTCCACATAGAAAATCAATATGGGTCAATGTAATCACCCTACAAATATTAATAAACACATTCTATCAAAATGCAACCACCAAAGACAACTCACAAAAATCATTATCAAATAATCATTTGTTCCAACCCTGTCATTTATCCACTCGTTTTAGATGTAGAAAGAATATGGAAATTAATTATATAAGTGTTACAGACATTGTATGGATAAGATAATCCCTTCTGGTAAAATTGTACTTATATCTCTCATGTATGGCCTCAGTTTCATGAGTGCAAGAAAGGATAAAAAAACTCTGGTCCTTGAAAGGTTAATTAATGGGAGCAGGAAACATTATACGTGATATTAGAACTTAAAAATAGGTTGTGCTACATTGAAGTTTAGCCTACTCATTGTATATGAAAAATCTAAACATCTAACAATAATTAGAATAAAAGATAAAGTATAAATAATAAAAATAAAAATAAAAAAAGAAAACTCATGGCTCTAAAAATGGACTATAAAAATCTTGGAAGTGATAACTAGGGGCTGCGAAGTTTTGTGAGAGCAAAATTCCAAAGCAGAAGCAGCACCATTCGAAACAACTGAATTTAATTCCCTTGCATTGTGTGGCATGCATGCTTAGTTAAGGAGGATTCTTCTTGTCCGGATAAAAGTATTCATCAATAGAAAATATCCCTAAAGAACTAAGAACTCACCCCAGCATTGAAAACAAGTTGAATCACACGAATGGGAGCGGCAACCACATCTTTTGATTTGTATCGATCATCCAATGGTAGACTTTGTTCCAAAATCTAGTCAAATATTGTCATTGTTAAACTAAATAAATATATAATGACAAAGCCACAAACTAAGTGGGTCAATGATGCCTTTAAATTTACCTGCAAATGATCTCCAAAGAGTTTAACTTGAGATGTTGCTTCATCATCTCTTATTCCAATGAATGCTTCAAATGTAGCCTAGAAAATATGTAGTGCAACCTGTAAGTGACCCAATGAAACCTAATAGGAAATGAATGATATGAAATATCTGTACAGAAAGCTAAGTGAAACAAGTGAAAGACTAACTGCTTCAAATGTATATAAGCAAAGGAACACATCTGCGATACATCTTGGGATAAACAAACTACATATAAATAAAGAAAGAAGCTCCAAACCACCCAATTAACTTTTCGATGGACGAATAAATGCCATCACTAAATTCATCTAATTGAGATGACCAGCCAGCGTTGATTGAAAATATATACTTACGACATTCCTTCACAAACAATTCGAGCATGAGCTGTAAAACAATTTTAGAAGTAGAGGATAAGGTGTCTTCTTGCTAAGATTCCTTTGATGAGGCATTCCTTAAAATAGTGGCCCCATTTCAACCCCCATTTTGCCTGGCTGCAACATGTAAGGATTTGCATATCTACCATGTAAAGCAGAATTTAACCAAAATTCCACAAACAATACATCCTTCCTAAATTTACATGTCTTTGATCTCCTCATCATCTGAAGGAAACCGAATTCTTTCCAAACCAAACTTGAAAAAAGTTCAAATTAAAGCTGAATTTCAAGCTTTGACTGCATTACAAGAGGGACTCGGCCAAAGATCCCTTTCTACAGTACTAATATTGGAGGTGTGAATAGACCTTGAAAGCATGGACAGAGGATAGGTTAACTTGTTTTGTTTTGTATTACAATTTGCTATGTATAATCATGCCACGAGGTGTTTGTGTGCCAAAGTCGTACTGCATAGATTTAGTATTAGTCCTAATTATCTTAAAAACCCTCAATTTCTAAATGTATCCCTCCATGGACGATGCATTTACTTCTGTTGTAATTCAACTAACCAAGACTACAACATCAATAAATACTATGCATCATAGGATATCTCCTAAATATGATCAATTAATCCATCAATCACTTGTGCAAAAAGATGTGGACTTAGGTTGATCGCTAGTGTAACTCTACGACAACTGGAAACTCATTTATCTTACCACCAATTGTTCTAACACTATAACAACCCCAACAAAATATGCTTAACAATGTGATGCAAGACGGTGAGGAAAGAGGAGGAAAAAAGGGTGCTTAGGGAATGTGGTTGAGGATTTTGGGTAAGGATTAAGGATTAGGGTGATAATAGGAAAAGGGTTTCCAAAAGCCCAATTAGCTATTGAAATGTAAAATGCAAAGTTTTATAAATTATGATATTTTGATTGGGTTGGATAAGGGATAAAGGAAAAGGATTATAGGGTAAGGATTAAAGGTTAAGAGAATGGGGAAAGGATTAAGGGTTGAGGAAAAAAGTTTTCAAGAAATCAAGATTCAAGAATCAAAATCAAAGAATTCAAGAATCAAAACTCAAGAAATCAAGAATCAAGAATTCAAGATATCTTGAAAAATCAAGTAAACGTAATTTATGGATTGGTTTCTTGAAAAGATTAGAAGTTTCTTGATGCTTTCTTGATCTCTTACAAATAAACAAAAAAAAATTGTAGAAAAAATGGATTGAGGAAGAAGATAGAAGATAATAAAAAGATTAAAGAAAACGATATATTTACCTTGGAATCCCCTAATGATTTCCATGGCAACAACCATATTGAATGCCCCAATATTTAAAACAAGATAACAATTCTGTTTTTCTATTCATTCATCAACTATATTTGAAATCAATTACAATAGTCATATATATAGGTTAGACTCAATACCCTAATTCTAAAATTATAAAAAAAATTGATACTTTTGATATTAAGATGCAAATCCCATGTAAAACTGATACCCTACCAGTATTTTGACCATAACTTTCTCAAAACTAATGGGAATCACAAAATCTTGAGCTCGTTGGATAGGCATCTGATAACCTTTCAAACAACACCAAAATTAACTTAATACAATAAGTTTTGACCCCTCAAAACAATGTCTAAATAAAAATGACATGAATAGTACCTAGACTTGAATCAAATTCCTAAACTAACATAATAATAAACTTCTATAATAAAAAAAAAATGAAACAGACCCATAACTAAAGTCCAATAATTAAAATAAAATAAATCCTAAAACTAAAACATTACCCAAATAGGTTAGGCCCATGAACTTAGATGTCCCCATCACAATGTCACTAAATTTTTTGAGATAAGGCTTTCTTGATGATGCTGATGACTTGTTTACTCCACTTTTCGGAATACCAACCAAATTAACTTTCTAGTGATGTATTACTAAGTTAGTAAACCCATGTCTAATATGTTATCTTTTCTCAAAACTTCTCCATTTTTCTATGTAATAAGGAAGTAGCCTCGAAAGTAAACGTTCTTGACATAAATCCAAAC
This sequence comes from Akebia trifoliata, assembly GCF_017979445.1. NCBI lineage: Eukaryota > Viridiplantae > Streptophyta > Magnoliopsida > Ranunculales > Lardizabalaceae > Akebia > Akebia trifoliata. The sequence continues at coordinate 13,192,393 of NC_141375.1, forward strand.
TGGTTATGATACAACTGCTTTTTTTTTTCTTTACTTTTTCACCATCACTATGCTCCCATAATTTGTAGCGCAACTCATAGGTTTTATCCCACAACAATTTGTGAAAGTTTTCCCATCACCCTTGTTCTAATAAATAGGAGCTCTAGAACTTCTTCATTTACCAGACATCTCCTTAGACTACAAAAGCATATTAAACAACTTAGTTAACAATCATAATCCTATTTATTTCATGCACTTTCAAACCTCCATTGGAATATCAACTGGATGTGAATTCTTTCCTACAGTTGTAGGCATGGTTCAAAGTTTCGTTCTGTTTTGAAATATTTCAGTGGAAAATTCAATTTAAACTCAGAGTGGAACATAAAACATTGAATGATTCAGGAATGTTTCAAACTATCACATAATGTCTCGGAATGTTTTAATCAAGACCATCTTGGTTTTTCTCTTCATCAAGACATTGCGATCAGGAGAGATTATAAACCTTGGTTCTAAGAACCTTCTACCCTTTATGTGTTTCCACACCCTTTCATGCTTTAGAATTTCGCTCCAACATAGTGAAATAAAAAAAATTAAAATTTATCCACAATAGCCATTCCCAGCTCAAGCACCCAAGTCCCCTCCCCTCACGCAAGCGCTCGCTTCATGTACCTAAGGTCTTTCCTATCTTCACCTTAGCCAAATCTTCTTTAACCTCTGAAACCTTAATCTTATAACGTGAGTTTGTCTTGTTGACAAGAGTCATTCATCTTCAACAGATGGGAAAAGGAATTTCTCTTTATTCTTTGTCCCCAGTCCCTCCCATGTATTTTACAAAACAAACCTAAAGTGAACAAGAGTGAAAAATCAAAAAATTAAGTACACCATTGAACCTCAAGAAAGCAGCATGTACTAATTTTGTCAGTCAATCCACCCGATCTTATTTTGTCAGTCTTAGGCATCTTGTTTATGTGGTCTAAAGCTTGTAAAGAGCTTGCAGGGGTTTTCTTCGAGGATTTTGTAGGGAGATGGGATCAGGTGTATGGTATTGCGAGAGATTAACTACTATGTATTTTCTGTCCGCTTGGCTGGCCATCTCAGCCGACCTTGCTTTATTATCAATGAAATTTTGTGCTTATAAAAAAGAAAAAAGCAGCATATACAAATGACCATAAACCTTTAAGTGATTTATTTCTTATTGGTCCATGAAGTTGGAGTGTGATTATGCACTTATGGTAAAAATCGTGACAACCCATAGCAGGTCAATTTCTGTTTGAGAAAGCTAAGTGACAGATTTTCCAAAGTGCTGAAGGCAAAATAAGAGCCCAGAAAGAGTAGCATCTGCTCTGAGTTTTGCAGGCCTGATTCCAAAACCAAAAAAAACTAATATTTGAGACCTCCATATCATAAATTTATCTGTATCTATTTTCTCGGACTCTTTTTTTTTTCTTTTCAGTTCATTATTCTATAGTGCACATAGAGTTCACTACAATGCCTTCCATTTTCATCCGGTCATGACTTGTTATAGTCACACACACCATAGAAGATAACTGCAATATTTGGGAAGCTTCTGACGATATCTGGACCAGCAATATAAAAGAAAAATAACTGCAGATAAAGAAGCTTCCATATCTAAGTGAAATGCTAAACTCAATATAAGGCAAGGATGGGTAGTTCTAGGCCTTCATACGTAAAAGATAAAAATGGGAACAAAGGAGATGGCCAGATCAGATATACCTTATATCCAAAAAGTGTATCCTCGTATGTCTCGTATGGGCCTATAGTAACATCCAACTTAGAGTCCTGCAATTTATTAAGAAAAAACTGGTAAGTGAGTTGGTTACAGTCACATAAAAATCAGGACCAAAAAGGTTCTTATATCTCATATTCTAACAAAACATAGAACATAAAACAGTCCGATTGATATTCATGAAAAGCAAAAGCTCATCAAAGAAAGCAAGGAGCAGATTTCTCCATATGAAAGCTTTTAAACTTTGCTTACAGTAACACACACACACACACAAAGATTTTAGTGAACAATTCGGTCAGCTTGGGACTATAACATTTTGATTAATATAGAATACTATAAATTTTGTTACAATTAAAAGACAAATACTATCATGATGGATAGTAAAAGGAAATAAGAAGATGCACTCAACCTGTAAAGGATTTTTTACTTCAATATGCCCATCATACTTGTATCAACATGCGTATCAAACCCAACGAATTATAAACACCTAGCTCGCTGCCAGAGAAATTAGATTGATTTCCCCACCATGTAAGAGACTAAATGAAGACGATATAGTTCAGAATCCCAAATCATGTGGTGCAAATTTCCACATGTAAGTCCTACCAGGCTACCAATTATAACTTAGGACACCATGCCGATCAATCAAATCAAGGCAAATGGCACAATGTGAAAGGTGCTTTTTAAGGGTAGAAATGTCACAAAAAAATGCTTACATGATAATACATGGGACAAGATTCAGGGTAAAGTCTGGTGGATGAGAGAGACCAATGGAGGTATGTTACCACAAAAATATCCATGCAAAGTCGCTTGTGGGAAAAAAGCTGATAACATACAAGTTTTGGGCAACTAGGCTGACACATTCACTACGTGTCACCAAGCCTCATACATGTCAATGCTTATAAGGCTTGCAAAACTGAGTTGAGAGCATCATTATCCTTTCACACAATTCCATATTACAAGTAGGGTCCCGAGCACAAATCAGAACTGAACACAAGGTTACAAAGTAAGGGGTTCACAACTGAACATGACTAATTGAGAACTACATCACTCTAAAAGTCTTCTTTCAAGCTATGCTCCCTCTCAAACCCTCTCCCTCTCCCTCTCCCCTATACCACTTTCTCTATACATCCCTGATTGACGTAACAGCGACCAAATGCCAAATGGATCTTGCCTTGGTTTAGGAAAAAATTGAAGCCACCTTACCCAACCTTTCAACGACATGTACGCACACGTGCAAATAACAATTAGCATGTATGTCACGTGCAAATAGAAGGATCCACCCTGTTATACCGAGTGATTACTAACAAGATAGCAAAGAAAATGTTATAAATAAAAAGATGGATATGAAGTAAACCCTGCTGAATGATATAAAACTGATAGCAAATGCTGAACAAATTCATAAGCATAAAAATTATACTAACCAACTCCATCCAAGCTATGTCCGAGTCATGATAGTCATTTGAAAGAAAAGCATCGGCTTTGATTTTCAGCAACCTCTTCAAACTACACATGGAAAATAGTGTGGAATTTTAAAAATCTAAATTTGGTTATGGAAGTAAGAAATCTTATAAATGAACCCTTAGCTTTAGAAATTCAGTAAACAGCCTACCTAGGAGAGTTGGTCAAGTCCCCAGCTTTGTGAAGCAGCTCAGCTGCTTTCGTAAGAAGAGGCTTATACTCATGAGAGTATGGAACAATATAAAGATCATGAATAGACCCCAAAACCTGGTCATCACCACTAAATGTACTAATGACTTGAGGAGCATCCAAAGTAGATTCACTATGCCTTCTAATAACATTAAAAAACCCAGTTGCAGCTTCTTGTTGTTCATCCCGTAGACTACTCTTCCATAACTCAAACTCCTATGAAAAATACAGAAATCCATGGGTCTTCAAGTTGAATAAAAGAAATAACATGTAGATGATAATCCACCATGGAAAATTCAGAAGAAATTCCATTAAATCAAGGGAAGAGTATTAGTTCTACATATTTATGGTATAACAGTCAGCAAATAACTTCCCCAAGTGTCATCACATGTGCAATTACCTTTTTGTCCATATCTGGAGGATAGAAATTTGCACCAGGGGGTTTCAGCATTGGGAATGCAGCTCTGTATTCAAGACCCTTCCACCCTGGTATAGGTCTTGTAGATTCCACAAGCAACTTGACAGCAGAATCTGCAGTTGTTAAAAATGCCCGATTCTCATCAAGGCATGACCTGTTACATGATGAAAATGAGAACTTTTCGGGACAGTGTTTATAAAGCCATAATTATTCTCTGGCTTTTAGCTAAACTTTGAAGTAAATGATCTTTTCATGGAAATAAATTCTCTCTCCCAAAAAAGAGGGAGGAAGGCCAAAAAATAATTAAAGAGACATGCACAATATATTAAATTTTCATAATTGTAAACTAAAAGTTTCTCTTCCCAAAGTACCAATTCTCTTCCAAATTTCTGAAGTTATCACTTATTTATTTTTTTAAAGAATTTCAAACAATGTAGTTCTGCAAAAATATTAAAATTTCACTGTATACATTATTTGCTTGAGATTATGTTCGATAGAAAACCTTTTAGTTGGAATGGACGTTGGGTGACATGCAGGAATCCCACTCTAAACCAGTTTATGTAGCTGTGAGTGTAGAAGAAATTTAGAAGAGAAAAGTCAAGTCTCATAATGAGATGTTGGTATATATTTATAACCAATAATAAGGGAATGGACATAAATGCCCTTACAAAGAAATAAAACTAAATAAACTAATTTTAGTCAAACTAGAACTGACTATTCTAATATTTCCAATACTCCCCCTCAAGTTGGGGCAAATATATCAACTAGACCCAGTTTGGCAAGGTGAGAGTTAGTGACAGAAGCTCCAACAGATTTTGTAAGCATATTGGCCAGTTAATCTGAAGAAGGAACAAAGACTGTCTTAAGAGCACCAGATCGAACTTTCTCCCTAAGAAAGTGAACATCAACCTCGATGTGCTTAGTTCTTTCGTGAAGGACTGAGTCAGATGCAAGCATGATAGCAGACTTGTTGTCACAGAACAGCAAGGAGGAACTAGCAATAGGAAATCCCAACTCTGTCAGCAAAGATCTAAGCCAAAGAAGCTCACATGTGCCAAGAGCCATAGCACAATACTCAGCTTCAGCAGACGAACGGAAACCACACTCTGTTTCTTACTTTTCCATGAAATAAGGTTACCACCATAGAAAGTACAAAAACTAGATGTAGATCTCCTATCTGTAAGAGAACCCGCATAATCAACATCAGTGAAACAAGACAAATGTGGCTGAGTAGTAGACAAACAAAATAAGCCTAGATCAAGACGAGACTTCAAGTAGCGAAGAATACGATACACAGCTTCAAGATGAGAGGTACGCGGAGCATGCATAAACTGGCTAACTACACTAACCGCAAAGGTCAAATCCGGTCTAGTATTAGTCAGATAAAATAGACGGCCTACAAGTCTCTGGTAAGATGAAGGATCAGATAACAGTTCCCCAGATTCAGCTTGAAGACGATGGTTCTGATCCATTTGGGAAGATGCAGGACGACACCCAAGCATACCGGTGTCCTGAAGAAGATCCAATGTGTATTTGCGTTGAGATAACGAAATACCACGATGTGAGCGGGCTACCTCTATCCCCAAAAAGTACTTGAGAGGACCTAAGTCCTTAACTTCAAAAGCATTACCCAATTGCCTTAACTCTGTCAATCCATTGTGCATCGTTTCCAGTTAGTATAATATCATCCACATAAACCAAGACAATAGTATTGCGACCATCTACTCCTCGTCGAGTAAAGCAAGTATGGTCAGAGTGGCATCTAGAAAACCCCATAGATAGAATGACCTCAGAGAAATGCTGGAACCAAGCTCGCGGAGACTGTTTTAGGCCATATAGAGATTTGAGAAGACGACATACTTTCCCAGAATACTCCCCCTGAGGACCAAATCCCGGAGGGGGGTCCATATAAATGACCTCTGTCAGATCACCATTAAGGAAAGTATTCTTCACATCAAGCTGGTGAAGAGACCATGAATGACAGGCCGCTAAAGAGATAAGTAAACGGACAGTCGACAGTTTGGCTACAGGTGCAAATGTGGCTCCAAAGTCTTTTCCCGGATTCTGCGTAAATCCCTTAGCGACTAGTCGAGCCTTGTAGCGATCAACAGCACCATCTGCAAAGTACTTGACGGTGAAAACCCATTTACAACCAACAGTCCGCTCCCCAGAAGGAAGAGAAACAAGATCCCAAGTGTGATTCTTCTGCAATGCATCCATCTCAGTAGTCATGGCTCTAGTCCACATAGGGTCACGTACAGCCTCAGATACAGATCGAGGAACCCGAATAGAGTCTGTGGTGGCAACGTAGGCTCGATAGGAAGGAAAAGACCCTGATAAGAAACAAAATGGGCGATAGGGTAATTAGTAACACACCCTCGCTTACCTTTGCGAAGTGCAATAGGTAAGTGAGAGTTAGAAATAGAAGGAATAGGTGTAACCGTAAAAGGGGATATACCTGAGTCCAAGGAAGAGGTTGGCAAAGTTTGAGAGGGGAGGCCGACGAGAGCAAACTTGCAATGGTGGCGGCGAAGATGAAGATAGAGCGAAACTAGAGATGGTAGCACTATTGGAGAAGAATCCTGCAAAGGAGAAGAGTCCTGCAAAGAAGATGAAGTACGAAAATATAGAACATTTTCAAAAAATGTGACATCTAAGGAATGAATAATAAAATGAAATAAGGGATCATAACACTGATACCCCTTTGACATAGAAGAGTAACCCAAGAAGACACAACGGACAGCTTTGTCATCTAGTTTGGTGCGATGAGGAGTTCTATCCTGAATAAAGCAAGTACACCCAAAAACTCTAGGTGTAATAGGGAAGAGAGTGCTATCAGGTCGAAGAACGTGAAGAGGCACCTGTCCCCCTAAAGTGCGGCTCAGAACACGATTCAGAGGAAAGCAGCAGTAAGAACGGTCATATTCCAATAGGACTTGGGAACATGCATCCCTCGCAGAAGACAACGGACGATGTTCATGAGGTGGACGATTTTTACATTCCGCCACCCCGTTTTGCTCAGGAGTGTATGGGCAAGTTAACTGATGAAGCATACCACACTCATGGAGATGGGAATGGATCCTATCAGAAATATATTCCCCACCATTATCTGTTCTAAGAGATTTGACAGTAATGTTGTATTGAGTTTGAATCATTTTAAGGAAATTAACAAAAATAGGGAACACCTCAGAACGAGAATGCATTAAATAAACCCAAGTACAACGAGAATAGTCATCAATAAATGTAACATAATATCTATGACCATTAAAAGCAGTAACAGGAGAAGGTCCCCAAACATCAGAATGAACTAAATCAAAAATAGCATTAACTCTATGCATGCGAGGAATATAAGAAGTACGTGTATGTTTAGAAGGCTCACACACAGAGCACTAAATTTGTGTCCACTACAAGAGTTTTTTAAAGCAGGAAATAATGAACATAAGTGTTGAAAATTAGCATGTCCTAATCGAGCATGCCATAAGTCTAAAGTCTGAAAAGAAAAAAATATGAGTTCTAGTAAGTGGGAGAATGGAGGCTGGAACAGCAGTAGGAGGAGCTCCAAATATGTACAGCCCATCCCTCTCATACCCCTTGCCAAAAATCTTCCTCGAAGTCAGGTCCTGAAAGACACAATGAGTAGGAAAAAATGTTACAGAGCAATTTAGAGATTTTGTTATACTACTCACAGACATAAGATTAAGAAATAGGTGAGGAACATGAAGAACAGAATCAAGAAAAAAACAGGGGTTAAGGAGATAGTACCATTGCTGTGAATAGGGGTAAGAGACCCATCAACAAGGCGAACCTCCTTGTGAGTAGTAGGAAAAGTGGGAGAAATAAAATGATTAGACTCACCGGTCATGTGATCAGAGGCACAAGAATAAATCACCCAAGTCAGAGAAGTAGAGTCAGACTGAGAGGCATGACATGCAGAAGAGGTACCTGGAGGTGTGGTAACAGATGCGACTGTTGAGGATGAGGGAGTCTGAGCCTGGAGCTGATCCCGTACAATAGCTGTAATCTACATCTATAGATGTTGCAAATCCATAGTTCCAAGGGACGCAGAATCAACAAGGTAGATTCCACAAGAGCAACACGGGGCTATCCCCCAGAAGATCTCAACAGGTGGGGATAAAGTTGAAAACAATGGGCCTTTTCATGGCCAATCTTCCCACAGTGGCTACACGTAAGACCACTACCTTTACCACGTCCACGGATTCCACGGCCTGGATTTCCGGATCCTTGAGTACGAGAGTTAGAGAAACCCGAGTTGCCTGCAATAGCCATCTGATATGTGTCTAGATTAGGGAGAATGACAGGGGACTGAGTCTGGGAAGGAACTACACGGCGACGACGCTCATCGCTATCAATTGTCGCAAATGTCTCAAATAGGGACGGTAGAGGCGTGGTATTAAGGATTTGGGTCCGCAATGCCTCAAACTCAGGGCGTAGACCCATGAGGAACTGATATGTCTGATGTCGAGCAATTCTCTTGACCACGTACACGGCTGCCTCAGTAGACAACTTAGCTATAAATTCATAGTGCGAGAGTTCTTCCCAACGGGACTGAAGAAATCCAACGTAATCTGCAACACTCTAATTTCCTTGTGTATCCTGAGCAATATCCCAGTAAAGTTCATAAATTCGCGAGTCATTACGAGCATGTGCATATGTTTGGGTGAGAGTGGACCACAAAGAAGAAACTGTCTCATGATACATAAACATAGTGTAGATGCGTTGCTCCATGGAGTTAAATAACCATCCAAGAATGGTGCAATTATCAATTTCCCATTGTTCAAATTTAAGATCAGTGAGAGGTGGCTTTGGAACAATGCCGGACAGCCAACCAGATTTTCCTCTACTACCCAAATAAAGTCGCACCGACCGAGACCAGGACTGAAAGTTACAACCATCTAGAGGGGCATTAGTTATACGTTGAACTGAGAAATTAGCCCCAAGGTTTGAAGTAAAGTCCTTGGTTTCGTGAGTCGTCATGGCACACTATGAACAGGAAGAAACTTTGGATTGAAGAGAGATTTCCCGTAAGGCAAGATAATACTATTGATTGTTGTCAACAACACTCGAAATAGCCACTATTACTGTTGTTGGGATTTAGGTAACCAAAGTAGATGGCGTAGATCACAGAAACAGCCTATGCTGTTATCGTAGGACCTGTAGGCTGATCACAAGGGCAACGAACACTTGACAACTGCTGTGGCAGGGCCTGTAGGCACTGATTTCACCCAGTTGCTGCTGTCGCAGGTCCTGTAAGCTGATCGTAAGAGCACTAATACTTGGCTGTTGCTGTCGCAGGGCCTGTAGGGTTGATCAACTCTTGTTGTTGTCGCAGGACCTCTGGGACTAATCGCAGGGCACCAAAACCCTTGCTGGTGCTGTCGTAGGGCCTCTAGGGCTGATCGCAGGGCACCCAAACCCTTGCTGTTGCTGTCGTAGGGCCTCTAAGGCTGATCGCAGGGCACCCAAAAGCTGGTAGCTACTGTCGCAAGGCAGTTTCAGGCCTGTAGACTGATCGGAGTTCACCCAACCCTTGTCTAGGGTTGATCAACTCTTGTTGCTGTCGCAGGACCTCTAGGACTGATCGCAGGGCACTCAAACCCTTGTTGTTGCTGTCGTAAGACCTCTAGGGATGATCGTAGGGCACCCAAAAGCTGGCAGCTGCTGTCTCAAGGCAGTTTCACGCCTGCAGACTGATCGGAGATCACCCAGCCCTTGTCTGCTGTTGTTGCAAAGAAGATTAGGGCCTGTAGGGATGATTGCAGCGCAGGTAGGAACTGCAAAAAGCAGCGAATACCTAGGCGAATACCTAGAGGGATGATCGAAGTTCACCCAACAACACTAGGGCTAATCGCAAAGAGAAACCCTAACGTAGGGCAAAAAACACAGTGCAAATCTCTATTGCAGCATGTGATCCAAAAAATAATAATGAATCAGAAAAAAAAAAAAAATTTGCCCCTGAAGGGGCGAAACTCCGGATGAGACTACTACTAGATGATTGCGGTGATTAAAGAGAAGAAGAAAAATTGTTGAAGAGAGTGGTGTTTTAGCTCTAATACCAAGAAGAAATTTAGAAGAGAAAAGTCAAGTCTCATAATGAGATCTTGGTATATATTTATAATCAATAATAAGGGAATGGACATAAATGCTCTTACAAAGAAATAAAACTAAATAAACTAATTTTAGTCAAACTAGAACTGACTATTCTAATATTTCCAATAAGTGTAGGTTTCAGATGTCGAATCCATATCTTTCCAGTAAAGGAAGGAATGGATTAAAAAAATCAGTTTATTCGGATTAAATAAACAAGCCATAGGATGATGTGTTTTCAAAACAGATCCAGAACCTGGGTGACAGATCTTATATTTTTTTCATATATATTCAAAGGTTACCATGCTACTAAGAGTTGAGAGGACACCTCCTAACATGCTTAATTAATGCTAGTTTATAGGTTAAAAATTAAAATCCTTCCACATTAATTTGGGAGTGCTAAAACATTTCATCAAAAACACATGCAGGGACTAAATTCACCCTCCCCCCCAAACACCCCACCCATATCATCACTGCTGAATTTCTCAGCTTCAGTCATTTAAAAAAACGATATACTTGTAAAAGACTGATAGCCAAAAGGGGGTACTATGCCAACAGTTTGATAAGGCAAGGGGGCGTCTCAAATATAAACCAAAGCCTGGAGGAGTATGGTAACCCATATAGCATATAAATGGGCCAGGCAGGGCAGGATTCAGAGTTTGTCCCATTACTCCTCGTACGATATTGGCCCAATGGGCCAGCACCCCCTAGCCCAAGCCCTGTTCTCTTAATAACCAAGCCTAACCCAGCCTGAAATCTATTCAGCTTTACTTTTGTTGCCCACCCCAAACCAAATGGGATGGACTTCAGGGCAGCCCCTGGCCTGGTGACACACCTAATAACCAGCAATATGAGGGGGCGCTCTAATCCTATTGTCAACATGTTTTTGATCTTCCTAACACATCAATAAAAAAGAAAATATATATATATATATGACATACCAGGGACTCTTGTTGATCAAATAATACATCCATTTTAACTTATCCAAGTTAGATAAATCAGCGCGCTCCTTCAACCAATCTCTCAATGGTGGATTGTTGTACCATACCTAGAAAAAAAGTATCAATAACAGTCATCTGATAGCATTTAATATGTATGTATATATTGATGGGAAAGTTGGACTTAAACCCACAACCTCAAAGTTGCTTTGCAATATTTCAAACGAACTGAGAAATGGGTCCAAGCCCAATAGCATTTAATATTTAATGTGCATGTATTTAGATCAATATGCATTGAAATGAAAATATATCTAAGAAAGAATAGGACTACACACACACAAGCATGCACACACACACGAGAGAGAGAGAGGGAGAGATGTAACAACCTGCAAATAAAAAACTTCATCAATAACCATTGCACATTTAATAAGTAAGATAAGAGCTTCCATGTCTGCCTCCGTGAGCCCAGTCAACTGTATTCAAAAAGAAAGAAAGAATCAACAAAGATATTTAAAGATTAGAACCATAGAAATTTAAACAATATCACATTAATTTATGAGCCACACTGAGAATTTAAGGATAAAAAGTGATTGAGACAAGAAACACAAATATCATTTCACACCAGGTAAGTCAACAATCGAAGTTGATTTCTTGCTAAGACTATTACTGAAAAGCTTGGAGAAAATAGCAAGAATCTACGATCTTATATTGACTTAGAAAAAGTATATGGTAGTCCCTGGATAGTTAATGTGTGCACTAAGAATCAATTGTTACACTAATTAGTACCCGGATAGTAAATGAATTAACCCTACTTAGTGCCTTCGGTCATTTATTGTGAATCAGTTAACTATGGGCATTCAAATGGTCCCTTAGTATGCTATTTTCAGATGATATATTGTTGGTTGATAAACTGAAGAGGGAGTAAATTTCAAAACTAGAACTATGGAGGATATGATAATTAGAAGAGAGTGAGTACTCAACCACAATTCAGTATTGCCTACCACCCAGATTCAGATTAGCAGAATGAAGTGTGAATGGTATTCTAGAGGCAATAGGATCTAGCATTGCAACAAGAAAATTTTGCATATAACAATGCTCGTAGCAGATCAACTGGGAAGAGTCCATTGAAGTGGTTGATGGGCAGAACCCTACCCATTCATTAGACTTGGTTCCTTTTCCAACTACAAGAGAGATCATACTAATGCCAAGAAGTGTTAAAGTAGATGAAAGAGATACATGAACAAGTGTGAGATTACTAAGAAGTCAATACAACCAAGATCTTGAACAAGTAATGGGTAAGCCTCATCAGTTCAATGATTTCAATGTAGGAGACTTTACAATGGTTTACCCAAGAAAGAAGAGGAATCCGGTAGAAAAATATAATAAGTTGAATAATAGAAGGTAGGATCATTCAAGATCTTGATTAAGATGGGAAACATATATATATATATATATATATATATATAGATAGATAGATAGATAGATATCTATATGTAAGGATGAATTACCATCGCATATGGAGACTACAAATGTTGCTGATTTGTTCTAGTATCATGAGCTAGATCTTGGTGGAGATGATGGTTATAACTCAAGTTCTTCTCAACTGAGGGAGAATTACGAGGAGTAAATCCTAGGGACTGTTGATTCTCCACCATTAGATATTCAGATTCCTCCATGGCCAAGGTTTTATCGGAAGGATCCAAACCCTAAGAAAGATACAGAGAAATACGAAAAGTCTAAAAATTGATAGTGTTGTTGCACAATTGTTTTACTATTAGCAGTTTTTCAGTTTATTATTATTCAGTCCACAATTTTTCTTTATTTTTAATTGAAATGGATATTTTTAGGAGTAATAAGTTATTATTAGTAGGGGTAGCATTGTCTTTTTCTTTCTTTTGTTATTTGATTGTGATATATAATAGTTGTGTGGTTAGGGTTGCAGTCAATTTCGACTCCTCCATGTTTCTCCAATCTCTTGTTAAATTCTCCTTCTCAAACTCTTAATCTACATGGTATCAAAGCACACTATATAAGTTTGAATCTTTCCATTTTATTTTATTTTATTAATTTTTACTATTTCTCAATTGATTCGTAAGAAAATCATTTTTTTTATCTAATTGAAGATTAACAAAGAATTCGTATTTAATCCTCCATGCGGAGGTACGGTTGTGGTTGTAGTTGCATGTAGATCCTTATATAAGTAGATCTAAGAAGTTTTCTTAACGGTTGATACTATTTTCAGGTAAATTTTGTGGTTCGATGGTGTGGTGAAAGGTATTGATAGCAGTGTTTGAGGTCATTTGAGCCCTAAAATCAATTCTTCAATCCCTTCTAGCCTGTGTGATTTCACCAAGATAGTTTAGAAGAATTGTAGAAGAGAATTATCAAGTCTCATAATGAGAGCTCGACAGATATATATATATATTAACTAAAGTAAGAATGGACATAAATGCCCTTACATAGAAAACTAACAATAAATAAATATAAAAGGAAACTACATATTTCCAATACTCCCCCTCAAGCTGGAGCAAATATATCAATCAAACCCAGCTTGACAAGGTGAGAGTTAGTGATAGAGAGACCAACAAACTTCATAAGCATGTCGGCAAGCTGATCTGAAGAAAACACAAATATTGTCTGAAGAGCACTAGATCGGACTGCTCCCTGAGAAAGTGGACATCAAGCATGATAGCAGACTTTTTAAGCCAAATAAGCTTACATGTGCCAAAGGCCATAGTTCGATACTTAGTTTCAGCAAAAGAACGAGAAACCACACTTTGTTTCTTATTTTTCCACAAGATTAAGTTACCACCATGAAAAGTGTAAAAACCAAAAGTAAATCTTTTGTCTGTAATATAATCAGCATTAGTGAAGTAGGACAGATGAGATTAAGCTATGGATAAGTAGAAAAGACCAGGACACATCTTCAAGTACCGAAGAATACGATAAACGGCGTCAATATGAGAAGTGCGCGGAGTATACATAAACTGAATGACTACACTAACCACAAAGATCAAATTTGATCTAGTGTTAATCAAATAAATCAGACGGCTCACTAATCTCTGATAAGAAGAATGATCAGATAATATATCACCGGATTCAGCATGAAGGCAATGATTCTGATCCATAGGAGAAGAAGCAGGACGACAACCAAGCATACTAGTGTCTTGAAGAAGATCCAATGTGTATTTGTGCTGAGATAATGAAATACCACAATTAAAGCGGACCACTTCTATCCCCAAGAAGTAGTTGAGAGGACCCAAGTCCTTAACCTCAAAGACACGACCCAATAGCATCTTTACCCTGTCAATCCACTGGGTATCATCTTCATTTAGGATAATATCATCCACATAAACCAGAACAATGGCACAACAGTCATCCAATCCTTGACGTATAAAGTAAGTATGATCTAAGTAACATCTAGAAAACTCTATAGATAAAATGACCTCAGAAAAGCGTTGAAACCAGGCTCACATAGACTGCTTTAGGCCATACAAAGATTTGCGAAGGCAACATACCTTCCCAGAATACTCCCACTGAAGACGAAATCCAAGAGGGGGGTCCATATAAATAACCTCAGTTAGATCACCATTCAGAAAGGCATTCTTCACAGTGGAAATCGAACGGTGGAAAGTTTAGCTACAGGAGAAAATATAACACCAAAATCCTTTCCAGGAGTCTGCGTAAATCCTTAGCAACAAGACGTGTCTTGTATCGATCAACAATGCTATCCACGAGGTACTTAACAGTGAAAACACATTTACAACCAACAGTCCGCTCCCCAGACGAAAGAGGAACAAAACATCCATCTCAACAATCATGGCTCAGTCCACTGAGGATCACACAAGCCTCTAATACAGACCGAAGAACTCGAATAAAATCAGTAGCAGTAAGGTAAGCTTAATAAGAAGGTGAGAGTCCCTGATAGGAAACAAATTGGGCAATAAGATGATCAGTAACACACCCCCGCTTACCTTTATGAAGTGCAATAAATAGAAGGAATAGGAGTAGAAGAAGGTATACCTGAGTCCAAGGAGGAGGTTGGCAAGGTTGGAGAGGGGCGAGGACGACGAGAATAAACCTGAAAAAGTGGAGAGAAAACCGGAAATGGTAGCACTATAGGAGAGAGATCCTGCAAAGGAAAAGAATTCTACAAAGAAGAATTAGCATGAAAATATGGAACATTTTCAAGAAAGGTGACATCCAAAGAATGAATGACACGATGAGAAAGGAGATCATAACAGCGATACCCATTTGACATAAACGAGTAACCCAAGAAAATACATCGAATGACTTTGTCATTTAATTTCATGCGATGAAGGGTTCTGTCCTGAACAAACAAGTGCACCTAAAGACTCTAAGTGTAATGGGAAAAAAATGTTATCGGGTCGAAGAACATGAAGAGGCACCTATCCCCTAAGGTGCGACTCGGAACGCAATTAAGGAGAAAAGTCGCAGTAAGGACTACCATATTCCAATATAACTTGAAAACATGCATCTTTCGAAGAAGACAACGGACAATGTTCATGAGGTGGTGATTCTTTCATTCCACCACCCCGTTCTGTTCAAGAGTGTAAGGACAAGTCAACTGGTGAAGCATACCATACTCTTGAAGGAGGGGCCGAATCCCATCAGAAATATATTCCTCCCTATTATTAGACCTAAGAGATTTAAGTCTAAATCATTTTTTAGAAAATTAACAAAAATAGGAAGCATTATAGAACGAGAACGTATCAAATAAATCCAAATGCAATGAGAATAGTCATCAATAAATATAACATAATATCTATAACAATTAAAAGAAGTAACAGGGGAAGACTCTCACACATTAGAATGAACTAAATCAAATATTGCATTAAACTGATGCATGCGAAGAATAAAAGAAGTACGTATGTGTTTAGAAAGCTCACACACAGAGCACTGAAACTTGTGTCCACTACAAGAGATTTTTAAAACAAGAAATAAAGAACATAAGTGTTGTAAATTGGCATGTCCTAAGCAAGCATGCAATAAATCTAAAGACTGAGAAGAAAAAGTATAGCTCCTAGAAGATGGAAGCACAACAGCCGATACAGCAATAGGCTTAGATCCAAATAGGTGTAGCCCATCCCTCTCATACCCCTTGCCAAAAACCCTCCTCAAATATTACTGAACAATTTAAAGATTTGGTAATACTACTCACAAACAAAAAGTCAAGAGATAGGTGAGGAATATGAAGCACAGAATCAAGGGAAAGGCCAGAGGATAAAGGGATGGTACCCTTGTTGTGAATAAGTGTAAGGGACCCATCAGTAAGGCAAACCTCCCTATGAGTAGAAGGAAATATAGTAAAGGTAAAGTGACCAACTCACCAGTCATGTGATCAGAGGCACCAAAATTAATTACCCATGTCAGAGGAGCAAAGCCAAATTAAGCGACATGTAATGCAGAAGATGTATCTGAAGGAGTGGTAATTGAGGCCACAATCGAAGGGGAGTGGGTATGAGCATGAATCTGATCCCGTACAATATTGGCAATTTGAGTCTAGAGCTATTGCAAATCAATAGTACCAAGAGAAGGAGGAGGATCAGTGGGAGGGACTGAAGATAACTTAATAGTGGCGGCACGGGGAATAGAATGTCCCAAAGGAATTGCAGGAGATCGCAATAGATGGGCATAGAACTGAAAACATCAGGCCTTCTCATAGCCAATCTTCCTACAATGACTGCAAATAAAACCACTCCTATTACCACAACCACGACCTCCACTGCCACGATTCCCAGATCACAGGGCACAATAGTCAGAAAAACTCGAATTGACTGCTAGAGCCATCTAATTTGTGGCTGAAGCAAAAAAGAATACCAGGGGCCTGAGTCTGAAAGAGAACTATACGACAACGCTCATCATTATCAATGGCCGCAAATATTGCAAATAATGAAGGAAAAGGAGTGGTATTGAGAATCTGAGTCCGAAGTGCTTCAAACTCAGGACGTAAACCCATGAGAAACTGATATGTCTAGTGTTGAGTAATCCTCTTAACCACATACTCTGCTGTCTCTGGAGACAACTTAGTCATAGACTCATAATGGAAGAGATCCTCCCAATGGGACTGAAGAAACCAAAAATAATCAGTTACACTCTAAGAGCCTTGGGTAGCCTGAGCAATGTCTCAATACAATTCATAAATTCGTGAGTCATTCCTAGCATACGTATATGTCTAAGTAAGGGCTGACCACAAGGAAGAGATAGTATCATGATTCATAAACATGGTATAGATGCATTGCTCCATGAAATTAAATAGCCACTCAAAAATAGTGCAGTTGTCGATTTCCCATTGTTCAAATTTGGGATCAGTGAGGAGTAGCTTATGAATAGTACCCAACAGCCAACTAGATTTAACTCTACTACCCAAATAAAGTCTCACAAATCGAGACCATGACTGAAAATTACAACCATCAAATCGGGCATTGATAATATGTTAAGCAGAAGAATTTGTCTTGAGAATAGTGTTGGAATCCTTGATTTCTAGAGTCGATGTCATCGCTCACAGTAAAAAAGAATTTAAAAAATATTTGGATTGAAAGGAGATGACATGTAAAACCAATCCAAGACCAAGAGAATCAACACCTCAACCTTCTTGCAAGGCAACAAACAACCCAAGCAGCAGTCGAAATTAGAAATTAGAAGTCGCAGAAATAGCAGTCCAACAGATATTGTCAAAGGGCAGAAATAACCTCCGTACTTGCTGTCGCAAGGCAAAGAACCTCCCAAACAGACCTTTGTTGATGTCGTAGGGCAGAAACACTTCCCCACGTGCTGTTGCAAGGCAGTAAATCTCCCAAGGTTGTTGTCGTAGGGCCTCAAAAGGCTTCCATAAGGCAGCAGCAAGTTCAGAGACCAATCGTGTTCTCCAGTTGCTGTTGCAAGGCCGTAAATCTCCCAAGGTTATTGTCGTAAGGCCTAAAAAGGCTTCCGTAGGGCAGCAACAAGGTCAGAGACCAATCATGGTCTCCAACTAGGCAGAAAAAGGTATATTTGCTATCGCAAGACAAAAAGTCTCCCAAAGTTGCTGTCGTAGGGCAAAATTGTTTCCAACTTGGGCAAAAAAAACCTCTCAACAGCACCCTTTTGCTATCGCAAGGCAATCTTCCAATCACCTTATCTCAAACACAAACCCTAACGTAGGGTAGAAGACAAACCAAAAGACCTATCACAAGGTAGAAACCCTATCATAGCGCAAACAACACAGCGCAGAAAATTAATTGCAGCATGTGAAACATTGATAAAAAATCCTATCGCAACATGTGATTAGGAGAACATAAATAAAAGAAGCCCCTGAAAGGGAGACCTTCCAACAAAGCTGCTCTACGTCAGTAGGTCTCAAAAAATCCAAGAATAGGGGAGGGAAGAAGAGGAGAAGGAAAGAGAAGAGACAAAGAACTTCAAGAGAAAAACAAGCGAAGAAAGGAACCCAAGAAGGGAGACATTGGATTCTCTAGGGGCTCTAATACCAAGAAGAATTGTAAAAGAGATTTATCAAGTCTCATAATGATAGCTTGACAAATATATATATATATTAACTAAAGTGAGAATAGACATAAATGCCCTTACATAGAAAACTAACAATAAAAAAATAGAAATAAATATAAAAAGAAACTACATATTTCCAATAAGTTTCTGCAATTTTTTGGATGGTGTGATTTCATTAAGAGAGATATCTCTTTGTTTTTTAGAGGTTTTTCGCAGATCTTGACTATAAGGAATTAGTGCCAACGATATTTTCAGCCAATAGAAAATCATTCACAAAAATATCTGAAAACCTCTGAATCCAATTTTATTGTGTTCTCATGGTTAATTTATGGAACAGAAAACAAATTTGGGGATTTCGCAATGCCTTGTAAAGCTTCAGATAACTTCCATCAGACTTAATGGAAGCAATTACATTTAGTGGTCTAAAGCAATAAAGGTACTTTTGAAGGCAAAGGGAAAACACAGTCACTTGTTGACAGATAAGCCAACTTCTAAAGATCCGAATGTTACAGATGTATGGGAGCAAAGAGATACTTAGATTGTGACATTGTTGTGGAACAATATGGAACCGCAAATCAATGTAAACTTTATGTTCCTTGACACCTCAACGGGTAAAACACATGTATTCTAGATCAAATAATATCACATGGACTTATGAGCTCACACAAGAGCACTTTTCTTTGCAACAAGATGACAAGACCATAAAGCAAGTTTTTGCCTCTATCATGTGAATGCGTGAAAAACTTAATCAGTACCAACCTATTACTAGTGATATTCGCATGATTCAGAAACAGAGGAAAGATATGGATGTCATTTGATTCCACTTTTCTCTTCAACCAAAGTACGAGGTAGATAGATCTCAAATCCTGGGTAGTCAGGATCTTCCATTTCCTACAAATGTTTTCTCTCAACTTAAGAGAGCCACAATATCAGATAGTGGCAATGTTAGTGGTGATCAATCAGTTTTAGTGGTTCCTAGAGATCGAGGAAGCCTTGGTTGTGGTACTCGTGGTGGTCGAAGGGGTTGTGGTAAAGGTGGCAAGGGTGGTGGTATAGATTACCGAGGAGGTCGAAGTGGAGGTCGTGAAACCCATAAGTGCACCTATTCATGAAATGGGCTTTAAAGTAGAATTACCTGTAAGTCTATTTTGTGACAACTAGGAAGCCATACACATAGCTTATAATCATGTGTTTCATGAGAGGACAAAGCATATTGAAGTTGATTGTCACTTTGTTTGTGACAAACACCTGAATGGTGAAATTGCTACTCTTTATGTGAAGTTTGAAGATCAAGTTGTTGATTTGTTTACTAAGTCATTGGGTTGGTAGGGTTGACTATATTTGTAACAAACTAGGATTATATGATATATATTCTCTAGCTTGAGGAGAAGTATTAGGAGTAATAAGTTATTACTAGTAAGGGTAGTATTATCTTTTTCTTTCTTTTGTTATTTGGTTGTGATAGATAATAGTTGTGCGGCTAGGGTTGGAGTCAATTTCAACTCGCTCCCACGTTTCCCCAATCTCTTCTTCTATCCTCCTTCTCAAACTCTTAATCTACATGCTAAAAATGAGGGGTATAGGGTCTTGTAGCTTCAGTTGTATTTCATAATAAAGTAGGCATGTCATTCATGTTTTTAGAATTGAAGCAATTCACTTTAGAGACCTAGTTTGGATCTTGGGGGAGAAACTTCAGATCTTTTTACGTATGTTCTTGTGTTTGTGAACTATTTTACAGCACTCTTGTGTCGTTGTTGCAATACAAGCACTTCTAGGGTATTATGTGCTCATCGTGTGCTATAAAACCAGACAAAATATCTTACAAGGGCACAATAAGCTAGACAAAATTAACATCTTTTTAGGAAATTAAATAATAACGACAAAACAGCCTAGTTCAACAAATGACTTCAGTCTTATATCAACTTGAGCTTATAATGGGAAAAAGTCAACATAGAAAGCAAGAGAAAAAGCTATTTACCTCTACGTCGAAACAAATAGGAGCATAACGATCAAGTTGTTTTTGAATAGCCAGATGGCGTGCCCCCATGTTCTCTTTATACCTTGAACAATTTTGAACAAAAGATCATTTCCCATAAACAATATAATTCTAAATGAAAATTTAGTAATGCATTTGGTGAAGTGAAAATAACAGATTACATTATTAAGAATAAAGCCTTTCCTAAGAACACATTACTTACCAAGAAAAAAAATGTGGAACCTCAAAAACATTTACTGGTAAGAGCTGCATCATTTGCATAAAATATAACTGAATGTTGGAAGAGGAGTGGGTGCATGGGTAGTGTATGCATGTGATTTGTTCATGTTCACAAGATGTATAATGTCAGATTTTGGGGTTGGGGTGGGGGGGCATATACAAGTAAAATGGCAGTAAATTGAGAGGGAGAAGATTTCCTAGATAGATAATGATTACATTTTGATTTAAATGTTAAAAATGAACAAAGCTAGAAAAGCCTTGCTAAATAGGAACTATCTTTATGGATAGATACCTTAGAAACTGAGAGTTTTAGGATAAGTAGGAATAGGACAAAAAACATGCAGTGCAACAGGATTCGCTTAGCCAACCACAAATCTTTGGGATAAGGCTTTGTTGTTGTAGGAAAAGGACAAAAATACATGCAGTACAACATTACCAAGCACACCCATTGTGAAGAGAATTGGAAAGCATGTCAAATTGATATGCAAGAAGTGGCCCAAAGGGACTACTAATATTTAGGTTCAACCATCCATATAGATAGGGCTATTGGTAAAGATGTGACCATAGAATTAGTATTGAGTGGAGACTAGCATTTGGAGTTTTATGTGATATACAGCACAAATAAAACTAAAAGTTATGGC
Source organism: Akebia trifoliata (assembly GCF_017979445.1). Classification (NCBI taxonomy): domain Eukaryota; kingdom Viridiplantae; phylum Streptophyta; class Magnoliopsida; order Ranunculales; family Lardizabalaceae; genus Akebia; species Akebia trifoliata. The sequence continues at coordinate 13,213,592 of NC_141375.1, forward strand.
AGTAATAAGAAAAGTAACCATGCTTTTGGAGCTTTAAAAAGTTTGGGGAACTTGTTCATAGAATGAGAGCAACGGAAATAATGATGTTGAGATGGATGAGTGGTATTTCTAGCAAATATAATTAGAAGCGAGTACATTCAAGGAATATAGGAAAAGCCTTCATAGGAGATAAAATAAAGAGCACCAAGAAAGGATAAAATACAAGAAATCAATTGAGATGGCTTGGGCAAATACATTAATGACCAATGATAACACTATTGACAAGGAGCACTTTAACTCAAGTAGAATGCTCTAAAACAACAATAAGAAGGTCAATAATTACATGGATAAGAAGAGAAGATCTACATAAGCATGCCAAGACAGAAGACATAGCTCTAGAAAGAGTTGGAAGGAAGAAAAATGATTCATGTTGTTGATCCCAATATTTGGGTAAGGCATGGATGAGGATGCTTGTAGATACCATTCTCAATGGTATTGACCAATGCTTGATGACATTAAGACCAGGAAGGTGTCATCACTGACCTAGTTGTTGGGGAACTCCGCCAAATCAGGGAAGCTAAATGAGGTAAAGGTTTGTTGGGAAAAAGAAGGATCTGCCAAGAAAGACCGCTTCCACCTGGAAGGTTCGTAGGGCTGTCAAGGAAGAAAAAATGTTACCCAAGGTACGTCACTGCCTCACTGGCACCAAGGGGTAAATATAGTGGCTGACACATTTGGATGGGGTGTTACAAAGTATCCCTAACATTTTCCTAACTGGTAAGCATCACTGACAAACTCTGGAATATCTTATGACTTAGTGCAAGTCGTGCAGAGCATAAATTTCCTTGTTGAACTATCAAATGACTACGACACTGCTTACCTAACCTAGGTGATGGTGCAATGCCTGTCTAGTTTGAGACATACAAACACAAGAAAAAAGTGGGGAGAGTTCCACCTTCCTAGATATACCTAACCCCTTGGCAAAACAGGCGATCCAACCTTCTTCACTCAAAGGGATTGCTTCACTGTATTTCTCTCTCTCTCTCTCTCTCTCTCTCTCTCTCTCTCTCTCTCTCTCTCTCTCTCTTTCTCTCTTTTCTCTTCTTCTTTGATCAATTACATCTTTTTCTCTAACTGCTAAACTTTTTTCTAACTTCGTTATCCTCGACATTTCGGTGTAACACGACCCAAAAAACCATAGACTTGATTTAGGTGGAAGTCATCATGGATGAATCCTCATTCCAGGTGAGAAAAGACCTTATCCACCTCCTCAACACCCTATTACAATGGGGGCTCTACCAAGGAAGGTAGTTCACGCTGAATTACGAGAGGAAGGAGGAATCTTGTTAAAGTATAGGAATATGATTGACTCGATCAATGAAGTTAATACAGAGCAAGATAAGCCCAAGTAACCAATATGATGACTGTGCAAAGCATGATTGGGAAGGCATCTAAATCCAATAGAAGTATTGCACAATTTCATCCAAACGAGAAAAGAAATCATAAACTACTTACAATAATTGGCTTATTGTCCACATCAGTGGTTGAGCCATTGAAGTGTGTGAAGTTGAAGAGTTGTGTGTGTGTGTGTGTTGGGGGGGGCACTTACATCAATAAGTTATGGGCTTATGGGCCCAATGCTAAATATCACATAAAGATAAAGATAATAAAAATAAAATAAATCTAAACCTCTAACACTCCCCCTCATGCTGGAGCATACAAATCAAACATGCCCAGCTTGGTACATAATATAGAAAATAAACTCCTAAAGCAACGCTTTTGTGAGGACATCCCCCAATTGATTTTCTGACTTGATGTATAGAGTAATAATCTACTTGGTCAACATCATATCACAGATAAAATGACAATCCACCTCAACATGTTTTGTCCTCTCATGAAAATTGGGTTGCTAGCAAGATGGTTGGCCACCAGATATTTCAATACATAGACATAAGCGAAGAAACCTAAACTCTCATCACCTTGAATAGAGACTAAACCCAAAACATCTCACATGTTGTGTGAGCCATAGCCATATACTTGGCCTCAGCACCGGAACATGCAACCACATTTTGCTTTTTTACTTTGCCAAGTCACCAAATTGCTACCAACAAAGTACAATATACCAAAATGCCCTCATCTTCAACCTCTTGCCAAAAAGGCTTAATTTTCTTCCCAAAAAAAATCCATTGTACCCAACCATGTTCACCATTAGAACAAAATGTGGATAAGGTCTTACACGTATGGATAGATTCGTAGAGTGACTAGGATCCGATGTCCACTCAAACCAATGGTGTAATCATATGATCACCATTTGGATGAGAAAGAGACAAAAAATGATTGATAGGACCTAAATCAAATGGGGGATGAGAGACAAAGTGCTGGACAGAGAGAAGGAGAGGGGGAGAGAGAAAGTTGTGGGGACCAAGAGAATGTGCAGCGAGTTGGTACTCTTGAGGGTTTAATGATAAATGTCACATCTAAGGGACCACTTGAGTTTATAAAAAGAGGATCTCTCTCTCTCCTTCTCTTAGACAAAGGGAGTCAATCGAGGTAACAGATGGGTAGGTAAGACAAGTAACTATCCCAATCTGACTTCCCTTTTATCCGTACTTGTGTCAATAGAAAAGTCAACCTGGGACAACTATATCAATCTCGAGAGGCTATTAAGGGTGTTGTCAACAGTGCTAAGCTACTGACACCTTTGTCGTGCAAAACAAAAGCCTCTCAAATTTTATACATCTGTCAACCTCGAATCTCTCACTTAAGGCCCATCGAACCATGGCCTCATACTACTACTTCCTGGCTGGTTAGTCCTAAACCTTTTAATGTTGATAGGTGTCTTTGAATCTTGATTGACATGAATCTCGAGGATGCCAACCAGAACGTACAGAGGCTAGCAAGTCATGCACATCAACACGAGGCCACACTGCCATGACCATACAACAACTAGGTCTGCCAAAGACACAATTATTTTCCATACCAATACCACGCCTCAACCATAATAACACGCTAATGGGGTACTCACATCAAGTGACTCTCATGGAATAGATGGATGGCGTGCATGATCAAAGGTTCAACACTAACCAACTAAGGGGGGAATAGTACGAGAACAGGGTTCAATGGGCCTTAAGTAAGAGATCAAGGTTGACAGATGGACAGATAGATATAAAACCTAGGGAGTTTCTGTTTTGCAAAACAGAAGCTTCAGCACTATTGATAGCACTCTTAGCAGCCTCCCTGGGTTGACTTAGCTTTCATAGATTGACCTTCTTGCTAATACAAGAAGGAATAGATTGAATTTCGACTGGGACAATAATTTTTCCTACCTACCTATTTGTCATCTCAATTGCCACCATTGTCTTAGAAGTAAGAGAAAGATCTCATTTATATAAACCGAAGTAGTCCCTCAGATCGGACATCTATCATTAGACCCTCACAACTCTCTGCACATTTTCTTGATCCCCACAACTCTCTCTCTTTCTCCCTCTCAATTTCACTCTCCACCACCTGATCTCTCGCATCCCTCTTGGTTCAAGTTCCATCCATCCTACCTTATCTCTTCCTCAACCAAATGATAACCATACAACCACACTACTGATCTGAGTGGACTTCGAATCCTAGTCTCCCCGCTAATTTATCCATGTGTACAAGACCTTATCCACTTTCCATTCAAATGATGAACACTCATCAACCTCTAATGTTTCTCCACATAAACTGTTTTCCTCCACTAATATGATGAACACTCATCAGCACTCATCAACCTCTAATGAAAGTTTCTCCACATAAACTGTTTTCCTCCACTAATATGATGAAAAGGAAGGGAGAATAGCTTCCAAATAGTTAGTTGAAGTACCATTCACAAGGGTGAAAAAAAATGCTATCGAAACACAAATCCAAACCGTCTCATCCATTTTTCACTCAACCCTATTCTTCTAATATGTATTTTGCAAAGTCAATTCATGCGATCATAACAAAGGATAATGACTATATCCAAGAAGACCAATAAAGGCAATAGTCAAAAAGAGTGTTTTCAAAGCTTCCTCAAATGATGGGTTTTTAAACTTTAGTATTGGTATAAAATTCTTTTGTTGGGTGTAAAAAGTAGGGATATGATGTAAATTTAAAAAAAACACATTTAGGTTGGAGTGCAATTGGTGCTAACTACTTGTTGGTACATAGATGTGTTATACTCAATCTCTAGCAAACCACACAAGAAGCTCCTTGCTTTTTGTACCACATTTAGAAAACTTCAAAATACAAAATCCAGCATGGCCATGAATTTACATAAAAGGAAAGAATTACAAAAGAGGGTGGTCACAGATAAGAGAGATTACTAAAATTATTCACAAAATTACACCAGTAAATGCAACCAAAGAAAATGAAGTTCTCTATGATGGATGTCAGTGGTCTACCTTCTTGAAAGTACGTCGAATAGTTGACCATATTGTCCACTAACATCATAAGGGACATATTCAGGATCTTCTTTTGCGAGTAAATTTTGATATTCCTCCCAAGAAATATATTTAACAACAGAAACTTCTGTTTCCTACCAAAAAAAAAACAGGGCAATATCTAGTTTTATTTTATAATTAATTAAAAGAGAATTTACTACATGAAATCAATCACATGTTCCAGTAATCATGATGAAAAAAATGAGCAATTTTAAGTTGGAAGTTAAAACAAATATAAGCACCTTTAAATCATGCCCTAAGCCCTAAACTGACTATGTTTCAACCCTAAGACTTGAAAGGAAATTTCTAGAAATCCACCAACATAAAATCATTTATTTGACCCATAGCTCAGTTGATTTTAAGCATTGCAAAGCAACTTCGAGGTCGTGGGTTCAAGTCCAGCTTACCCATTAAAAAAAAAAAAATTTAAAGAAAAAACATAAAATCCTTTATTTGACATCAAAGGAACAAAACCGAAAAAAAGAAAAAATGGCCCAATGGTGATACTTTTGCCATAATTAATATAAAAAAATCCGATGCTTTGCCGACTTTTTCTAAAGTTTTCCCTTGTAAATTATTCCCAAACCCCAACTTTGTCACTATGCCTCCAAGCACAGGAGATCCTTGGAATTTAATGACTAACGAACATAGCTTCATGCATCAAAATACCAAAAAATAGTTGTAAAATTCATAGACCAACTAATTCAATGAAAGCCCTGATAAGCAACTGTGAGTGTGAAATACCAACATATGAGAATTAAAATTAAATACCTTGTCAATAAGATAGAGAAATAATTTGGTAAAGTGTTTATTACTTTGAATTAAGAAGTATAACCGAGAAATCTTACAGATTCTAGAACTAACCAACTGAACTATAGAGGTAGGTCAGAAAGCACTTTAGTTGATAATCAATATGATATTCTCACCTGAAGAGTAAAAGCCTCCAGAGGAATTGGAGCCAGAGTTGTTACAAGATATACGTCATCGAACTCATTGTTGATAAATTTTCCATCATTTATAACACTGCATTAACAATTTGAAACAAGAAACTGTAAACATTTACATGGCATTCAAGCGCTCATTAACTGTTCGGCAGAGTTCATGATTGAAAGCAGTTCAAGTCTTTGCGAAGCATATACTTAGATGTAGGGGTGCAACTTGGTACGGTTCAAACAAAGAAATGAGCCAAACCAAACCGATAGCTTTGGACTAGTTTGGTTCAATTTGAAACAAGTTGTGGTTCAGTTTTGGATTGAGAAAATGGAGAACCAATCAATTTGGTTTGGTTCTTGGTTCAAGAAATGTATAGAATCTTACTATTGTTTAGGAGTTAGGACATAGATGATTAATTACTCTTTTTTATAGATCAATTTATGACTCTTTTTTTTTAATAGATTAATGACTTATTACATGAAATTTCATGCTCATTATTTTTTTTTTTAAAGTTCATTAAAAATATGTTGCTTCCAAGTAGGTTTATAGGATATTGACAACCCACAAAACCAAACCGAACCAAACCAATCTTAGAGCATCTCCAACAATGTTCTTGTTAAATAAGTCTATGTTAAGGCTCCATGTCCTTTTTGGTCTTTTCCCTTTATTCATATTATGTAATCATTATATAGTCTAATTAGGGCTAATTAATAAACTTAACTTTTTCCTTAATCTTCTTCTCTCTAATTCGAACTTGGTATCAGAACCAAGCTCTCTACCTCCATCGAAACCAACTGCTGCAACTTCATCGACTTATTCTTCCCTAAATCATCGAAACCCTCTCGTTTTCAATTCATATCACCCCTACGGGGGTCCTCTGTCACTACAAACCCTAATCGCATCATGCGATAGGGAGTTAATAGTTAATCGAAGCCTGCGATCAAGCTGTTCTCACAGCAGTGGCTGTATCTAGACCCTACGACACCCCAGGCGACTGTATATGGGCATTGCGACACTCAAGGTAACATTTTTGTTATTGTGCGACCATCGTAGGTGACTGTATGAGGTGTGCAATCACCGTAGGCGACTGTCTGAGACCTGCGATCACAGTCGATGGCCTTCATTGTTTTTTTTTTTACATCGTAAGAGACTGCTCTAGCTTGTGCGACACAGCAAACTGCTGTTCTGAACCTCGCGATCATAGAAGATGGTTGTTTGTTGATTTTTGACTATCGTTGGTTGTTTTATGAGAGTTGTGGCTGTCATTTTTTAACATTACAGCAGGGTGCTGTTTTTGTGGGGCTGTTCTAACAGCAGTATTGATCCTTGAGTCCTCGCTCGCGGTAATGATTATTTGCGTCACACACATCAGTGTTTGATCAGCTTTCACGGCTCTTACAATCGTGCCCCTTGTTATTTACTTGAACTCCCTTCAAACCAAAGTACACGGACCCCTTGATGGCATCTGAGAAATCATCTTCCTCAATCACTAGTACTGGATCGAGTAGCCTTCCTTCTCACTCAACCGATTTTCCAAGCATTCAAATTACTACCGTGAAATTAGATGGTCTTAATTATATCCTTTGGGCACGATCGGTTAAAATGTTCATTGGTGGAAAGGGAAAGATCGGTTATCTCACAGGAGCAGACAAACAACCTGCACAGATCTACGCTTCTTACTCCCAGTGGTTTGCTAATGATTCTATGGTTCGATCGTGGCTGGTTACATCTATGCAACCACATATTGCAGTTGGCTTTATGTTCTCGTCTACAGCAAAACAAATATGGGATTCTGCTAAGAGCATTACTCGCAACGTCAAAATAATGTTCGGATCTTTAACTTAGAACGTGAGATTTCTCGTCTGTTGCAAGGTGATTCTTCAATTACCACTTATATATCACAGCTACGTGCTCGGTGGGAGGAGTTGACCTTCTATTCATCGTCTTTTGCCTGGAAAGACCCTCTTGATCAGACATTGTATGCGTCCATCCTGGATAAGAATCGGGTTTTTCAGATTCTGGCTGGTCTCTGGGATGAGTTTGAGTATGCGAGAGTTCATTTATTGGGTATGGATCATTTTCCATCCCTACAGACTGCGTATTCCTATGTCTTGGCTTATGAGAGTCGTCACGCAGCTGTCCTACCCCTTTCTTCGGGAGATCACTCTACTATGCTTGCTAGCCTACCTTCTCCACAGCCCCCAGCGGGTCTTTGCCTACCCGTCAGCGACATAAGTATGATCATTGTGGAAAGTTGGGTCATGTGAAGACTCGTTGTTATACACTTCATGGTCGTCCTAATCAACATCGTCAACAGTCTTAACGATCTTCAGCTCATGTCGTTTCTCAGCAGACGACTGTTTTAGCACCTCCTTCAGCTACTACCTCCCCATTGGAGTCGGTATCTCTATCCCAAGCCGAGCTTGACAAATTCAGAAAATTCTTCAATCAGATAAAAACTTCATCTCAGTCGGTCTCTACCTTCGCTCACTCAGGTACCTTTGCATCTGCACACAGTGTTTCCACCACTTCCACAGCATGGATCATTGATTCTAGTGCCTCAGATAACATGACTGGTACGTCCTTCCTATTTAAAACCTATAGTGTTTGCTCTGGTCATTGCAAGGTTCGCCTGGCTGATGGTTCTTTGTCTTCCATAGCTGGTCAAGGTCTTTTACCTGTTACATCCTCTTTATCCCTAACTAACACACTACATGTTCCTCAACTTACTACTAACCTTGTATCCGTTAGTAGTCTTACCAAAACTTTGAAATGCAGTGTAACCTTTTATTCCTCTCATTGTGTCTTTCAAGATCTGGAGTCGAAGAGAACGATTGGCACTAGACGTGAAGTGAATAGATTGTATCTCCTGGATGTTCCCAGTTCCTCTAGCACCTATTCTGCTGTTCAGCTTAGTAGTATTAGTAGTCAGTCTTATAAGGCTCTTGTAATGCGTTGGCATTTACGCTTAGGCCATATTTCATTTGGATATTTGAAACACATGTTCCCTAATTTATTTAATAATAACAATTTGCTTGTTTTTTCTTTTGAAACTTGTCAATTAGCTAAACATGTGCGTTCTTCTTATCCTATTAGTATGAATCCTACTACACCTGCTATGTTTGACTTAATTCATTCTGATGTGTGGGGTCCTTCCCCCGTCACATCCACTCTCGATTTTCGCTATTTTGTCTTGTTCATCGATGACTACAGTCGTACCACTTGGGTTTATCTTATGAAACACAAGAGTGAGGTTTATGGGATCTTCAAGCAATTTCTTGCTATGGTTCAATCCCAATTTGGTCGTACCATCAAGACCTTCCGTTCTGATCATGGTACTGAGTACACCTATAGTAAAGTCTTGAAACTTTGTTTAGAGTCTGGCATTGAGCATCAAATGTCCAATGTTAAGACCCCTCAGCAGAACGGTTGATCAGAAAGAAAAAATCGCCATATTCTAAAATTAGCCCGTGCTATTTCTATCGGCATGAACGTGCCTCAATCCTATTGGGCTGACGCAGTTCTTACTACTATTTACCTTATTAATCGAACCCCCTCCAGTGTTCTTCAATTTGTTACACCCCTCTCTAAGCTCTCTCCAGATCGTCCCATGTTTCCATTTCCTCCGCGTGTTTTTGGGTATGTTTGTTTTGTTCAACTTCTTGACCACACTCGTTCTAAACTTGACCCTAAGGCCGTCAAATGTATCTTTCTGGGTTATTCCTCTACCCAAAAAGGATACCGTTGTTACCATCCTCCTTCTCGACGACGTTTCATTTCTCGATATGTTTCTTTTTTCGAGCATACTCCTTACTATAGTGGGTCAGTTGGCATTCAATCTGAGTGGTTTCCTCTAGATTCACCTGATGATCATTTTCCTTCTTTATTTCCCTTTCCTATGCCTGTTCCTCCCTCTCCACCTCCCGTCAGTTCGTCCTCTCCTCCATTGCAGGTTTACTCTCGACGCCAACGTGATACTAACATCATTTCTATGTCCGACCAGCTCGCCTCCTCGCCTCCAGCTCCGCCTCCGTCTGTTCCCTGTGATGATCGTCTTATTGCCACTCGTAAGGGTAAACGCACTTGTACTTATCCCATTTCACATTATATATCTACTTCTGCACTATCACCCTCCTATCGGAGTTTTTTTGTTTCTGTTTCCGCTATTTTTCTTCCTACTACTGTTGCAGATGCTATTACTCATCATGAGTGGCGTGCAGCTATGATTGATGAGTTGACTGCTCTTGAAAAGACTCAAACTTGAGAAATTGTTCCTCTTCCTTCTGGAAGGAAAGTTGTGGGTTGTCGCTGGGTATTCACGCTTAAGCATAATCCGGATGGTTCCATTGCTCGTTAGAAGGCCCGTCTGGTGGCCAAGGGTTATGCTCAGACTTATGGGCTTGATTATCAAGAAACTTTTGCTCCGGTTGCCAAGATGACTACCATTCGTGTTCTCCTTTCTGTTGCCGCTATTAAAGGGTGGCCTCTTTTTCAGTTAGATGTCAAGAATGTTTTCCTCAATGGTGATCTTCAAGAAGAAGTCTATATGGTTCAACCTCCTGGGTTTCTTACATCTGTTTCTCCTGCCCATGTTTGTCGTCTTCGCCGGTCTCTTTATGACCTGAAGCAGTCTCCTCGTGCCTAGTCTGAACGCGTCACTAAGGCTATGCATCAATTTGGATTTCATCAGAGTTTTGTTGATCACACCTTGTTCTTGCGTCACTCTCACGGCAAAATTGTTGCTTTGCTTGTGTATGTGGATGATATTGTAATTACTCGCGATGATGACGATGGCCTTATTGCGGTCAAAACTTACTTAGGACGTCAATTTGAAATTAAGGACCTTAGACATCTTCGATATTTTATGGGTATTGAGGTTGCACGGTCCTAATCCGGTATATTTATTTCTCAGCGTAAGTATGTCCTTGATCTACTCAGTGCCTCTGGTCAGCTTGGATCTCGTCCAGCTGTTACGCCTATTGAGCAGAATCACAGGTTGGCTGATTCTGAGGGGGAGTGTATCAAATATTGGTCAATATCAGCGTCTTGTGGGAAATTTGATCTACTTGTCTATGACTCGCCCTAACATTGTCTATGCTATTAGCGTTGTAAGTTAGTTTATGCACTCGCCTCGAACATCTCATCTTAATGTTGTTTATCGTATTCTTAGATACCTTAAGTGATGTCCTGGTCGAGGTATTTTATTCAAAAATCATGGTCATCTTTGCGTTGAGGCATGGACAGATGCAGATTATGCTGGTTCAGTGACTGATAGAAGGTCTACTTCTGGGTATTGTACTAAAGTTGGTGGTAACTTGGTAACCTGGCGCAGTAAAAAGTAGGATGTGGTTTCTCGGTCGAGTGCTGAGTCAAAATACAGAGCTATGGCACTTGGAGTATGTGAGTTGTTGTGGCTCAAGATATTACCAACTGATTTAAGTCTTCCTGTGCCGGTCCCTTTCTTACTATATTGCGATAATTAGTCAGTCATTAACATAGCTGCAAATCCGATTCAGCATGACAGAACGAAGCATATCGAAGTTGATCGTTATTTCATTAGAGAAAATATTGTTTCTGGACAGATTTGTACTCCCTTTGTTCCTACATCTCAACAACTCGCTGATGTTCTTACTAAAGGTGTTAGTAAAACTTCCTTTGAAGATGTCTTGTCCAAGTTGGTGCGTGGAGTTGGGCGTTGTTGATAACCACGCACCAACTTGAGGAGGAGTGTTAAATAAGTCTGTGTTAAGGCTCTATGTCCTTTTTGGTCTTTTCCCTTTATTCATATTATGTAATCATTATATAGTCTAATTAGGACTAATTAATAAACTTAACTTTTTCCTTAATCTTATTCTCTCTAATTTGAACTGTTCTTTTAAATAAAAAGCATTTTTTATAATAAAAAAAGTAACAAAAGTTTTTTTAACTAGTGTAAAATTTGATCCCAACTCCAGCAGACTCATCAATTCTTTCTCTATTCTTACATTTAATATTATTTTACTTTTCAAACAAATATTTGTTAAAACCTACTTAAATCCTACTAAGGGTCGCGAACTCACATCTTGGCATCCAAAAACATGATCAGATGCCACAGGCTTGAAGAGAATAAGATTCTAAGAATTTTGAAAAAAACAATTATTTTTCACCGTTAAATTTTAATTTTAAGTTTTGGGAATTTGGTAACCCTCTATTTTCAACACTTTGGATCAAGCGCAATATTCGTTTATTTTAAAATTAATAAAAAAATTTCCATGAAATCTAGAAGGACTTTGTGTTGGATTGCCAATGGAATCCATGTTGGGCCCAACGACCCTAAGTAAAATTTCAGGAAAATGTTTTTTCATTTTTTAACATTAAAATAGCTAGTCTTGGAGGTTCTCTACATGTAGAGAGTAGAAGCCCCCTCTTTATTTTAAAATTTACTTTTAAAGAGTCTCTTGGAGACCGTTTTTCAACTTTCACTTTTTAAAGTAAAGAGCCAACAAACTTTAAAGAGTCTGCTAGAGATGCTCTTAGTATGGTTCAATTCGGTTCGGTTTTATGGGAAATTTGATTCGGTTCTAGTTCGTATTGAGTAGAACTGACCTATGTCAGTCTGGTACTAATTTGGCCCCAAATTGAACAATGCTGCACCCCTACTTAGAGGTAGCATGTGCAACATTCACTAAAATGGTGGCCAACTGTTAGTTATAGATGATGAAATGGGACAGTAGAGAAATAGTAAGTAATGTAGCAATGTTTCATCCTGGCACATCAAAGAACCAAAATGTTTTGGTAGAAACCTTTGAAAAAAGAATGAAACTTTGAACCATAATTGCAAAGACTCTACTTTCAAAAATCATGCAAGAAACAGAATAATGCATACTAATAAACTTGTGCTTAAAAGAAATCATTGCACATTGTGAAATTATCACTAACTGAAGCAATGCTTAAAATCTTGTCTCAAAGCGATGCCTCGGTCTGGAAGAAAACTGAGACATTTCAAGAAACCATTCCTAAGACATTCAATCCTTTAGGTCAATGTTTCCATTCGTGTCTTGACCGAAACCAATGTCTAGGCTAAAACATTCCAAGATGGTACGAAACTTTAAACTACTTAAAATTATGCATTTTATTCCAAGATTTAATAAAATGAACAAAACTCTTCCCAAGAATATACCATTCAAAATAAAAGAACAGAACTATATGAATGGATATTAAGGGCAAAATGTGAAATTTATTTACCCATATAATAGTATAAAACCATGTTGCATAAAGAAATATTAAACATCAACACATAATAGTGGGTCTACCAACCACTCTTGAAGGAAAATGAATATCAACTCAAATGCATCCTTCGGAAGAGTTACCCCTAGCTCTTCGTCAAGCTCCCTCCTGGAAACATGCAAAATTTTAATTTAAAATGTACAATACGGAAATGATAACTTTAAAACTAGACATATTAAAACAATATTAATATTGTTCAAGCATAAAACCTTTATTAAGTAAAACAACGTATTGCAAACTGGAACAACCAATCAATTACTAATATGGAAATGAGAGAAAATGGAAATAAGTTAATACTTTAAGCAATGTTATAATTTTCTTTGTTGCATCCACTATTTAAGTAAATTGGCATAGTTGCTCAAAACAGAACATGATTTAATTAAATCTACAGAAAATATGTTGAATTTTTTTCTTTTCTTTTTTTTTTTTTTTGAAATATTAAATACAGTAAAAATGGAATAACTCTTCTTTTTTCCTTTTATATTAAGTTTGTTGAAGAAACAATCAAATACAAATCGAAAGAGCTCCCATATTTGTATTCTGACAACAGAATTAGCTTTATTGTGAAAACATCCATTAGTAGAAATTATGGGTTGATTTTTTGTGAGGTTGATCTCCTCACCATAGAGATCATCCTCACCAAAAATCAGTCCAGTCCAAAACTTCTAACCCATGGAGGACAAAACACATTGACCAAAAAATTGGCTGCCAAAGCATAGTTTTTGCAGGTGCCAGCTAACATAGTTAGTAAAGTCTTTGGGTGATGATACCAAAGACCTAGGTTTAAATCCTGGCGGCACCGAGTTATTGAACTCATCGAAAACAGGCTTATCGATAAATAAAAAAATTAGTTGGTTGCCGAACGGAACCTATTTATGTATATAGGATTGGGTTCAAGGGACAACAAGATAGCCAAAGTTTTTTTATAAATAACTTTTGATGGGGTTAAAAATTTTGGAATGTGCTATTTTTTTGTGAGGATGGTGTCTATGGTGAGGAGATCACCGTCACCAAAACTCTGCTCATTCCAAAATTTCTAACCCCATCAAAAGTGGTTTACAAATTAACACTAGAAATTGGTGGTCCACAATTTTTCAACTTGTAACCTGGGGTTAGAAGTTTTAGAATGGGCTGATTTTTGGTGAGGATGATCTCTATGTTGAGGAGATCATCCTCACCAAAAATCAGCCCATTCTGAAACTTTTCTAGCCCATATTTCACAAAAAACTTTGGCTATCTTATTGTCCCTTGAACCTAACCCATATATATATATATGGGGAGCATTTGGAGGCCCTAAAGAGAGCAAAACATTTTTCAATATACGGGTTAGAAGTTTCAAAATGGGTTGATTTTTTGTGAGGATGATCTCTATGGTGAGGAGATTATCCTTACAAAAATCAGCCCATTCTTAAACTTCTAACCTCAGTTTACAAGTTAAAGAATCGTGGGACCGTTAATAATTTGTAAACCACTTTTGATGGGGTTAGAAGTTTCAGAAATCAGCCCATTCCAAAACCTCTAACCCCTCTAAGGCAAAACACGTAGAGCAAAATGTAAGGTGCTGAACATTTCCCATTTATTATATATACAAAAAAGAAACTCCTAAAAGACTCCTTCCCCAAGTGCCAGTTCATCTCCACAAAGAAAATATCATCTCTAAGCATATAGTGGATGGATTTAGCTATACCTAGCCGTTACAAGGGACGAATCACCAGCAGATATATGACCAGCACTGGAGATATCCCATAAGCCTGCCCATGAATCCTTGCAGTCAGCACGTCGCTGCAAAAGCAACTCTTGAGTACTCTCGGCAAATATCCATACGTGAACAGCTCGATGATAATCTCCATCTCTATGTACATGATCCCTGCATAAGTAGCAAAAATGTTTTTATGTCTAGAAAAAAGCATAACAACAGCAACAAGAAGAGTAGCAAATTCAGGTTAGCTTTTATGAAAGATGATATGTCCATGCAAATTTCTTGAAGCATAAGTGAGGTTGTTCACTCATACACAAAATAGTTATCACGTACCTAAATATGCCTCACTTTCGTTAACTAATCAAAGCAAAAATGTATTTTACCAACTTTGAACCTTATCTTATCTAACACAAATGGCATATAAAGCAAGATTTTAAAAATCGTCCAATACCACGATGACTCACCCAAGTCATTTCGGTATCATTTGTGATAGACGCCAAAACCAGGATTTAAGTTCCGCATCCCTTTTTTTTTTTTTTTTTCTAGTTCACAGGTCTGAGTGGGATTAAATATCGTCCAAAAAAGCAGGATTTAAAACCATGATATTAAGAATTGAGCTGTCACATTCCTACAAATCACCGAGACCAATTCAAGATGGTCAATCTCCTAAATCCAAAATATTCTATTAATTTTTCCGATTGATCTTCAATGAAAAGACATTGCTTATTTACAGAACAAATCCTAAAGCAACAAAATTCAATTTTAATTAAAAATTAAAAGAACAAAATTCAATTTCAAATTCATAATTCATAATCTTAATATTAACAACTAACCCTAGCTCAACCAATCCTATGATAAGGAAATTTATGTAGGGTTAAAATTTCAACAAAAAATCAATGAGAAACCTTGCAGAGATCGGTTTAAAGTGGATATTTTGAGGAATTGGAACAGAAACAATTAGAGTGCTAAGTGATGGAAAAGGATAGAGAAATCACCTGGGTTTGGAGATGCCAGTTTTCTGACCTGTTTTTGTTAGAACGTCAAAGAGTTCTTCCTCGTGGGTTTCCGCCATGACTGCGTAACCAAATGGATGATGAATGAAAATCGATCAAGTCAACTTCATTCTTGTATTTATTATTTTTTTTTTTTTTTTTAAGTGGAAGCTAGCATTTAAATATTCGAAGCATCTAAATATGCATAGTGATGGACCTGATGCTTCAAAATTGATATGGGTTCTCACATTGCTGACGTGATGTATGTGCGGAATTATTGATGCTTTTCTTCCATACGAGTGAAAATCATCTCTGGCTTTTTGCACACCTCCATACCAGCAATGTGAGAATAATGCAGATGTAACCTCAAGATTGAGTGTGCGATGTGAGGTCCAAATCTTGAGTTCGCTCCAACACGACACAATTTGGATACTTGACTTATAAATTTACTTTATTTATAATATTTATTTAATTTAATTAAATACTACTAAAAAAATATCTTGAAGAAAATGTACTTGAACTAAAATTAAAATATATAAATGAAGGGATTTAATTTTTGAAAAAATTACTTAAAAACCTTAGCGAAGGGAATTTTTTTTTTAAATGGTCTTTAAATTTTGCATGGTAACTTGATAGGACTTTTAATAAATTTTTTATCTTTTAATGATCCCTCATTAGTGGCAAACACATGGCTTTTTCATTTATTGACACTTTTATTTAGTATTGAGTTCACAATTTTTACTATCGAACTTACTATTATTTATTGTCGAGTTCACCACTTTTTATTTATTGTCAAACTCAACACTTTTTATTTACTGTCAAGTTCACCACTTTTTTAGTAGAAAGTAGTAAGCTCGATATAGGTAAAACCTACAGACATCTCATTTTGTGATCCCCTGATTCGACAACTCGCCACCCTATCATTGTAGATCCCTAATGATGAGTGCATAATAAGTGCGAAGAGCATAAAACTTGTGCAAGGCCCTTTCCCATTTTTTAGTCAGTCCTTCATCATTCTCTCTCATTTCTATACATGCAACTTAGAAATTACACACGCTTAGGATCACCACTATTTTTACGTTAACATTGCAAGTACATACACTTAAGATCACTACACATTTCGACAATCTAGAGACCTCATAATACTAAGAAAATGAGACTTTTAAACTTAAAAATAATCATATTACAATCAAATGAAAATCGTTCACCAAAAGTCTAAAAAATTAACAAAATGATAGAAATACCCCTCATAGATCTGACATCTCTGAAATATTTCAAAAGTAGTTTCATTGTTCTTTAAATGAAATTTTAAGTCTAACGAGACCAAAATTAGTGAAAACGGAAAATTTTACGAAAAATTCCAAAAATGATTAAATACTCTTAAATGTTCGACTCATACTTAGAAATCTCGATTTAAAAAAAAAAAATACTATTTTGAGACTAAAACTAAGCCTTTTGCCAACATTCACATAAATCAATAAAATCTAGAGATCTCACGTTTAGGAAGACCACATATTTTCATATCAATCTATCACATGAAATGACAAAATTTTCATATAAAATAACGAATTTTTTAATAAAATAAAGTTTCCTATAACCACATAAAACGATAATTTTCACTATTTGGAACACACCCCTCGAATCATGAAGATTCCTCACATGAAATGATAAGTATTTCTCATTGAAAAGTAACAAACTCTAACAGTCTTAAATTCGAAAAATTGAAACTTTATTTAAAATTAAATATCAGAAAATGAACTACAAATTCTAATCAAATTCACAACCAATCAATAAAAATAGAAAATGATCCTACCCAATTATCAATTTTGATCAGGATTCAAAATTAATCAACAAATTAAAATTAAAATTCGATCTAATCACAAACAAATCAAACTAATCTATGTCAAAGAATTTTTTTTGAAATCATCAATCACCAATCGAAATAAATGACTAATTGTATTAATCAAATTATTTAATTAAAAATAATAAACTAATTCGAAAAAGGGCAGCTGCAAACACCCCAATTTGAACGGGCCCTCACTTGGAAGGGCCCAAAAACAATGATTTTCCGATAAATTTGGCCAACGGGCCTCGAAGGCCCGAAGCATTAAAATTTAACATTTTTGCCAAAATCAAAGCCTCTAACACCTCTCAATGGGTTAGTAGGTCCACCAAAAGGATTCGGCATGCTCCGATCTATCCCGCTTCATTCAAAATACCGATTTTCCAACAAAATAGGCCAACGGGTCTCTAAGACCTAAACAATTAAAAAACGGCAATTTTAATTTAACCGAGGCCCTTAAGACCTCCCGATGGTCTAGGGGACTTCCAAAAAGGTTGTGACCCATCCTACACGTGTCCAACCTCACCGCACCTCCTTCATATCCAAGAAAAATCGAACGATCGATGAAACTCTCCAACGGGCCTAAAAAGCCCGCTTTGCCAACACGTGGCATTTTTTATCAAATCAATGATCGCAAAAATCTAAAAAAAATTAAAAAATAAAAATGTGAGACTTGGGATACCTACCCTTCATCTACCCTCCACCGCTTCGCCTCGAAATTCACAAACACCTTAAACTCATTAAAGGCCCGTGAACCCGCAATTCTCCAAAATTCAATTTTCCACCTTACCCTTTAACCTAAAATTTCTCACGTATCCCCTAAACCCTAAAACCTACCCACCATCAAAAATCCCATCCAAAACAAACCCTACCCCATCCAAAACACATATAAACAATCTTCAAAACCCAAGCCCAATACACTAAAAGCCCACAAACCACTATCCACACCCCTTTAATTATCCAACCCACAACCATAACCTATTAACCACTACCCACATCAACCAATCACTCTCCCAACCTCAAAAGATGACACATGTCATCATCCCCTTTCACCTCCCTCATCTAATCACCTACCTCCATCACCATTCTCTAAAAAATCAATCAAACACATCACCTCTCTCCAAAATCACCTCAACCCATACCCTACCCTAACCAAACCTATCCCCATTCATCAACCACCCACATCACAACCCATATCCTACATACCCTAACCTATCCCTATTCTCTAACATCATCAACCACCCACATCACAACTCATATCTCTACCCATCATCTTCCTTAAAACACTCCAATGAAATCACCTCAATCCAAACCTCAATCATCATCAACCAACTAACTCATACTTCTCTCTCTAATCAAACAACCACCATCAACCAATCAACCAATTCATCACCACACTCTCTCATCACATATGCCACATGGCATCATCCCCTTCCTCCTCCTAAAAATCAATCTACCAACCTCTTACACAACTCATTCTCCTAAATCTAAACACCTCACCTCTTCAACCAACCTAACACTCCTTCTCTAAACAACCCCCTTACACCCCCATTCCTCCCATCAACCATCACTCATCTCACCCCACCAAACACTCTACCCAAATGGATTTGGGTAAAATCCAAATCATTTGGGTTAAAACACAACCCATTTCCCTCATTACACAACTACCCTCACTTACACTCAAAATTTCATACCCTTCACTTCTAAAACCCATGCCATTATCTATTCTCTCAACTCTTCACCCCATTATACCCCTCAAACCATTCTCCAAACACCTATAAATATCCCTCCCCTCCTTCCAAAAATGGTTACCAAGTCTTATTAGAAAAAAGCAATCTAATCTCTACTCATTTCTCTTCTACTCTCCTACTCTCACTACAACCTTAAAAAATATACGTATTCTCTCATAGCCTATTAAGAACTCAAGAAAAGTCAAGAAGCATAGAAGAAGAAGGAAAAAAAGAAAAATAAAGGAGAACCTTGAAGCTTCAAGGTGGGTTCAAAGTGCATTATCTCCCTTCTCTGTCCATCCTCTTCTCATCCTTCTTCTAGCACCCCCTTCTTTTTTTTTTTTTTAAAATGGGTTGAGCATGAATGGATTCCAAGGCTAAAGATCTGTAAGGGTCATTTCCATCAATGAAATGACCCTATGATCAAGCCGAAAATGAATCCCTATCTAGGGTACAAACACCCCCACGTGGCACATTATTTTTTAATTTTCTTCAAAATAAAAAATGACCGAATTATTTGAGGTTACCGCCACTTGGCGGGGAGGAAAAGGTGCCTAACACCTTCCCTTTTCTCCAACCGAGCCGCTTACCCGAATTCCTAGGTTCGATTAGTCCCCTATCCATCACGAGTCACTAATGCCAAAAATGTCATTTTTTGGAAAATGTCCATCGGGTGACCATTCACACCCACTTACAATATGAATGGTGGCGACTCCAAACCATTGTAGATGTGGCCGTCGTAATGACGAAAACCACGTAGCTTCAGATATTACCAATCAATTCGAATAACAAAATACAAGAAATTAATGGATTAAGTCCTGCTCAACCATCGAGATAATTAACAAGCCTACTTCAAGCCCATTGAGGCATCATCAACGTCGTGAAAAGCATAGGATCATTGCCGTTATCTCATACGCATGAATGAAATATAAAAAAATTGAAATAAAAAATAAATTAAAAAATAAAGGGAGGTTCGACTGGACACAAAGAGTAAGAGAGAGAGTTGCATAGGAACTCAATCTCATCCTATGTTTGGTTCAGCTAAGGTAAATAGTATGACTCCCATAGGGACTCAGACTCACATTTTATAAATAAAAGGCACCACACCCTAGATGAGGAAAATTTTATAATAAAAAAAAAACTGAAATCAAAGAAAAGCGCAACAAAATAGAGGATAAGGCGGAGAAAAAAATTATCGAAGATAAAAAATAAAAAAAAAAGTAAAAGGAAAACCAGACTCACCTCATCACCACACAACCCTTCAATATGGGCTATTCCTTACTCTTCACCCCCAACCATCACCTCTCCCTTCGTAGCTTCTTCTTACTACCTTCACTACATCCAAACTTCACCCACATTATTATATTTTTATAGTACCCAACTAAAAATGTCCTCGATCCGTCGGTGTGGATCTAATTTTTTTTTTAGAGTTGTCATCTAGTTTTATGGTCAAGGAACCAAAAAAATGACTCTAAATAGATAAGAAACACATAATTATGAATAGATTATTGGTATGAGAATCAGATTACAAGATTGTCAGGTATTAGGCACCAATTTCGTTAGGTGAAAGTCAGTCTCTACTCCTCTCAAATATTTAAATTGCAAAAATTGCCTAAATTCAGAATAAAAATAAAGAAATTACATTTTCTTTTACCTGAGTAATTACGACAATGGTTCCCTCAGAAATTGACAGTGAACGTTCCTCATGTAAATTTTCTCATTTTATCTTTATTTTTAGATTTGTTTTCGATCTTCAAGATAATACTTTCTTCTTTTAGATGTAGATGCTTTATGATTTTTTTGGGGACATTTTTAGGGTTTTGGGTGTTTTTTAGGTTTAAAATTAGGGTTTGGGGTTAAGTATTGACTTAAAACACCAAATTTAGGATTTTGGTGAGGTTTTAGAGAGTTTTTTACCTTAATTTTCTAGGATTTCTCTTAAACTACGAAATTTGGTGGTAGAGCCTTCTTTTTAAAGAGTTTTGTTGACAAGATTAAAGTTTGATTACGTCTCTTAGGGATAAGGTATATTTCTAACTGATCTGTTAAGTGATTTAGATAAGATTTTAATTAGTTTTTTTTTTTTTTAATTATTAACTTACATAGAATGAGTTTTTTTTTTTTTTTTTTAATTTTGGAAAACCCTCCAATGGAAGGTTTTTTATTAAATTATTTTGAATTCTTTGGGATCTAAGTAACCGAATTTCCGATAAAAGTAAAATTTTTTTTTCTTTGTAGACACCCCAATTTGCACGAACCCGTTGGAAAAATCAAATGTTCATCGAATTGAAGTTAATTTAGAACTCAAACCTCTCAACGGACCCACATTGCCACGTGGCATCATTTTCATGCATACATGCATACATGCATCATACCACATAATTTTGCATACTCAACCTTGTCCCTGATCCGGTCTAAATCCACTCCACCTCTATGATCTAATCCGGATTCGTAACCGTTCTCCATTCACCGCCCCATCACCTATACCACAATCAAGGTCCATTTCCTAATCCAACTTAAGCCCAAGACAAAGCCTACCTTCTAACCCAAATCCAAGTCCATTCTCTTAGCCCACCCTTAAAGTCCATAGTCCATAACCCAAGTCCATTACCCAAGTCCATTCCAAGCCCATTATTTCACACCGCCTCAAAAGATGACACATGTTGATACCTCATAAGCCCCCAATACCCAACGCATCATCTAATTGGATGGTCAACTTCCCTTTTGTGAAAACTCAAGAATGCCCTTCTCAAAAAGTTTAGTCAAACCAAAAAGGTTATTTGGTCTTTGATAATAATCCATAAAAGGTGGAAATCTTCAAGTACATACATGGAGTTCTCCCATTGGTCCATTTCAAAAATATACTTCCACCTTTACTTTATGAGTTATTTACAAATGAACCAAGGTCTACTTTTCACCTACCACTTCACCTTTACACATGTCATTCTCCTACTCACCCTCCCAAAAGTACTTTTGTTCTCCCATTGGTCCATTTTAAAAATATACTTCCACCCTCGCTTTATGTGTTATTTACAAATGGACCAAGGTCTACTTTTTACCTACCACTCCACCTTTACACATGTCACTACCTTATTCAACATCCCAAAAGTACTTTTGTTCTCTCACCTCTATTTATCAAAAAACCAAAGATCAAATAATGCTTTTAGGATTTTCTTCACAAATGTCATCTTTACCCTCATACAAATGAAAAATCCAAAAAGAAATAACATAAACCTCATGTCCATTTTCTTTATTTTTAAGGGTGGACCACTTTATCCCCAAAAGTTCTCCAAAAACTCTATAAAAACCCCCATTTTCTATTAACAATTCATGCTCTCAAGCCCCCATTTCTCAACCTAAAACTCTACCAAAATCTCTACTCATCTCTCAACCTTCAACTCTCTCAACCCTCAACTGCGTCCTTCAACTCTCTCAACCCTCAACTGCGTCCTTCAACTCTCAAGTTCAAGTTCATTCAAGACTTCCAAGGGGACAATGTGGGTATAATAGTTGTTATTTAGTTTTTTTAACTTGCATCTTCTTCTTCTATCCCTCTTTTTTTTTTAGAAACCTTTAGGATGTGATGGAAAACCCTCATTCATTTCAAGTAGATTGAACCTCAACCTTGGGCATGGAATGCTTGAGGCGGTTAGGAAGAAAGAATGGAGGTTGAAGCCCTTTTTAACCCATTCTCATATCATGCATCATAATGACACTATGCACACACATCACACATGTATGGCCATGATGAAGAATTGTGTAGCTCTCTTGATGGGGCTAAAACACTAGGTTTCTAGCTAAGCATGCATACATTAAGGTTATGGATCTAAGGGAACTCCATCCATGGAATTTCTCTAAAATCTTAAACCAACATCTCAACTCATGTAAAAGTGTGTTTATTCCACAGAATATCCTTTCCATAGGATATTTCTTATGTCAACACTAACATCAAATCTTCTTTTAAAGAGGTCCATATTCACTAAGTGCACACACCCACTTCATGCATTTCATGCAATTTTGTTATGTTAATCTTTTCAAAAAGTGGTCAAATCTCAAGGTAACCACCTTAGGTGGAGAGAATGGGGTGCTTAACACCTTTTCCATTCTCTAATCGAATCCCCTTACCTAGATCTTAGGTAGACCATACATTTTCCATGATTGAGAGTCACTACAAATGCTATGAAAAAATGGTCTTCAAAATAATTGATTCGGGTGCCCATTCACACCCATTTCCAAAAAAGAATGGTGGCGACTCCAAACAACGTAGCATTGAGGTTCAAGGATGACCATTCTCATGTCTACACTCTTCTTATTGATAATTTATGTGCGATTATTTTTATGAATGTGTGGGAAATAACATGAGTTGACTCATTGAATTTTAGCTAAATAAGTTTTTTATTTTATTTGACTGCACAAAAACTGGATTTTCTTCCAATTTTTTTGAGTTTTGCATTGGTTCTTCGATACACTATCCCACCTATATGTCAATTGTTAAAACACAATTAAAAAGCATCAAATACATATAATTTTCATGAATTTATAATAAATGAAGAAAATTCTACGTTTTAAAACAACATCACAAATTTAATAAAAATCCTAAATGCAATTTTTGAAATTTATGATTATTAGTAAGAATCATAAGTTCCCTATCAAAATTGTGGTTGTTAGAAATAGAAAAATAACACAAAAATTGAGGTGTACAGTGTAGGAATCGTGATGATTGGTACAAAAATCGAGGTTGGATGTGACTAATGTGAAAAGATCTGGTGGTTTGCGAAGATCTCGATGACAGCGATATTTTTCTTTTTTTCGATGAAGGACGAATCTACCTTTAAATAGATGAAAGCGTGTGGCTGATTTTTGATAAAAATGGAGAATCCAAGCCGATGAAATTTTAGAGCTCGTCAACGTCAACAACTTTCTCTTCTTCGTCAATGACCAACGAAGTCGCGATTGTGACGAATCTTGATGCAAAAATGGTTGAAACCCATATTTTAAGTCAGTTGGTTTTGTTTCTCTAGAGAAGAAAATGAACTTAAAGGATTTATAAATTCTTTAGATAAAGAGTTTGTGGGATGAAATTGGTATCTCCTAACTTGTTTCTATTATTGAAGGTAGTTCAACTTTTCAAGCTCGAAAATTGACAATGAATATCATTTTTCATTGTGAACCTAATGGTGCGATCAAATTCTTTCAATTTTCAGGAACACTCTATCCTCAACCTAGAACTCCAAAGGTCTGCGCCACTTGTCTATATTGCTTTTTTGTCTATATTGAGCAGTTTTTAGTATATTTCATATAATGCGTACTATCTCAGTAGTTTCCTCAACAATCTCAGGTCCCAACACTGTGATATCTCATGTCTCTACCCAACATATCGGTGAGCGACACGGTCTACCATATAAAGCTTCGAATGGTGCCATGTTGATACTGACTTGAAAATTGTTGTTGTAGGAGAAATCTACCAACGTTAAGTAACACTTCCAACTTCTTCCAAAATCCAAAACACATGCCCGTAGCATGTCCTCTAAAATCTGTATCACCCGCTCAGACTGTCCATCTAACTATGGATGAAAAGTTGAACTAAAGTTCAACTTAGTATCCATGGATTTTTGTAGATTCTTCCAGAATCGAGAAGTAAATCTGGGATCCTTGTCTAACACAATAGAAGCTAACACGCTATGCAGTGAACTATCTCAATTATATATATCTGGTTTAGTCTATTGACGTCAAATAAAACTTGAATTAGAGTAGATCCACAATCACCCATATGGCATCTGATCTGTCATTGGCCTTCGGTAGCCTAACTAGAAAGTGCATGGTCATATGTCCCACTTCCATTCAATTATGGATAATGACTAGAGTAAGCCTGCTCGGTTATGGTGTTCTGCCTTGACTTGTTGACACGTCAATTATTTACTCATATTTTCTATGATAACTTTCTTTAGACCTGAAAAACATAAATTTTTGTGTAAATCTTTATATATTTTCATACCTCCTGGATGAATAGAATATTGGGAGCAATGTACCTCACCTAGTATATTGGACCTCAATTGTGAGTATTGAAGTAAAAGAGAAAAGAAAAAAATAAATAAATAATGAATAAAAAAAATACAACAAAAATACATTACCTTTACGATAAAATGGTGGTCGATGTGATTCCTTCAAATAGAATTTGAAATAATTATTGGGATGTTAATGGCTATTGTTGTAGGATCACAAGGAGAGAAAAAATGTAGTTAAGGGCTGCTGCTATATATAAAAGAAGGTAGAGGTGAGTTGCTTCTTCCTTCTTGTTTTTTATTCTTCTTTCCTTTTTCTTTTTCTTTTTTTTTTTCCTTTTTTCTTCTTACCACTACTATGAGGACGTGGGGAGTAGTAGGGAATTAGGGAAGGATAGGGTGAATGGGAGAGACCTTCTATCCAAGTGGGAGAAAATGTGTGTAGGTTAATGAGGTGTGTAGGTAAGTTTGTGGTAGAGATGGAATGAGGCCTAGAGTAAATAGAGGTGGTTGTTGTGGGGGTGTGACAGTGTGAAGTAGGGCTGCGTCACTGGTTGGGTGTAATGAAGGATGCAATAAAGATAACGTCTTAAAGACCCTGCTGTAGACGATAAAGGTGTGACAACTTCCCACTTTTCTTTCTTCTTTTTTCTCTTTTTTCCTTTTACTCTTTTTTTTTGGGTTACTGTGAGAAGAAGGGTTCAACAAGCTCGTGTGAAAAGAGTTTGATGTTGTTAAGATGTTTAGAAAGGATGAAGAAGAGTGGTGAAGGGAATTGCTGGAATAAAAAGAAGAAGAAAAGACGTGAAATTTGTTGGCTGGAATAAAGAGATGGTAAGGTGGTTTCTTTTTCTCTTATTCTTCTTTTCTTTCCTCTTTTTTTTTTCTTTTCTTGTACTTCTCTCTTAAAAATATAAGAGAAGAAGGGAACGCAAAAAGTTAGAGAGAGTAGAGAAAACGTTGAGAGGTAGAGAGAATTGTCCAAATGTGGAGAGTTAGAGAGAGTAGCCCCTAAAACGTGGAGAAGTAGATAGTCTTATATAATAAAAAATTATATTTATCTTGCTTTCCACGTTTTTTTTTTCATTTTTCTTTCTTTTCTTTGCTCTTTCTTTTTAGAACCATATGGGTAGCAATCCTACATTATTTGAAACTCGATAATCCCTGTTTTATCGATTTGATATTCAATTTTATTTTGATCGGTTAACTTCAATTTGATTGGCTGATTGGATTTTAATTTCAATTCGATTGGTCGATTAAATTTTAATTTCAATTTGATTGATTGATTAGATTTTTATTTTAATTTGATTGGATTATTTGATTTTAATTTTAATTTGATTAGTTGATTGAATTTTAATTTGATTGGTTAATTGAATTTTAATTCGATTTGATCTATTGAATTTCAATTTTAATTTAATTTGTCAATTAAGTTAAAATTTTAATTTCATTGGTTAGTTTAGTTTAGTTTAATTTTTGATTTTGTCATTTTATGTAAAAATCCTCAATTTTCTTAAGTGTGAGGTTGCTAAATTTTTTTGATGTACATGAATGTTGTTAGAAATTCATTCTCAATTATGTTTTCTTAGGAATCGAAGTTTCTAAGTTGAATATCAAGGGGTATTTTGGTCATTTTTGTAATTTTTCATAAAATTCTTCGTTTTCATCAATTTTAGTCTTATTAGATTCATAATCACATTTTAAGACTAATAAAAGTACTTTATAGACGTTTTGGAAGCGTGGGACCCATGAGGGGTATTTTTCTTATTTT
Source organism: Akebia trifoliata (assembly GCF_017979445.1). Lineage (NCBI taxonomy): Eukaryota > Viridiplantae > Streptophyta > Magnoliopsida > Ranunculales > Lardizabalaceae > Akebia > Akebia trifoliata. The sequence goes on from NC_141375.1 coordinate 13,240,255, forward strand.
GTCAATTTTTACGAATTTTGACGTGAGATTTATTTTGGTCCCAATATGATGGTTTCTAAGTCTCAATGTCTCATTTTACTAGTGTTGCGAGGTCTCTAGGTTATCGAAATGTGTGGCGAATCTAATCATGCGTACTTGTTAAATCGAGTGTATGGTATAGCGATCCTAAACGCTGTAATTTTTCTAAGTGAAGTCGTAACGAGTTAGAGAGATAGAGGGACTAGAAATGAGAAAAATTAGGGACAATACTCACAAGTCTTTGAGTTCTTTACACCCATAATTAGAAATCTACAACAACTGTGTAACGAATTGTCAAATTAGGCGAGTACCAAATTGGGGTGTCCACACATACACCATTTTCTCATCTTGATTAACATGTACTAGAATATAATCACCCTGACTAATCTGCGTGTGATATCCAGTCTCATCATCTTATTGCTCTCTAAACTCCTCATCTTGTTACTCTTTAGACTCCTCATCACCCACCTCTTATTTATCCTCATCCTTAGGCTCAAACTCTAGCTCAGGCTCACATCGACGTTGTGAAACTGTATAAATTGACTTACCTGATATAGGTATCTGAAGAGGTAAAGGTGGTAAGAATGTCAAGGTCGCGATAACAACTTCCAACTGATCTATGACTCGTTCATGGACATTTGTCTTACAGATCTGAGAAGTCAAAGAATTAAGAACATTGGCTTGAAAAATAATTGATATGTTAAATATATATAAAATCAAATTATTAAAATAAATGGTATAACTTACCACATTATAACATCTTTCTCTGTATAATGCGTATAAGTCATCCGTATAACCACGAGGTATATATCGTAGTTCAAGAAAATATAGTATCGGATTATGCATACGAGGGCAACCACACCATCTCTGAAACTCCTCAGATGACTTATTAGTTGAAATTTTTTAAAATTATCATATAAGTCGTAATATAATTAACATAATTAAACTTTAATTTTTATAATTACCTTACAAGTTCTGACATAATTGACCATGTACGCGAAGTCTAACAAATCTTTAATCCCAATCCATCATTATTATAGGTTGTAATATTCATCTCCTTCCTACTATAGCCCATAGTTGGACAGGATTTGGGATAAGCTACTGTAAATCGAATTGTCGTATACATCAATCCGCGAGATGATATAATGCAATAAATACTACACAAGATCGGTGCAAGCTCATATTATAGTTTGTACCCATAATTTTCATATTTTCATCTGTAATATGAAGATATGAGGTCCATACAACCTAAAAAAGAATAAATAAATAAATAAGAGGAAATATCATTATAACATTTTAATTAAACATATACATTAAAAATGTTTATATTTACCATAGAGGGAAAAAGAAAACCTAGTTTAGTTTGGTATGGCAATACACTATGATGCAAATTACCAATATATATCCTATTATGCGTCATCTATCAACACACTCAAGTAAATGGAAGATTGTCACTCGTAAGTATGGGCCTACCTACTAGTAATCGTTCGTGTGCCCGTACTTGTAATAACGGTGTACATCCCTTAAGTCTCGATGGCTGCTTCATTTCGTTCCTTACAAATTTACTAAGAGAATAATACAAAAAATGCAAATATATATATATATAATATTTACCTTATCTATAGACATTTGTCTATCTAACAATCTCCCAAATGTATCACGTAGCCATGTAAGGCTAATAAAACTGTATAAGGAATTCCATTAGTAGGAGGTGGAACTCCAAGACATTCATAAATAAGACTAGGAATACCTCTCTCTTATCGTATATGGCATAACAATAGGGTACTCGTCGATCCTTAGTCCCAGACAATGTAAAGTGTCATCTGATGTGATGGGCATATTTTCAAGTGGAAGATGGAATGTAAAAGTTTGTGGCAAAAATCTCTCAACTAATGCATAGCCAATACATGAATCATGATACAGCCACCGAATGCGCGGGTAGTGCTCAAAACCAATAGTAGCAGCAATGTGAAAGTGCCATCGATCCGTGGGGTGTGCGGATCCGCTTTTGACCTTTGAGGTTTGGAAGTCGCCACCTAGTTACTACGGTCTAGGAATCGAACTTGACTCTAAACGGATAGAAAACAACTAATTTACTAAAAAAAACTAAGTTCATGGATCACATTATGAGGTTGGAAGGTGTTAGGCACCAACTCCGCCCGGCAAATGTCGATCTCTACTTATTCCCAAATAGATTTACATTGCTAAAAAGACCTAATAAATAAAAAAATAAAAAAAATCAAACCTTTACATTTACAAAGACAACGGTCTTGTTCCCTCAGATCTGGCAGAATAGTTCTTTCAGCACTCCTCGTTTCGTTCTATCACCGGATTCGTTTCGGATCTCCAAAGCAAAGTATCTCCTTATGAGTTTTTAATTTTTTTTGGATCTCTGGGGTGTTTTGGAAGGATTTTTCGATATTTTTTGAGCTAAAGTTGGGGTATGGATATTAGGTAAGGAGTTGGACTTCAAAATTAAGGTTTATGGGAGGGTAGGAAGCTTTTTGACCTACTTCTCTTCGGGTTTATTTTTAGATACGAAAATAGGTTGTAAGGACCCCTATTTATAGATTTTTTAAGTGATTGTTTTGATAGAGTTAGTATTTAATTATAATTGTTTTGGAAAGAGTTATTGTTTAATTATAATTATTTTAAGTAGAGTTATATTTTAATTAGAATTATTTTAGATGGAGTTATTATCTAATTAGGATTGTTTTAAATAGAGTTATTATTTAATTAGAATTCTATTAAGGTTTTGACTTTTAGTCTCACTTGATTGACTTTAATATTTTGACTTTAGTCTTACTTGATTGACTTGACTTTAGTCTTACATGATTGACTTTAATATCTTGACCTTAGTCTTACTTGATTGACCTTAAGATCTTGACTTACTTGATTGACTTTAGTCTTACTTGATTGACTTTAATTTCTTGACTTTAGTCCTTAATGATTGACTTTAATTTCTTGACTTTAGTCTTACTTGATTGACTTTTAAGATTTTGACTTTAGTCTTACTTAATTGACTTTAATTTTAATTAGGATTTCACTATACATTAATTAATGTTTTAATTATTAATTTTAGAATTTTTAATTATTAAAATTGTAAAATTATCGTTTTGCCCTCGGAGAGGACTTTTTGCGTTTTAAGTCGATTTTTGATGTTCTAGGATGTTTTGGAATCGATTTTTCATAAGAAATTCAATGTGAATATTGGTTTGTGTCATTTATGAAATTTTTTGTATGAAATGGTTTGTGAACTTTATGAGGGGCATTTTCGTAATTCTATCAAATTTTGTGAAAATTGGCGAAATGATTTATTTGGTTTCGATTTGTTATTTTATGTGTTTGAAAGGATTTTTCTAAACGTAATGTAGGCTCTAAGAATGTTTTAAGGTTAGGGGTATTTTGGTAATTTGAACATTTTTTAGTGATTTTTATTGTAAAATTTGTTTTTGTCTATAAAATGACGATTTCTATGTTTTTAGGATTATAATTTCCTAGCGTAGTGTGGTTTCTAAGGTTTTGTTAGTTTGAGATACCTCATTTGAATTTCTGAAACACATCTAGTAACAAATAAAGCATTGGAATAAACATCCATCACTAGGAACCGTTGCAATCGGGTTGACGAGTTGATTAATTAGGCGAGTGCAAAAATGGGGTGTCTGCACAATGTCTTTCGTGGACTACTAATGTCCTAATCTCTACAAAATTGCGAATGATATCGTAATCGTAAAGGGTACTCATAATCAATCTGTATAATTATAAAATTAATTATTAAATAATTATATAATTTTAATCAATCTGCATTATTAATTTTTAAATAAAATTATAACATGTCTCATCCAAATGTCATTCGATATATGACCCTATCGATCAGTTATAACAACATCTATACTTAGACCTCTAAGAATACGTCCATCATTAGTTATCATCTATTACAATAATTTTTTTTTTATATAAATACAATATTTAAATAATTATTTTACTTATTAATTTATTGATCTTAAATACAATGATCATGATTTAGATCATTTTATAAATTCTTAATGTTGATGTTGATCTAGATCAAGATCATAATCATGATAATGATCATCTTGTTTTGGATCAAGATTATGATCATGATCAAGATCAAGATCATAGTCAAATTATTTTTGGATTAAGATCATGAGCTTCATCTTGATGTAGATCAAGATCATGATCATGAACATCATCTTATTTTCGGATCTTGATCTTGGTCTTATTTTAGATCAAGATTTAGATCATCATCATCTTATTTTCGGATCAAGATCTAGATTATCATCATGATTTGGATCAAGATCATGATTATCATCATCTTATTTTTAGATCATGATCGTGATTTTAGATCAAGATTAAGATTAAGATCTAAATCATGATTATCATCATCTTATTTTTGGATCATGATCATGATCTTGATCTTGATGATCGTGATCATTCTCCCAAATTAATAAAAAAATAAACAATGTCCTTACCTCTGTAAATCTTGATCCAAGGTAAGAAGAAGAAGAAGAAGAGAAGGTCCAAAAATGGAGAAAAAACCAGGAAAAAGAAGAAGAAAGAAAAATGGAGAAAAACTAGAGAGGAGAAGAAGAGGGAAGTTGAAGAAAATGTCAAAAAAATGGAGGGACATATATTTTTGGCACTTAAAGTGCCGAAAATTGCATTAAAAAATTATTTTTAAAAAGTTCGACACTTAAAGTGTCGAATTTTGATTAAAAAAAAGAAAAATTCGACCCTTTAACAATCGAAATTTTGATTAAAAAAAAAATCGATGCTTTAATGGTCGAAATTTCGATTAAAAAAAATTTCGACCCTTCAATAGTCGAATTTGGTTCCTTCTATATTTTTGAAAAAATTATTATTTTTTTAATAAATACTATTTTAAATAAGTTTATTTATTTATTTATTTATAATTTCTCTTTTTTTCTATGGTTTAAATTGAAATTTTAATATTTTTTTCAATTTTGATTTAGTAATTTAAGTATTTAAAGAGTATTTTAAAAAGAATCAAAACTTTACGGTAAAATCATCAAGAAAATTCAATGTTGACTTACGGTAAGAGGGTAAGGCTAATCTTGCATATTGCAAGGAGGTAAATCTAATATCACCAATTTTATAGGGGGATTTTTTAAATTATTCTAAAATAAAATTTTCATTGTTTATTTATATTTATATTTAAAAAAAAAAAATAAAGGAAGTTGAACATAAGGTCGTGAGTTCGACACCCATTCTTAGCAGTTTGTTGTTGGATAATACTTGTATCCAACATCGTGGGCCACTAGAAAAATCCTTTATTTGAACTTGCTTCCCGCTCGCTTATCGGAAGAGAGAGTCAGACATTAATTTCAAAAGGTCCAAATATCAAAAGTTACCGTTGCCCTACCATCAACCACTACTGCGCAGCTTCCCAGGCCATTCATATTTGAATCCATCCCTATCTGCATTTCTCCACACTCGAGGTCGTAGTTTTAAAAGGACAAAAAGCCCACTTCAGAGAATTAAAGAGAGTCTCCTTTTCTATGACACGTGTTTTTTAATCATTTTAAATTAATTTAATACCCCTCAAGTTTTGGTGAATAATTTTGAGATTCCTCTATGTTTTCAAATTTATTAATCTCAATTTTCTTTTATAAACCAAAATGATAATGATTTCAAATCCGTTGTCTTAAACCCATAACAAGAAACTGTTGTTTTGCATCCAAAAATCAGTTTTCCAACAAATTTTAATTTGTTGAAACTCAAGCTCAATTCATCGTGTTCAACCTCATCTTAATCCCTTATATATGATTTTAATTTTCCTAATTGAAATTCTATCCCCATTTGCTTTAAAGGTCCTGTTTTGATGTTTGAAGATTGAAATAATATAATCTGAAAGTTGCATAGGATTGAAATTATTTTGAAGATGTTTGAGATTATAATAAGACTTTTATTATTATTTATTTATTGGAAGACAATGAGGGTACTTAGGTTATTTTTTATTTGTCTATTAGAGAAGATAAGGGTAAAGGGGAATATCATTACTTTGAAATTACAGGGGTAATTCAAAAATTCACCAATACATAGAGTGATATCTGATATGTTTATAAATTTAAGAAAAAATTACTTAAAGGATCTTGACATAGGAATTTTTTCTGTATGATCCCTAAATTTTGGGCGGTATCTAAATATTTTATTTAGTAAATTTTTATTTTCTTAATAGTCACTAAATCTCATCTCAAGTTATAATATTTTTAAAATATTCAAATTATCAATTTTCTCATCTTCTTTAGATAGGATTTTATTTATTTATTTATTTATTATGAATGACGAATGAAAAATGATATATTCTTAATTTTGAATATTTAAATGTATTTTTTGTTTTTGATGATTTATAATATAAACAAATTTGAAGAATATAATTGAGATTGTAAATTTGTTTATGATTATATCGTAACTTTTGATTCGAATGTTCATTTTATAAGCATGATGCATGCATTTGAGTATTTCAAAAAGATTTATCCAATATTGAAGTTGAAAAAATGGAAGGAAAAAAAAAAAAACAAGTTTATTGTGTTGAGTTCATCATTTTTTATTGTTGAACTCACCAATTAGTATTTAGTTCACCAATTTTTATTCTTCAATTCAATATTTTATTGTCGAACTCATCACTTTTTATTGTCAAGTTAAATGGGTTTTTTTTTAATGAAAATATTGTCAAACACGACAATAATTAAAAATTACTTAAAAATATCGAGTTAATCAAATTTATGGACTATATCATTGAGTTCGATAATATTAATACTTTGAATTTGACGATGCTTAGTGATGAATTCAGATATTTTAAATCATGATTAATTACTGTTGAACTCGACAATAAAAAAACGGTGAGCTCGTCGATAAGAAGTTTGCCTAAATAAAATTTTAAGTGGGTTAAACAGTTTGACTAAGTCATCTCGATATCTGTGGTGAGTCATGAGTGAGACCTGACGAGGTACCTGGTTTTAAAACCATGTTTTGAAATTGAAATCCATTCAGGAATCAGGACATCATCTCCTTCGAAATTTGAAACCAACCCATCAATCTCTCTTTCTTTGTGTGTCTGCCATGACTGGGTTGAGGAGGAAATCTTCAGTTCCACGTCAAGCTTCCTATGATTCCCTCTATCTGAACCCCCTCAATGATCTTAAACACAACCGAAACAACAGCGAAGGTGATCTCACGAACCGGAACACTCTCGGCCATCAATTACGCCTAAATCATCATCAACTCATCATCCCATTTGACAACAAGGAAAATGCAGTCCCCAATCACAAGAAGCAACAAAGTAGTAGTTCAGAAAAAAGGGTCCCTGTTACTCTTCCTCTTCGAGACAATAATAAAGAAAAAAGGTTTCAAGATGGGAAATCTACATCTATTAATAAAAACAGGATCTTGAAGCCATCTTCACTTCACCTATGTATTCAAGTTAACGAACCAGATTCAATTTTGGGTTTGAAGCTTTGGGATCCTTTAGACTCTGAGAAAAATGTGTGGGATTACTCTGATTCTGAAGCTGCACCTGCACCTGCTTCTTCTTGGTCCACTTTACCTAATAGGTTTCAGATATAATCTTTTTCTTTTTTATTCTTAGTCTATCTATGTATGTATGTATGGTAATCTTGTTGTTGGGATTCTTTCAGGTCATTATTGTGTAGACCTCTACCTTTGGATATAGGGAGGTGTACTTGTGTTATAGTGAAGGAAGCATCATCAGAAGGACTTAATGGACGAGGTTCTCTTTACTCGCTTTACACCAATGTGAGATCTATTTAACCTTCAAGGATTCTTTGCTACTTATCATTGTTACTGAATTTGGCGAATCAACCAATTCACTTGTGATTTGCAGACTAATTTCACTCCCTCCCTGTTCAACCTCGAGATCCTATCTTATTCACCCTTCAAATCTCAAAAACGATACAAGATAGGGTTTTTAGGGAGGTTGAAGTTGATGTTTTTTTTTTTTTTTTTTGGTGAAGAAACCCAAAAACATAATTTGCATAATCCCCATTTTTTCCACCCAAACTTCTCTGTATGTATCTGAATTAGACTGAACCGACTCTTTCCAACCTCCCCCCACCCCTAATAATTGCCGAATCTGAACTTGTTTGCTATGATAGTTAGCATTGTAACAAAATTCGGACAATTTTCCGGAAAATTGGAAAATTTTCTGAACAAGGGAGTAATCGATTAAATTGAGGAATCAATGACTTAATCAGTGATTTGCCAATTAACCCACCTCCCCTACAAGCTTCAAATCTCAAGAACAAGATTGGGTTTTTTAGGGAGATTGAAGTTGTTGAATTTATGGGGAAAAAAAACGCAAAAAAAGTCATTTGCATAATACCCAAAAGTTTTCCAAAACTTTCTAGGAATTATTTGAATTAGATTAATCTGACCCCATTGAATAATTTCAGAATCCAATTCTGGTTAGCATGTTAGTTAGCTATTTTCTCATTGTAATCAAATTATTTGTGTCAAAGCTATCAAAAAATCCCTTTTGAAGCACAAAAATTGCTCATCTTGACACAAATTTAAACCTATAAACAGGAGGGTCAAGGACGACAGGATCGGAAACTAGCTGTGGCTTATCATAGAAGGCGAAATGGAAGATCTGAGTTCGCCATAGCTCAGAATCTAAAGGGTTTATCTTGTAACTCAGATGAGAGTTTATTGGGAACTGTAAAAGCTAACTTCATTGGATCAAAGTACCACATATGGGACCAGGTTCACTTCTATGAATAAAACAATCAAAAATCGATATATATATATATATATATATATATATTATAATTTTATTTCAAATGTATTAGAACAAATGCGGAGTTCTTCTTGTACTTAATTGCCTAAATAATCCATTTAATTGCAGGGGAGCCCCCTTGATTCCTTGAAGGGGCAATCTAAACTACTTCTTGCTGTCGTGGCGTAAGTTAATTTCATTATCCTTTCAATTCCTGTTTTCTAATGACTTTTTAAGTGATTTATTTTAGAGAGATAACAAAAATGGGTATCGAATTTTCAAGAATTATAGAATAGGTATGTTTTTAAATTAATTTTGTAAATAACTCTTTTTATTAAAATGTGTACACCATGTACGGATGGGCTATTGAAATTATGTATATGCCCTTTATTTATGTTCTCTTTTTTTTTCGTGTCCATGTGTAGATGACATTTCCTTGACAGCCTACATTTAACCTTCAAGGCTTCAACAAATGCTATTACTTTGTTAAATAATTGCAAAAAAGTCGTCTACATGGACACAAAAAAGGGAATTTAATTAAGGGCATATATGTAATTTCACTGAGCTATCCATATGTGGCATACCTGTTTTTTTAAAAGGAATTATGAAATGGGTACATAGTTGTTTTTGTGAAAAAGATAATTTCGAAAATGGGTATATACCCATTTTATAATTATTTTAAAAAATACCTGATTTTGTATTTTTTACATGGTTCATACTCATTTTCCTAGAAGACCTTTTATTTGAGTGTTTTTTTTTTTTTTTTAATTTCTTTTGTCTCCAGATTTGTGCCTACCATTACCACCTGTACAGGAAGTTACAGAAGCTTGAAGGCATGGATACCCAAGCACCAATCCATGCAGTTAAAAAATACAGCTCAGGTGAACTTAAGATGTGTCTTCCTAAGTGCAATTCACACCACTAATCTTCCCTATGTTATCAAATAATCCAAACTCTTGCTATTGTAGATTCAACATATTAATGGACTGTCGAAGGACTGGGAGGTAAAAATGAATAAAACTCATCAGCTGTTCTCAAGGGTTCCACATTACAACAAAGTAAGTTTTATATGGAGATACATTTCTGTTGACTTTAGTCCCACATCGGACACTCATTGCTTTGTCTCTCTCCTTACAAGCTTTTGGGCCTCTCCACTCATAGCCAATTAATTTTGAGTTGGACCCCCAAATTTATCATGGTATAAAAGCGGGCCTTTCTCTCCTCCACGTCACCCAGATCATATCTTTACGTGCCTTGACCCAATCCAGCCCACACATTCGGGGCGTGTTGAGTTTAGTCCCACATCGGACACTCATTGCCTTGTCTCTCTCCTTATAAGCTCTTGGGCCTCTCCACTTATAGCCAATTGGTTTTGAGTTGGACCCCCAAATTTATCAATTTCCTCACCAAGTACACCCAAATCATCATAAATGTTAGGGTGTTTTATGAAAATGACTCGAGTATTTTGCAAAATTTACTGTTACAAAATCTTCATATCCAATATGTATATAAATGGTTATCTGATATACGATGACATTTGATATTTTTTTACTTATTCACCATTTCTGTGAACCTACATTCAACTCAAGGGCATAAAGGTAATTCATCAAATTGTCCATACATAATACACTATTTTTCATTAAAAAGTAATTATGAAATCAGCTATATGATTGTTTTTGTAAATACTAAAAGAATATGGCTGGTTTAGTTTCTTTTTTTTGGTTAAAATAAATAGCTGTTTTAATAATTTCCTTTTAATGTTAAATTAATAGGCATCTGATTTCTTGGTTTTTTGTTCTTCAGTTTTCAAGGCAAAATGAATTAGATTTCCGAGAGAGGGGAAGAACAGGACTTAGAATTCAAAGCTCAGTCAAGAATTTCCAATTAGTGATGGAGGTGACAATCTTTTATTTATTTATTTATTTTTAATCTGAGTTTTTAGAATTTCAATTTTGTTTTGATAGATTAATTTCCGAAATGGAATATTGCGCAGAAATTGGATTCCTAACCATTCTCTGATACAAACTGCACATTGTAGGAGTACAACACTAGCTCTGTGAAAATTATTTATACCTTGTGTTTTGAAAAGCTCATATTATTTTTTCTATTAGGAGAGTGGAAGGCAATCTATTCTACAGCTTGGTAGGGTAGGGAAATCAAAGTATGTGATGGATTACAGGTAACATGTTAAACAACTTAAATAACTCTTTTTATTTTGGATAATTTAGAGATATCCATCCACGTTTTGGTGAATACTTGAGATGCCCCCTATGTTTTCAAGCAGATGACATGCCCCTTGACCTTGGTCTACTCTAATAAATTAATGAAAATGACCTAAATGCGCCCTATCTTCAACTTGTACCAAAAAGCCATTGGTTTTTCTTACGAAAAACCAGTCATCTTTAGCCTCTTTGGCCTTTGATAAAAATATTTACTTTTAGGGTCAACCTCAAAATCTCAGAGAACAAGGATTTTTGGAGAAGTAGAAAACAGTATTTGGCTAGAAGTTGAATTTTTTTTTTTTTACAGAAATGGTTTGTCGCATTTGCTATTACTTATTTTCTTCCTATAATAAGCTTGCATTCAACTCATGGGTCTATAGGTAAATAAATCAAATAATGTATATCAGATAACTGATTTGGTAAAAAAATTCATGAAATCAGGTCTAATACCATTTTGTAAATATTAAAAATGCTGGTACAGTAATTTGGGCAAAATATGTAATTGTTTTAGTAATTTCCCCTTGTATGTTTGTGCAGATTTCCATTGACAGGTTACCAAGCCTTCAGTATATGTTTGGCGTCCATAGATTCAAAGCTATGTTGCACTGTGTAAAATTCCTTATCTTTGAGGTTCAAGTGTTCAACCATTCATTTCTATGGTAGTTTTCTCCATTTTGATTGAAGGGAGGGGGTGACATATGGGAAATTATGTGGGATGTGGTGGATCTGTCATGGCTCGTGAGAGGTTATTTAAGTTAACTAATTACAAAGTATCTTTTCAAGACCACAATTGAAAAAAATACCCAAGAATCCTTTCATCTGTAGTTTGTTAATGTTATTCTCTCTTTATTTTTTGGTTAATTAATTTGCCCCTACAGGTTTTAGTGAATATTTGAGATGCCCCTACATTATCTGACTGTTGACTATCTCTTGACTATGGTCTTCTTTGAGAGATTAATGGGAAATTATCAAAATACTCCTGTCAAAATCCCTTGATTTTTCCCATATTGGGTTTTGGTGACAAGATTTCTACTTTCTCCTTGCACATTTTTGATTAATTACTCTGTTTTTCTACTTTCTAGGTTTTTTTTTTCTCACAATTAATTAGTAGACTAAACTAATGAAAATTGAGAAGAGGAAAATTAAGTAAGTTTTACCATAGATGTTTGGGTTTTTCCCAAAGATATTTTGGGGGCAATCATGGATTGTTTGGTTTCATACAACATTAGAAATCAAGCATTTTTCTATCTATCAATCATCATGTTTACAAATTTAAATTGTTGGTGTTTTTTAATCACATCAACACATTCATTACATCTTGGGTAAGATTTGTTTACTTGCATTGAGGTTTTGTTATTAGTTAGGGAAAATTACTTAAAAGGACTCTCACGGAGGGACTTCTTTCCAAATAATTCCTAAATTTTTGGCTGTAGGTTGGCAAGACATTTACTAAACTTTTCTTTTCTAAATGGTCCCTCATAATTGGCGAATTCATCGCTTTTTTTTATTTATTGTCGACTTTACCTCTTTTTATTTATTGTCGAATTCTACACTTTTTATTTACTGTCAAGTTCACCATTTTTACTGTCGAACTTATCACTAATTACTATTGAGTTCACCACTTCTATTTATTGTCGAACTTGACACTTTTTATTTATTGTCGAACTCAACACTGGAAAAATCCATCCATTTTCAATTTTTGAGTTTTTTCGACTAAAATAAATAGAAAGATGGACTAAAAACTTGAGATAATAACGACTTATTTAGATGATTTCAACCCAAAAGAACTATTCTTGATCGATTTTCATCTAAAAACTAAGAAGAAAAAAAAAAAGTAAAAAACCATAGGTTTTTACATACATCTTCAAAATATTTGAAAAAATCATTGAAAATGATTTCTTTTTTAAATCCTTTCCAACCGAATGGAGTCTCCGAAAGTCGATTGAAATGCCAAAAGTCCAATTTTTTTAGATGAAAATGATGAGTTTGAACAATTAATTCATTCAATCGTGAAAAATGTGGGAGATGAGGTCCAAGGACTGTTAAGAAAATAAAAATTTACTAAAAGGACCATTAAGAAGCCACCCAAAACTTAGGGAACATTTAGAAAGAACTCCCTCCATGAGGGTCTTTTTAAGTTATTTTCCCTACTAGTTAAGCACATTGGCACAGGTAATTAGTAATCGCAGTAGCACTAGCACTTGTTGGCCAGTAAGCAAATTGGTACAGATCGGCTAGTAAGCATTATTGTGGCATTTGTCTCCTTTCTCTCTTTGGTGTTTCTTGAATGATTTTTCAACAAGATTCCAAGTGTGATAAAGGAAAAGATAAAAGTACACAATATTTACAATATCCTATCCATTAATACATGAATGCATACTCCTATGGGGTTGGTTCAGTTGTAAAACTAATGATAGGAGTCTGCTCCCTTTGGTTTGTGTTCACAACAGGGTGACCTTGTCTCTTGACTTACTTTATTGCATATTGGAAAATTTATGTAGGGTTAGGACAAACAATTGAAAGAACTAGTCTCATCCCAAAGAATGTGGGGATACCTTGACGATATAAAAGAAAATAAATTTATGAATACATATTTCTTCATTTATTAATTCTTTTAATTAAAGTGTCACTATCATCAACTGTGCATAATTCAATATTTAAGTAAAGTGTTGTTATCATCAACTATGCATTTCTACATCCTCCTTCATTTTTGGTTTTCTAGTCTTTTTAGAACTTTCATTCTTTTAATATGATTGCATTTCCACATTGTTGTGTAAATGACTTGTATTATATTTTTTGGATTATTAAAAAGGAATTTATGGAATATTTTCTTTAGGGGTTGTAGATACGCGGGCTTCAAAATCTTTAGGGAGGTTTGAGTTCATTTACTTGAATTTTTGAGTTGCCATCATTCTAAGAGTTTAGGTGTGAATTGACATTACTAAAATAATTTTTTTTTATAAATACTTTCGACTTGTAATGACTCACTTTCAATGGTAAGGTAAAGGTCTACCTAGAGAATTAAGGGTAAAGATGTTCGATTAAGAGACAAGAAAGGTGTTGGGCACGTTGTCCTTCCCATCCAATGATGATTTCCAAAATGACTATAAATAAAATTTTAAAATTAATTTTTTTGGGTTTTGAGAGTAGAGAGAGTTGTAGAGAAAATTAAAAAAGAAAAACCTAGCAAAATGGACCAAAAGAGACAATGAATAAGCTATACACTAAAATGTATACTTGCTGGATTTTTTTTGTGAGCTTGGGATTTTGATAGGAATCCACCAGTTTTTTTTTATCTCAAAGCTCTTTTTCCACTCATATGCTCTCTTAGGAGTCTTTATTTATTGGTTTAGTCCTAAGGTCATGCCCATGAGTTGGACACAACCCCTAGTGGAACTAAACCTTCATGGATAAGATGTTGTTCCCATGGGACTATTTTGTTGACTTAGAGAATTAGGTTTAGATCTAGGTAGATTTCACTTTTAACTCTTAGTCCTTTTAGAATAGAAAGATGTGGTGTGTGTGCACATAGTGTATATATGAGAGATTCTAATTGAACTTATTACATGACTTATTAAAGGGAAGATTACCTCAAGTAAATGAATTATTCTCTTTCACCTCAACCATGGAAAGAAAAGAGGACTAAACTAATAGGGTAAAATAAAACTTTTAAAAGTAAATGGAATGAAAATAACAAGACCATGAAAATTAAATGCTCATTAGGAGCTTATTATGGACTTATAAGGAAAAATTACCTCCAAAGAGAGATTACTCTCTACCTTAAGCCATCTACTAACTAGGAAATTAAAGAACACATACTTGAATTTAAATGTACTTGAATATGACGTATTAGAAATGGGAAATTAGCATAAAACAAAAATTTAATTGTTGCACCCTACCTTGGTGCCTTCTTCCTCTTCTTTCTTCTTCTTATTTGGTTTATGAAAATATGATAAATAACTTGGACAAAATTTTAGTAGGTTTGGGAGCTTTAAAAATGAATTTGGATAGAGTTTTAGAGCTCTAGTATTCTTCTTTTATTTTGCCTTGGAAGGGTCTCCTATTTACAGGATTTTGGGAGACCCATGGGGATAATTTTGTACTAAATCTTCAAATCCTCAATATTCTCACTAAAACCTCAATGAAAGACCCCAATTACTCTCATCTCTTTGCCCTTGATGGTCTTTTACTTCTTATTGAGTTCTGTCAATCATGGTTATCAATGGTAAGAAGGTAAAAGACAATAAATTCTAGAGAATTCTTAAGGAGGGTCAAAGTTGTCTTAGGTCCTAGACCTTGAGTCAATTGTAGAAGAATTATAAACCTTCTACCTATCTAGGATTCTAACAACCTAGTGATAGGAATGTTTTTGCACATAAGGTTTTGGAGACTTCTCTTGTATAGGCAAAATTGTCTTAACTTCTTGAATTTGGCAAATTTACATTGAATTCTCTTTGAATGATGAATAAGGTTGGTGACACTAAGATAATTTACTCCTGATAAATCTCAACAAATCAATGTTACGGGCGTAATTATATTTAAGTAGGAACCAATGTTGACTTGGAATCAATTGTAGAAGAAATGGAAAATTTACATAGAAATTTTTTATTTTTTTTAAGAATAAGCCATTAAGAAAGGGGTTTAAGGGGTCATTTTCCCTAAGCATCCTCAATCGAATGGGCCTTGGGTGAGGATGCTAAAATGTTGATTTTGCCTAACTCGTTGACGTATCCAATGTTTTGTGCAAAAATACACTTTGTTGTAAGTGACCCACAGCCTTGAGGAAAATTCCTCTAGGCCACGAGTTCCCCAAGTCCTAGCTTAAATAAGCTTTGAAATTATTTTTTTGGAGAGTTGGCTCCACTGAAGTGGGCCCCACTCAATTCAATTTGAAGACTACATTGGACTTTTTTTAACTAGATTTCGAGAGCTTTCGGGTTCGGTTAGGATAAATTGGGGTATCTACAACTATCCATTTTTTTTATAGTTGCTGACAACAAATCACAAAGGTACTCTAATTTATCTGCATGAGCACATCTACTTGAATTTTGGAGTCACCACCATTCAAAGAGTTTGGGTGTAAATGGAGACCACTAAAATGATTTTTTAAAAATACTTTCGGCTTGTAGTGACTCATTTTCAATGGTAAGGTAAATATTTACCTAGAGAACTAAGATTAAGGAAGTTTGGTTGAGGGACAAGGAAAATGTTAGGCACCTTGTCCTTCCCATCTATTGATGGTTACCAAAATGACCTTAAATGAAGTTTTCAACTAATGTTTTTGGGTTTTGAGAGTAAAGGGAGTTATAGAGAAAATTAAGGAAAATTGTATGTAATCTAATTTTGCAAAATGGACCAAAAGAGACAATGAACAAGTTATACACCACAATGTGTACTTGTTGGATTTTTTTTTTTTTTGTGAGTTTGGGACTTTGGTAGGAATCCATACGGATTCCACCATTTTGTTTAATCCCAAATATTTTTTTCTACTCATATGCTCCCTTAGGAGTATTTATTTATTAGTTTAGTCCTAAGGTCATGCTCATGAGTTGGACACAATCCATAGTGGAACTAAATCTTCATGCATGAGATGTTGTCCCTATGGGACTGTTTTGTTGACTTAGAGAATTAGGTTTAGATCTAGGTAGATTTCTATATTTAACTCTGAACCCTTTTAGAATGGAATTTTATGAAGGTCCAGTAAACATTTTAACTCTCTTTGAATCTTAGGAGTTTTCAAAATTGTTATCAAGAGGATAACCTTTAATTTAAAGTTTACATTATCCTTTAGGATTGAAATTGACCAGGCTTCAGAACCAAAATGCCCCTAGTTTGACAAGGAACATTACACTGGGGATAATTGAACATAATTTGAAAACGAATGCCCCTAGTATAAAGGGGGAAAATGTACTCTTTAGAAAAAGGAAGTGCCCTTATTATGAAAGTTTGAAATCCTTGATTACCGTAAGTGTAATAAAGGTTTAACTTTTAATTTTGACTTTTTATTGAAAATTTTGAGTCAGGCTTAAAGAAATTGGAACAAAATATTTCTTTTTGAAATTCATCATAGAATTTGTTATTTCTCCCCGTCGGTTTGCTTAGGGACATGAAACTCTTTAGATCAATCATAGACGAGATACTTTTATCCACTGAGTCTATGTTTGGTTCAAACTGGGTATTGAAACTTGATCATTCGGACTTCTGATGTTTCGGTTTGGACCGCTTTTTCAGCTTCTCAACTCAACAGAGATTTTCTTTTATTTTTTGGTTGCTCTAAGTTTTGCCTAGATTACCTTTTCAGGTTTTCAATCTAGCGAGTATGCTCTAGCTTTTGCCTAGATCGCCTTTTTAGGTTTTCGATCTAGCAAGCTTACAATTTTTTCTCTTTTCTAATTGGGTTTAGACTTCCTCCTATGGTCAAGGAGGGGTGCTTAATTTTCTCCGAAGTTTGATGGTTAAATCCTCGACTTGTGAATAACAAACTTTGACCTTCTTCTCAAACGTGTAAGTGACTCTTCTCTGATAAGTTTACACGTGGTGCAGAACTTTTAAGTTGTTTTTCTTCAATTAAGTTTAGTTCTTCGTACCCATGACGGACCTAGTTTACTTTTAACAATTGACTTTCCATCAAGACCTTGAGATATGGGATTTCCATGTCAACTGGTAAGATTACTTCCATATGAAAAACTATATTGAAGTACGATACACCCAAAGTGTGAATGATAACTTCTCTGACCAATTCCAGTGCGATTGGCACATTTTCACGATAATTGTTTTGAGATTTTATTAGTTACTTGCTTCAACTGCTCCATTAATTTGAGAACGGTAGGGAGATGATGCCAGATCTTGAACTCTTAACACGGAGTAATGACAATTATCAGAGATCAGCTCAAAAGGTACCCCCATATCAGCTGATAATATGAACTTTGCAACTCGAGCTGTAATAAGGATAACGCTAATATATTTTCTAACATCTTCTTTGATTCCATCGATATAGATGAGTATCTATTCCGTGTTGAACAACACCCAAGCTTGTACCTAACATACCCGTATATGATCACATAAACAAGTCTTTTGAAATTTCTGAGTAAATTCATTATCCCATCATGTTCCTCTAGGATATGATAGTTTCTATCTGAATTTCTTGGAAATTATTTTTTGTTCTAAGGCTCAATAACCTTTACTTTCTAATTGAAAATTGTTGAGCCCGACCCTTATCTTCTTGTTCAGGAGAAAAATATATCTTTGAAGCCATATTATTAGTTAATTCGTTAATGCACTCGAGATATTCAAAAATTTTCTTTTATTCAGATGGGGAGATAGACACCTCTATAAACTTGACAAATTAACCTGACTCAACAGAAAAAGAGTTGACTCAATCTAAAGAAAAAATGACATTGATGGATTGATAAAAAATTGGACTCAAGTTAAACTACATGACTCATGAAAACTCGAGACACGTACCCACAACGGGCTTGATTATGGATTGCGGACTTGGGACATTGCTTACAACTGGCAGGATTGAGGTACGAAGATCTTCAAAGAACAACTGTATAATTTTGAAAAATTTTGGGGTCATTTCTGACTGTTGACTTGATATTGACGTTTGTTCTAACTGACTGGATTTACAACCCTAGATAGACGATGGACGATTGAGCTTAGGTACAATGATAACCCCATCAAAAATGAATTCCAGTGTTACCTCCTTGATAAAATTTTAATAAATTCTGGGATTTTATTGAATTTGTGCACCAATTCATTAAACAATCTATTCATGCAATTCTATTGCACCATTTTCACTAAATAGTGGGTAAGGGTCCGATTTATAAATGGGGGACTTTTGAAAAATGGGAGTCGCTACCTAGTTTAGGTCTCGGAACCATAAATAACTCCAAAATGGATCGGGTCGGTCCACGGATCAGAGAATTGGGTAAGGGGTCAGATTACGGGTTTCGGAAGGTGTTAGGCACCGAACCCGCCCAATCGAGATGATCGGTCTCTACTACGATCCAAACTATCCTACGGTCAACGGGTAGAGATTAAAGTCAATCATCGTCACCATCATCATCAAATTATATCGAGTGTGCCAAACGAATCTCAAGGCCAATATTCCCCAAGTATCATATAATTTCTCGAATTTCGCATAAAAATAAAAATATTTGAAAAAACCTTAATTCCGACCTATACTCCAAAGTCCACATGGCAACATTTCAATTACAAATCCAAATATGTAAAGATTTTTCAAATCGGCTAAAATAGGAATTTGTGAAAACTTTCTAAAATGGAAAATTGGGAATATGAAACTTCTAATTTGGAAATTCATGAAAATTTTAAATTAAAAATTAGAAATTTCCTAAATTGAGAGTTTATAAAAAATATGAGAAGTTTCTAAATTGAAAATTTTGAAACATAATCTTCTCAAAATAGAAAATTTCAACTATGAGAGACAAATTAGAAATTTGCAAAAAGATTTTCCAAATTAGAGAATTATCATTATTGGGTTTCCCAAATTAGAAAATGACAAAATTTTTAAAATTAGAATGTTCCCAAAAGTGAATCTTACAAAAAATGGGTATTGTAAACATGCAAACTTTCAAATTACGAACATATTGTGGAACAACAAGTCGGCGCTTCAACAATCAAAATATTAGGGACATGGGGCAAATTAGTGAATCAACCGTTCACACATATATGCAAATTTTCCTTAAAAAAAGGACATGTGGCAAACGTTAATAAATTGATCGGTGAATTGATTCCCATATACATAGAAATCAGTGAGTTGACTCATGCTTATTTTGTTAAAAAAAATGATTTTTAAATTTTCGTGTACATAAAAGATCAGTGAGTCGACTCAGTTCCAATTTGATTAAAAAACGATTTTGGAGTTCCTTTGCACACACAAATCAGTGAATTGATCCACGTGGCAAGTGAATAAAAAAATCCGATTTTAAAACCTTCTATATGCATAAAACTCAGTGAGTTGACTCACATCACTGTTAAAAAAATCAATTTTGAATCCCAATGTGCACAAAAAAGAGTGAGTCGACTCACGTGCATATATAAAAAATCAATTTTAAATCTCTATGTGCACAAAAACTCAGCGAGTGGACTCACGTGCATATATAAAAAATCAATTTTAAGCTTCTAACGAGCACAAATCAGTGAGTTGGTTCACGCAAATGTTCAAATTAACACTCATGAAGAAAGTCCACACATGAAATAACGATCAAAAGAGAATAAGAAAAGAAAGAAAAAAAAAATAAATAATAAATGATTAAATACACTTACCACGTGCAAGAATCTGGTTACTCGGAATCC
Organism: Akebia trifoliata; assembly: GCF_017979445.1. Taxonomy (NCBI): domain Eukaryota; kingdom Viridiplantae; phylum Streptophyta; class Magnoliopsida; order Ranunculales; family Lardizabalaceae; genus Akebia; species Akebia trifoliata. The sequence continues at coordinate 13,260,586 of NC_141375.1, forward strand.
CTTCAGAATTATTCGACTGCTCGCTGCCAAAGTATGTGAGAAATGCGAGATTGCATGAGGGAGATGATGGCAGCGTGGCTGCTGAGTCGTGCACACTATAGAGACGAAGAAGAAGATGCTCAGAGAGATGAGGATCTGGTGGTTATGAAGGTGGGGTTGTTAGCATTGTGCTGCTCCATTTTTTAACAATGAGAGAAAAGGTTGAGAAGGTCAGTGACGTGGCTGATGAGGCTGTTGATGGAGGCTATGTTGCAGGGATAAGGAGCGATGATTGGGGATGGTTTTGGACTGACTCGGGGCTGCCAATGGAGGCTATTTGAGGTGTCAAAGATAGCAAGGAGAGGGGGCTGTTGGACTATTTTAATGGCGGGAATGGGACTACGTTGCAGAGATTGGAGATATGGAAAAGATTATTGGAGTGTTAATGGAAAAGAGAGGGAGGTGTCCTATGGTGCAACAAGGGTTATATGAAGGTGGCTGGGGCGTTAATGGAGAAGAGAATAAGGTGTTCTATGGTGCAGCAAGGGCTGTATGAAGGTGGCTGGAGCGTTGGTATAGCAAGGTCGTTGGAGAATAGGTGAGTGAGAAGTGATCTGCAGGTTTTAATGGAGATGTGGAGGAGGGAGGATGGCTATGTTGCTGGGGCTGTTAGAGTAGCTGGGAAATGAGGAGCGTGAGCAGAGAGGAATGAGAAACTTGAAGGAGAGAGAAGGAGAGAAGAAGAAAGTGGGAGGGCAGAGATGAACCTCCGAGATAGCAGAGAGAGATCGTTGAAGGAGAGAAGAACCGATGTAGAGACCACCAAAGATCTTCGTTCAACCCAACGGAGAAGAAGAGATGAAGGAGACCCGCCCCCCTTTTTTTCTAACGTTTTCTTAAATAGAAACTATGTTTCTATTTAAAAAAAAAATTATTTCAATTTCCTTTTCACACTTTTCTCTTTCCTTCTTTTGAGAATATGAGAGTAACGATCCCATGCTTCTCACTTTATTGGTAATCTCTCATTAGCGAGTTGTGATTGGTCGATTCTAAGTTTTGATTAATTATTTTCGTTTTGGATTTTTATGGATTGATTAATTTTGTTTTAAATTTTATTGGTTTAAATTTAATTTTAATTTTCATTTTGAGCTTTAGTCGGTCATTTGATTTATATTTTATTTGGTTGATCGCTTGAATTTGAGTTTTAAATTTGTTGATTAGATTTTGAGTTTAAAATTTTGGTCGATCGATTTTAGAATTTTTTATTTAATTTGAAAATTTTTGATTGCATTTAATTTCTTGATTGCGTTTTAATTTTAATTTTAATTGTTGCTTGATTTTAATTTTAATTGTTTAATTGTTGCATAATTTTAATTTTAATTATTTAATTGTTTTAATTTGATTTTAATTTTAATTGTTTAATTCTTGTTTGATTTTAATTTTAATTGTTTAATTGTTGCTTAATTTTAATTTTAATTATTTAATTGTTTGAATTTGAATTGTTGAATTTTTTAATTTGAATTTTATTTTTAGTTAGATTAGATTTTTATCTGGATTTCGATTTTTATTACATCTTCCTAATGATCGGGATCTCTATGTTGAATTTGAAGGTTGATGGGCATTTCGGTCATTTTTATGAGTTTTTCTGAATTTATCTATTTTCGTCGGTTTGGGTCTCGTTAGACCCGAAATCATATTCTAAGTGCAATGGAGGTACTTTCGAGGTCTTTCGGAGGTCCGAAATTCATGAAGAGTATTTTCATCATTTTGTCAATTTTTGCAGATTTTTACAAATTTTAACGTGAGGTTTCTTTCAGTTTCAACGTGATTATTTCTAAGTTTCAAAGTCATATTTTCCTAGCGTAGCGAGGTCTCTAGGTCATCGAACTGTGTAGCGAACCTAAGCGTACGTACTTGCTAAATCGGGTGTACCGTGTGGTGATCCTAAGCGTGTGTGAATTTTATGTCGAGTCGTAACGAGTAGGGGCGATGAAAAAAGTGAAAACTGAGGGAATCAGGGACAATACTCACAAGCCTTCGAGTTCTTTGCGATCATCATTAGGAATTCATGGTAACCGGATGACGGATTGTCGAACTAGGCATATGAAGAAATGGGGTGTCTACAGATGCCCCTCTTTGGCAGAGGGTGGAAGCAAACTAGATGGCCAATCTATTGTGATAGATAGTACGACATCCGAATTCCAAAGCTAGTGACGGCTCATTTTGCAGTCTAATTCGACAATTTGTCAAAATGTCTAGATCCTTGAGGGTAAGCTCTCCTTGGACAAAAAAATGTCAGATCCTTGAATTTTAAAAAATTCTCCTTAACTGATGCAAGTGCGTGTATGCGCAATTGTGTAGTGATGATTTTGAAAAGGCACATCTCCATTCAACGCATTCATGATGAGAGGATAACAAACTTATTGATGGAAAACTGTGTAATAAAATTTGAGCAAAACCTGACGAAATTATGAATTAAAAATTGAGTAAAACTGAGTAAAATATGAGCATACACTGAGCATAATTGAGCATAATCTGAGTAAAAGTTGAATGTCTTACTCTACCTACCCTGGGTGAAGGAGTAACGAACTTATTTTTTGAGAGTTTTACTCTACGTACTTAGGGTGAAAGAGTAATAAACTTTTTTTTTCTGGGAGTTCTACTCTACCTACTCGGGGTGAAAGAGTAATGAACTATTTTTCTGAGAACCCTACTCTACCTACTCAGGGTGAAAGAGTAATGAACCGTTTTTCTAGGAGTTTTACTCTACCTACTCAGGGTGAAAGAGTAATGAACCTTTTCTGGGAGTTTTACTCTACCTACTCGGGGTGGAAGAGTAATGAACGATTTTCTGAGAGTTCTAATCTACCTACTCGGGGTGGAAGAGTACTGAACGATTTGTCTGGGAGTTCTACTCTACCTACGCAGGGTGGAAGAGTAATGAACTATTGTCTGGAGTCCTACTCTGCCTACTCGGGGTGAAAGAGTAATGAATAGTTGTCTGGGATTTCTACTCTATCGACTAGGGGTGAAAGAGTAATAAACTGTTGTCTGAGAGTTCTACTCTACCTACTCGGGGTGAAAGAGTAATGAACTGTTGTCTGGGAGTTCTACTCTACCTACTCGGGGTGGAAGAGTAATGAACTATTGTCTGGGAGTTCTACTCTACCTACTCGGGGTGAAAGAGTAATGAACTTTTGCCTGGGAGTCCTACTCTACCTACTCGGGGTGGAAGAGTAATGAACTGTTGTCTGAGAGTCCTGCTCTACCTACTCAGGGTGGAAGAGTAATGAACGATTTTTTTGGGATGTCTTACTTTACCTACTCGGGGTGGAAGAGTAATTAACTGCTTATCCGGGCAAAACAATTAGGAGATTAACAACACTTTTTGAAAAAGTTGGATTTTATGAAGGTCCGGTCATCATTTTAATTTTGTTTGAACCTCGAGGGTTTTTAAAAATTGCTATCAAGAGGGTAACTTTCAATTCAAAGTCAACCTTATCATTCGGAATCAAAATTGATCAGGCTTCAGAAAATAATACCCCTAGTTTGATGGGGAGTGTGGCATTGGGGATAATCGAACAGGTTTGAAAAAAAATGCCCCTTGTGTAAAGGGGGGACTGTACTCTTTAGAAAAGGAAAGTGCCCCTGTTATGAAAGTTTGAAATCTTTGATTACCACAAGCGCAATAAAGTTTTAACTTTTAATTTTGACTTTTTACTGAAGATTTTGAGTTAGGCTCGAAAAAATTGGAACAAAATATTTCTTTTTGAAATTCATCACAGAATCTGTTCTTTTTTCCCATCGGTTCTCTTAGGGACGTGAAACTCTTCAGATCAATCGTAAACATGATGCTTATATCTATTGAGTCTATATTTGGTTCAAACTGGGTATTGATTGTATGATGATTAATTGTTCACCCTGAAGTTGATGCAGCTTAGTCATTCGAACTTTCGATATTTTGGCTTGGACTGCCTTTTAGATTCTCATCTAGAATTAGATTTTCTCTTGATTGTTCTGATTTTTGCCTAGATCGCCCTTTCAGGTTTTCAATCTAGCGAGCGTGCTCTAGCTTTTGCCTAGATCGCCTTTTCAGGTTTTCAATCTAGCGAGCTTACCATTTATTTTTCTATTTTTTCTCTTTGCTCAAATTATTGCCAAGGCCGTCCTTTCGGATTTTCAACCATGTGAGCTTGCCTTGATTTTTGCATAAGTCGCCCCTTCGGGTTTTCAACTTAGCATGCTTTATTTTCGCTTTTCTTCCTTTTTGAACTTCCGGAGTTACTGTCTGATCACGCTTGGTTTCCTTCCTTGACTTTTTCGCACTGTACTTAGGAGGACTTTCATAGGTAAGCTTAGGACTGGGCATAAAAGAAAGGAATTTTGAGGCTCAAAACCTAAATGCCCCTAGTGTGGCATTTTTTTTAATTGTTTTCTTTTTCTTTTGGTTCTCTCCCCCACTTTGACAATAACTTTTTTTTTTCAATTTTTTGTCTCTTTGTTGGGGAATATATATTTTTTAATTGATATGGTCGAGCCTAAAATAACTCCTAAGGTTGCCTACATACCCCAAAATTTTGTGATCAGACCGAAACGTAGTTTGAATGGATTCCCTCCCCTAGGTTAGGTGATCTGGCAGAGAAAAAAAAAGACAATATTTTTTTTTGAAAGGCTAAAAAAGGGCTGAAAAAGGAAATATTGAGCTAGGTAACATGAAAATTGATTCGGCCAAAGAGGCCTCCTTAGATAGAGTACCATTCGATCTGGCTAAGGTTGATTGATTCTTGCATTTTGGTGTCGTGATGATCTTTGAAGTCTGACAGCTTTTCCAAATAATCTTGTCTTGGTGACAGGATGACCTTCCTTGTTGGATTTGTAATTTTCTTTAAAGGCTCAATCTTCAATTTGCATGTCTCGCATTTTTTCTTTCGTATCAACATACAAATGATTAATGACGATAAATCAAATTCATTTCTAACGATGGGTATTTTATTCGCACTTTAAGAAATGAGCTTTCCATTTCAAACTTCCTTTCATGCCACATAACATAGAACCCTGAGTAGTTCGTATAAAAAATTGAGTCGAAGTTTGACATGTTGAGGGCGTGAACTATGGTTTCTTTTTCCAATCTCAATGTGTCTCATACATTTGTGATAGAAGTTTCAAAATTCTTATTAGCTACCTAACAGTGCTCCACTTTGGATTCCTTTCCATTTTTGAGAAATTCAGTAATGATGTGACCGTCCTCTAATTATGTGATTCCACTCTATTTCGTAAGATATATACCCATTTCTTATTGAATAACACCCAAGCTTACCCAACATATCCTCATAGAACCACGTGAACAAGTCTTTTGAGTTTTCTGAATAAATTCATCATCTCCTTGTGTTCCTCTAGGGATAAGTTAGTTTCGATCTGAATCTTTTGAGAATTATTTTTTTCGAGGTCAATGCCTTTTGTTTCCTCGATTAGTGGTTGAACCTGACCTTTGTCTTCTTATTCAAATAATTCGATTGATTCGGGAGGGGATTCCTTGTTAGAGGATCCTCTCTAAAGCAAGATTATTAGTTAACTCGTTAATGCGCTCGAGGTATTCAGAAATTCCTTTTATTCAATTAAATTCAGATGGGACGACAGACACCATTGCAGACTCGACACACTGACTTGACTTAGCAGAAATAAAAGGCTAGACTCGATCTAACAAGAATAAGACATTGCGAAATAAATAATAAAAAAGACCCAAATTAAATCACATGACTCATGAAAAATTAAAGATAAGTACCCACAATGGGTTTAATTACAGACTGAGGACTCAGGACATCGCTTTCAACCGGTAGGACTGAAACATGATAATCTTCAAGGACCAGCTGGGTAATATTGAGAGACTCTGTAGTAATTTGCCAGTCTTGAACTTCTTCTTCAGATTCTTTTTCCTTTTCTTACATTTCCTTATTCAGACTTGATTCTTCTCCCTTGGCCAAGGTCGTACCGAGTTCAGATATTTTGAAAGTTCTTTTTTCCCGAGTTACCTGTTCATGCTCATTGCAATAGAGGGAGAAGTGTTTGCATTCTTGGTCCAATAAGTAAGTATTTTCATTTTTAAGAAACTAGATTCTTCCATTTGAGTGATGAGAGTAGAGCTACCACGATGAGGTGGGGACAAGCAATATATTTCATTTGAAGTTAAGTTGAATGGTTCACAACCAGTGGTGAGAACTTCCTCGGGGATTATCATTCCAATAAGAGGAAGACTAGGTGGTTTAGGATTGACTGGGTGGATAAGGAGGACTGGGTCAAATGGGAGATGGGTATTGGACACCATGTTCAAGGTCTGGGGAGGTTGGTACGTAGGTAAAGGATTGGTGGTAACATTTGGTTGCGCAGGGGTAGGGACGGTAACTTTTTTGGCATCGATGAGGTTTTGAACGGTATGACAAAGGGCAACACAATGATCAGTAAGGTGATCAGGATTTTGGTAAAAGTCACAAAATGAGTTGGGATTGTGAGAAGCGAGGAGTGGACTCGGTTGAGGTCGAGGTTGAAGAGGTGTAATAAGTCCTTTACTTAATAGTTTATGAAAAACAACGCTTAAAGACATCCCAAGATTTGTGAATTTCCTGTGCGGCCGAGGTTGACTAGAAGTAGCTTGGTTAATAGGTGAGATAGTAGAATGGATGGGTGTAGTAAATGTATTGGCTACATAGGCATGATTAGTACTAGGCTCTGAATTGGGGAAGGGCTTTTTGAGCTTATTGTCTGAAGGGTTGGAAAGGACCCCCGAAGCGAAGGCATCATCGATTTGGCTACCGACTTGTAACAGGGACTCGAATGTGGGGAGGTATTGGGTGACTAAATGCTGAGCATACCCTTGTTAAAGATTTTTCAATATGATCGCCACTTGTTCTTTTTCTGATGGTCTATCCCATATTTGTGCAGCTTTGGCCCTCCAACGACTGATGAAGTCAGTAAATGTTTCCTCGTTCTTTTGCTTAGTTGACTCTAAATACCTTCGAGAGGTTTCAATCTCAGTACTATACTTGTATTGGTGCCAAAACAACTTTGACATATTCTCCCATGTGCCAATTGTAGACGGATCTTGAGACACATCGTAGCGCTGATCTCGATAGGGTACGTTGAAATAATAATGTCATATGTTCATCACTGAGGCCCATGGTGCACATATTAGTGACATATACCTTGATATGCGTTTTTGCACAACCCACTCCACTGAATATTTCCATTTCTGGCATTACGAACTTCTCGGGCAAACGGATCTTAATGATCTGATTTAGGGCCTCGATGCTTGCTACGATTTCATCAATCCCTTTAATATTTTTAAGGCTGTTTCCAACTGAGTCATTCTCTTAGCCAGTATTGGACTTTCATGGAAGTGTTCCTCATTTCCATCAAGCTCGTAAACATCTTCCAGATTTCTAACCGTGCATCCTTTCGGTCTTTTTCCCCTTTGATCATCAGGGGGATTTCTTATCGATTCAGAGATCTGCTCTAGCACTTCTACCTTGCTCTTGATGCTGTTTATGTCTATTGCAAACACGGTCAAGATCTTACGAATTTTTGCAAGTTCAGATTCAGAGGCCATTTCTGATGGTTCACTTGGTGCTGATGTTCGCTCTAACCGACCTGACTCTCGACTCCAACTAGGTGGTAGATGCTTAAGTTTAGGAGCAATGATATCCTGAAACCCCATCAATAGTGGATTATTCGATGAAGACCCGAGGGTAAGTTTTAACAATTAGAACTAAAGGTCCCTCTTGATAGCATTTATTAGATTAATTCCGTAGATTCAAAGTCTCTAACCGATGAAACATTCTGAGCAAGGGATTACATGAAGATGATTTACCGATTGATCAAGAATTTTAAAAAAAATTTGAATCATAATTAAGGATTGCACGACCTTCAAAAGCAAGATCCAGATTGTGCCAATGATACATCCCTTAAAATGACTTTACTAATCTCGGTCTTGTTGATTATAAAATATTCAGTCCATTGAATTAAATTGGCTAATAAAAATGATTGGGACTATGTACCCATTTGAGTTTGGGCCTGTTCGACCCAATGGATCTGAATTATCTACTCGAATTGTTTCATGTACTATTTTTAAGCCAATTAGTCCAACCGGTCTAGGTGTTGATTCATCAGATCCATTTACTAATTGGGCTAACTAGTTTAACTTGACATTGATCAGCATGTTTCATCAGTTATATTTATTGGGTTGGACCGGTATTGCGGGTTCAATTTGAGCGGTGTGGACTGGTCCACCATCTTATTTTTTGGTTAAATTAAATAGAGCAACCCATGAGCACTATTGATCGATTCGAGTCGTGGCCTAGTGGGACCGTACTTAGGTTCAAGGTTCTAAGATCACTATATGATTAAGGCTAGGTTAGGACAAAGCTTAGGTCACTTCAGCCCGAAACATCGATATACTATCCCAGTTTTACTTAGTTAAGCAATACGTGGTGCTCCAGTTTGATATACCCGAAGGTACTGTACTGAAGTTGTAGCGTTTACGGTCATCCCCTGTGTCCCGAAGGACCATGTTAGCTTGGATCCGACTACGGGGGTTTATAAGGATATGTCATGATGCAAAGATATATATGCATGCTCGTGAGTGTGTGCAAAGGGACAAAGTGCGCCCGGGGCGTTTTCATAAATATCCAATCATACAAGCCACATACATCCTATCAACAAACCAATCATAATGAATACAATAATTGATTACATCCAATTACAACCTAATGAAAAAAAAGACCAAATCTAACCTAATCTGAGAGTCTCATTGAGTCAACTGGGTTGACTCGAGCAAAAGATCAACCTAAGGATAGTCTTGGATCGGGTCAAGTTTGACCCTAAAATCCCTAGTGGAGTCGCCACTGAAATCGCCTCACCCTTTTCACTAAATAGTGGGTAAGGGTCCGATTTATAAATGGGGGACTTTTGAAAAATGGGAGTCGCCACCTAGTTTAGGTCTAGGAACCATAAATAACTCCAAAATGGATCGGGTCGGTCCACGGATCAGAGAATTAGGTAAGGGGTCAAATTACGGGTTTCGAAAGGTGTTAGGCCCGATCGAGATGATCGGTCTCTACTACAATCTAAAGTCAAGATTATGGTCCAATCATCGTCACCATCATCATCAAATTATATCGAGTGTGCCAAACGAATCTCAAGGCCAATATTTTCCAAATATCATATAATTTCTTGAATTTCGCATAAAAATGAAAATATTTGAAAAAACCTTAATTCCGACCTATATTCCAAAGTCCACATGGCAACATTTTAATTACAAATCCAAATATGTGAAGATTTTTCAAATCGGCTAAAATAGGAATTTGTGAAAACTTTCTAAAATGGAAAATTGGGAATATGAAACTTCTAATTTGGGAATTCATGAAAATTTTAAATTAAAAATTAGAAATTTCCTAAATTGAGAGTTTATAAAAAATATGAGAAGTTTCTAAATTGAAAATTTTATAACATAATCTTCTCAAAATAGAAATTTTCAACTATGAGAGTCCCAAATTAGAAATTTGCAAAAAGATTTTTCAAATTAGAGAATTATCATTATTGGGTTTTCCAAATTAGAAAATGACAAAATTTTTAAAATTAGAATGTTCCCAAAAGTGAATCTTACAAAAAATGGGTATTGTAAACATGCAAACTTTCAAATTACGAACATATTGTGGAACAACAAGTCGGCGCTTCAATAATCAAAATATTAGGGACATGGGGCAAATTAGTGAATCAACCGTTCACACATATATGCAAATTTTCCTTAAAAAAAAGAACATGTGGCAAACGTTAATAAATTGATCGGTGAATTGATTCCCATATACATAGAAATCAGTGAGTTGACTCATGCTTATTTTGTTAAAAAAATTGATTTTTAAATTTCCATGTACATAAAAGATCAGTGAGTCGACTCAGTTCCAATTTTATTAAAAAACGATTTTGGAGTTCCTTTGCACACACAAATCAGTGAATTGATCTACGTGGCAAGTGAATAAAAAAATCCGATTTTAAAACCTCCTAAATGCATAAAACTCAGTGAGTTGACTCACACCACTGTTAAAAAAAATCAATTTTGAATCCCTATGTGCACAAAAAATAGTGAGTCGACTCACGTGCATATATAAAAAATCAATTTTAAGCTTCTAATACGCACAAATTAGTGAGTTGGTTCACGCAAATGTTCAAATTAACAGTCATGAAGAAAGTCCACACATGAAATAACGATCAAAGGAGAATAAGAAAAGAAAGAAAAAAATAAATAAATACATAAAATAAATGATTAAATACACTTACCACGTGCAAGAATCTGGTTACTCGGAATCCCTTCAAAATTAGTCGACTGCTCGCTGTCAAAGTATGTGAGAAAGGCGAGATTGCATGAGGGAGATGATGGCAGTGTGGCTGTTGAGTCGTACACACTATAGAGACGAAGAAGAAGATGCTCAGAGAGATGAGGATCTGGCGGTTATGAAGGTGGGGTTGCTGTTAGCGTTGTGCTGCTCCATTTTTTGATAATGAGAGAAAAGGCTGAGAAGGTCAGTGACGTGGCTGCTGATGGAGGCTATGTTGCAGGGATAAGGAGCAATGATTGGGGCTGGTTTTGTACTGACTCGTGGCTGCCAATGGAGGTTATTTGAGGTGACAAAGATAGCAAGGAGAGGGGCTGTTGGACTATTTTAATGGCGGGAATGGGACTGCGTTGCAGAGATTGGAGAGGTGGAAAGAATTATTGGGGCGTTAATGGAAAAGAGAGGGAGATGTTCTATGGTGCAACAAGGGCTGTATGAAGGTGGCTGGGGCGTTAATGGAGAAGAGAAGGAGGTATTCTATGGTGCAGCAAGGGCTGTATGAAGTTGGCTGGGGCGTTGGAGAATAGGTGAGTGAGAAGTGATTTGCAGGTTTTAATGGAGACGTGGAGGAGGGAGGATGGCTGTGTTGCTGGGGCTATTAGAGTAGTTGGGAGATGAGGGACGTGAGCAGAGAGGAATGAGAGACTTGAAGGAGAGAGTTGAAGGAGAGAAGAAGAAATTGGGAGGGCAGAGAGATGAACCTCCGAGATAGCAGAGAGAGATCGTTGAAGGAGAGAAGAACCGATGTAGAGACCACCAAAGATCTTCGTTCAACCCAATGGAGAAGAAGAGATGAAGGAGACCCGCCCCCACGTTTCTTTCTAACCTTTTCTTAAATAGAAACTATGTTTCTATTTTAAAACAAATTTATTTCAATTTCCTTTTTACACTTTTCTCTTTCCTTGTTTTGAGAAAATGAAAGTAGCGATCCCATGCTCCTCACTATGTTAGTAATCTCTCATTAGCGAGTTGTGATTGGTCGATTCTAAGTTTTGATTAATTATTTTCGTTTTGGATTTTTATGGATTGATTAATTTTATTTTAAATTTTATTGGTTTAAATTTAATTTTAATTTTTATTTTGAGCTTAGTATGTCATTTGATTTATATTTTATTTGGTTGATCGATTGAATTTGATTTTTAAATTTGTTGATTAGATTTTGAGTTTGAAATTTTGGTTGATCGATTTTAGAATTTTTTATTTAATTTGAATTTTTTTTATTAGATTTAATTTCTTGGTTGCGTTTTAATTTTAATTTTAATTGTTGCTTAATTTTAATTATTTAATTGTTTTAATTTGATTTTTTATTTTAATTGTTTGATTTTAATTTTAATTGTTTAATTGTTGCTTAATTTTAATTTTAATTATTTAATTTTAATTATTTAAATGTTTGAATTTGAATTGTTGATTTTTTTAATTTGAATTTTATTTTTAGTTAGATTAGATTTTTAACTGGATTTCGATTTTTATTGCATCTTCCTAACGATCGGGATCTTTATGTTTAATTTGAAGGTTGAAGGGCATTTCGATCATTTCTATGACTTTTCCTGAATTTCTCTATTTTCTTCGGTTTGGGTCCCGTTAGACCCGAAATCATATTCTAAGTGCAATGGAAGTACTTTCGAGGTCTTTCGGAGGTCCGAAATTCATGAAGGGTATTTTCGTCATTTTATCGATTTTTGCAGATTTTTACAAATTTTAACGTGAGGTTTCTTTCAGTTTCAACGTGATTATTTCTAAGTTTCAAAGTCAATTTTCCTAGCGTAGCGAGGTCTCTAGTTTATCGAACTGTATAGCGAACCTAAGCGTACATACTTGCTAAATCGGGTGTACCGTGTGGCGATTCTAAGCCTGCGTGAATTTTATGTCGAGTCGTAACGAGTAGGGGGGATGAAAAAAGTGAAAACTGAGGGAATCAGGGACAGTACTCAAAAGCCTTCGAGTTCTTTGCGATCATGATTAGGAATTCATGATAATCGGATGACGAATTGTCGAATTGTCGAATTAGGCATATGTAGAAATGGGGTGTCTACAGATGCCCCTCTTTGGCAGAGGGTGGAAGCAAACTAGATGGCCAATCTATTATAATAGATAGTACGACATCCGAATGTCATAGCTAGTAACGGCTCATTTTGCAGCCTAATTCGACAATTTGTCAAAATATCCAGATCCTTGAGGGTAAGCTCTTTTTAGACAAAAAATTTCAGATCCTTGAATTTTGAAAATTTTCCTTGACTGATGCAAGTGCGTGTATGCGCAATTGTGTAGTGATGATTTTGAAAAGGTGCATCTCCATTCAACGCATTCATGATGAGAGGATAACAAACTTATTGAAGGAAAATTACGTAATAAAATCTGAGCAAAACCTTAGGAAATTATGAATTAAAAATTGAGTAAAATTGAGTAAAATATGAGCATACACTGAGCATAAGGTCAGAGCATAATCTGAGCAAAAGTTGAATGTCTTACTCTACCTACCCTGGGTGAAAGAGTAACGAACTTATTTTTTGAGAGTTTTACTCTACCTACTCGGGGTGAAAGAGTAATAAACTTTTTTTTTCTGGGAGTTCTACTCTACCTACTCGGAGTGAATGAATAATGAACTATTTTTTTGAGAACCCTACTCTACCTACTCAGGGTGAAAGAGTAATGAACCGTTTTTCTGGGAGTTTTACTCTACCTACTCAGGGTGAAAGACTAATGAACCTTTTCTGGGAGTTTACTTTACCTACTTGGGGTGGAAGAGTAATGAACGATTTTCTGAGAGTTTTACTCTACCTACTCAGGGTGGAAGAGTAATGAACGATTTGTCTGGGAGTCCTACCCTACCTATTCAGGGTGGAAGAGTAATGAACTATTGTTTGGTGTCCTACTCTCCCTACTCGGGGTGAAAGAGTAATGAACAGTTGTCTGAGATTTCTATTATACCTACTCGGGGTGAAAGAGTAATGAACTGTCGTCTGAGAGTTCTACTCTACCTACTCGGGGTGAAAGAGTAATGAACTTTTGTTCTGGGAGTTCTACTCTACTACTCGGGGTGAAAGAGTAATGAACTTTTTTCTGGGAGTTCTACTCTACCTATTCGGGGTGGAAAAGTAATGAACTGTTGTCTAAGAGTCCTACTCTACCTACTCAGGGTGGAAGAGTAATGAACGATTTTTCTGGGAAGTCTTACTCTACCTACTCGGGGTGGAAGATTAATAAACTGCTTATCTAGGCAAAACAATTAGGAGATTAACAATACTTTTTGAAAAAGTTGGATTTTACGAAGGTTCGGTCATCATTTTAATTTTGTTTGAACCTCGGGGGTTTTCAAAAATTGCTATCAAGAGGGTAACTTTCAATTCAAAATCAACCTTATCATTTGGAATCAAAATTGATCAGGCTTCAGAACATAATGCCCCTAGTTTGATGGGGAGTGTGGCATTGGGGATAATCGAACAGGTTTGAGAAAAAATGCCACTTGTGTAAAGGGGGGACTGTATTCTTTAGAAAAGAAAAGTGCACCTGTTATGAAAGTTTGAAATCTTTGATTACCGCAAGCATAATAAAGTTTTAACTTTTAATTTTGACTTTTTATTGAAGATTTTGAGTTAGGCTCGAAAAAATTGGAACAAAATATTTCTTTTTGAAATTCATCACAGAATCTGTTATTTCTCCCCATCCCATCGATTCACTTAGGGACGTGAAGTTCTTCAGATCAATCGTAGACAAGATGCTTGTATCCATTGAGTCTATATTTGGTTCAAACTTGGTATTGATTGTACGATGATTAATTGTTCATCTCGAAGTCGATGCAGCTTAGTCATTCAGACTTTCGATATTTTGGCTTGGACTACCTTTTAGATTCTCATTTAGAATTAGATTTTCTCTTGATTGTTCTGATTTTTGCCTAGATCGCCCTTTCAAGTTTTCAATCTAGCGAGCGTGCTTTAGCTTTTGCCTAGATCGTCTTTTCAGGTTTTCAATCTAGCAAGCTTACCATTTATTTTTCTATGTTTTTTCTTTACTTTAATTATTGCCAAGGCCGTCCTTTCGGATTTTCAACCATGTGAGCTTGCCTTGATTTTTTCATAAGTCGCCTTTTCGGGTTTTCAACGTAGCAAGCTTTATTTTCGCTTTTCTTCCTTTTTGAACTTCCGGAGTTACTGTCTGATCACGCTTGGTTTCCTTCCTTTACTTTTTTGCACGGTACTTAGGAGGACTTTCATAGGTAAGCTTAGGACTAGGCATAAAAGAAAGGAATTTTGAGGCTCAAAACCCAAATGCCCCTAGTGTGGCATTTCTTTTAATATTTTTCTTTTTCTATTCACTCTCTCCCCCACTTCGATAATAACTTTTTTACTTCTGAATTTTGTCTCTTTGTGGGGGAATATATATTTTTTATTTTGATATGGTCTAGCCTGAAGTAACTCCTCAGGTTGCCTACGTACCCCAAAATTTTGTGATCAGACCAAAACGTAGTTCGAATGGATTCCCTCCCTTAGGTTAGGTGATCGGGCTGAGAAAGAAAAAGGCAATATTTTTTTTTGAAAGGCTACAAAAGGGCTGAAAAAGGAAATATTGAGTTGGGTAACATGAAAATTGGTTCGGCCAAAATGGTCTCCTTAGATATAGTACCGCTCGATCTGGCCAATGGTTATTGATTCTTGCATTTTGGTGTCGTGATTATCTTTGAAGTCTGACAGCTTTTCCAAATAGTCTTGTCTTGGTGACGGGATGACCTTCCTTGTTGGATTTGTAATTTTTTTTAAAGGCTCAATCTTCAATTTGCATGTCCCGCATTTTCTCTTTCGTATCAACATACAAATGATTAATGACGATAAATCAAATTCACTTCTAATGATGGGTATTTTATTCGCACTTTAAGAAATGAGCTTTCCATTTCAAACTTCCTTTCATGCCACATAACATAGAACCCTGAGTAGTTCGTATAAAAAATTGAGTCGAAGTTTGACATGTTGAAGGCGTGTACTATGGTTTCTTTTTCCAATCTCAATGTGTCTCATACATTTGTGATAGAAGTTTCAAGATTCTTATTAGATGCCTTAACAGTGTTCCACTTTGGATTCCTTTCCATTTTTGAGAAATTTAGCAATGATTTGACTCGCCCTCTGATTATGTGATTCCACTCTAGTTCGTAAGATATGTACCCATTTATTATTGAATAACACCCAAGCTTACCCAACATATCCTCATAGAACCACGTGAACAAGTCTTTTGAGTTTTCTGAATAAATTCATCATCTCCTTGTGTTCCTCTAGGGATAAGTTAGTTTCGATCTGAATTTTTTGAGAATTATTTTTTTAGAGGTCAATGACTTTTGCTTCCTTGATTAGAGGTTGAACCTGACATTTGTCTTCTTGTTCAAATAATTTTATTGATTCGGGAAGGGATTCCTTGTTAGAGGATCCTCTCCTAAAGCAAGATTATTAGTTAACTCGTTAATGCGCTCGAGGTATTTAGAATTCCTTTTATTCAATTAAATTCAGATGGGACAACAGAAATCATTGCAGACTCGACACACTGACTTGACTCAGTAGAAATAAAGGGCTAGACTCGATCTAACAAGAATAAGACATTGCGAAATAAATAATAATAAAAAAGACCCAACCTAAATCACATGACTCATGAAAAAGTAAAGATAGGTACCCACAATGGGTTTAATTACAGACTGAGGAATCAGGACATCGCTTTCAACCAGTAGGATTGAAACATGATAATCTTCAAGGACCAGCTTGGTAATATTGAGAGACACTGTAGTAATTTGCCAGTCTTGAACTTCTTCTTCAGATTCTTTTTTCTTTTCTGACATTTCCTTATTCAGACTTGATTCCTCTCCCTTGGCCAAGGTCGTACCGAGTTCAGATATTTTGAAAGTTCTTTCTTCCCGAGTCACCTGTTCATGTTCATTGCAATAGAGGGAGAAGTGGTCGCATTCTTGATCCAATAAGTAAGGATTTTCATCTTTTAAGAAACTAGATTCTTCCATTTGAGTGATGAGAGTAGAGCTACCACGATGAGGTGGGGACAAGCAATATATTTCATCTGAAGTTAAGTTGAATGGTTCACAACCAGTGGTGAGAACTTCCTCGGGGATTATCATTCCAATAAGAGGAAGACTAGGTGGTTTAGAATTGACTGGGTGGATAAGGAGGACTGGGTCAAATGGGAGATGGGTATTGGACACCATGTTCAAGGTCTGGGGAGGTTGGTACGTAGGTAAAGGATTGGTGGTAACATTTGGTTGCGCAGGGGTAGGGACGGTAACTTTTTTGGCATCGATGAGGTCTTGAACGGTATGACTAAGGGCAACACAATGATCAGTATGGTGACCAGGATTTTGGTGAAAGTCACAAAATGAGTTGGGATTGTGAGAAGCGGGGAGTGGACTCGGTAGAGGTAGAGGTCGAGGTTGGAGAGGTGTAATAAGCCCTTTACTTAATAGTTTATTAAAAACAACGCTCAAAGACATCCCAAGATTAGTTAATTTCCTGCGCGGCCGAGGTTGACTAGAATTAGCCTGATTTATATGTGAGATAGTAGAATGGATTGGTGTATGTTGTAGGGATAAGAAGCGATGATTGGGGCTGGTTTTGTACTGACTCGGGACTGCCAATGGAGGCTATTTGAGGTGTCAAAGATAGTAAGGAGAGGGGCTGTTGGACTATTTTAATGGCGGGAATGGGACTGCGTTGCAGATATTGGAGAGATGGAAAGGATTATTGGGGCGTTAATGGAAAATAGAGGGAGGTGTCCTATGGTGCAACAAGGGCTGTATGAAGGTGGCTGGGGTGTTAATGGAAAGAGAAGGAGGTGTTCTATGGTGCAGCAAGGGCTGTATGAAGGTGGTTGGGGCGTTGGTACAGCAAGGTCGTTGGAGAAGAGGTGAGTGAGAAGTGATTTGCAGGTTTTAATGGAGACGTGGAGGAGGGGGGATGGCTGTGTTGCTGGGACTGTTAGAGTAGCTGGGAGATGAGGGACGTGAGTAGAGAGGACTGAGAAACTTGAAGGAGAGAAGAAGAAATTGGGAGGGTAGAGAGATGAACCTCCGAGATAGTAGAGAGAGATCGTTGAAGGAGAGAAGAACCGATGTAGAGACCACCAAAGATCTTTGTTCAGCCCAACGGAGAAGAAGAGATGAAGGAGACCCGCCCCCACATTTTTTTTCTAACGTTTTCTTAAATAGAAACTATGGTTCTATTTAAAAAAAAATTATTGCAACTTCCTTTTCACACTTTTCTCTTTCCTTGTTTTGAGAATATGAGAGTAGCGATCCCATGCTCCTCACTTTGCTGGTAATCTCTCATTAGCGAGTTGTGATTGGTCGATTCTAAGTTTTGATTAATTATTTTCGTTTTGGATTTTTATGGATTGATTAATTTTGTTTTAAATTTTATTGGTTTAAATTTAATTTTAATTTTTATTTTGAGCTTTAGTTTGTCATTTGATTTATATTTTATTTGGTTGATCGATTGAATTTGATTTTTAAATTTGTTGATTAGATTTTGAGTTCGAAATTTTGGTTGATCGATTTTCGAATTTTTAATTTAATTTGAAATTTTTGATTGGATTTAATTTCTTGATTGCATTTTAATTTTAATTTTAATTGTTGCTTGATTTTAATTTTAATTGTTTAATTGTAGCTTAATTTTAATTTTAATTATTTAATTATTTGAATTTGATTTTAATTGTTTGAATTTGATTTTTATTTTAATTGTTTAATTGTTGTTTGATTTTAATTTTAATTGTTTAATTGTTGCTTAATTTTAATTTTAATTATTTAATTGTTTGAATTTGAATTGTTGAATTTTTTAATTTGAATTTTATTTTTAGTTAGATTAGATTTTTAACTGGATTTCGATTTTTATTACATCTTCCTAACGATTGGGATCTCTATGTTGAATTTGAAGGTTCAGGGGCATTTCGGTCATTTTTATTTCTTTTCCTGAATTTCTCTATTTTCTTCAGTTTGGGTCCCGTTAGACCCGAAATCATATTCTAAGTGCAATGGAGGTACTTTCGAGGTCTTTCGGTGGTCCGAAATTCATGAACGGTATTTTCGTCATTTTGTCGATTTTTGTAGATTTTTACAAATTTTAACGTGAGGTTTCTTTCAGTTTCAATGTGATTATTCCTAAGTTTCAAAGTCATATTTTCTTAGCGTAGCGAGGTTTCTAGGTTATCGAACTGTGTAGCGAACCTAAGCGTACGTACTTGCTAAATCGGGTGTACCATATGGCGATCCTAAGCGTGCGTGAATTTCTATGTCGAGTTGTAACGAGTAGGGGGGATGAAAAAAGTGGATACTGAGGGAATCAGGGACAGTACTCACAAGCCTTCGAGTTCTTTGCGATCATCATTAGAAATTCATGGTAACCAGATAACGAATTGTCAAATTAGTCATATGCAGAAATGGGGTGTCTACAGTTGAGCCCGACCCTTATCTTCTTGTTCAGGAGAAAAATATATCTTTGAAGCCATATTATTAGTTAATTCGTTAATACACTCGAGGTATTCAAAAATTTTCTTTTATTCAGATGGGGAGATAGACACCTCTATAAACTTGACAAATTAACCTAACTCAACATAAAAAGAGTTGAATCAATCTAAAGAAAAACTGACATTGATGGATTGATAAAAAATTGGACTCAAGCTAAACTACATGACTCATGAAAACTCGAGACACGTACTCACAACAGGCTTGATTATAGATTACGGACTTGGGACATTGCTTACAACTGGCAGGACTGAGGTATAAAGATCTTCAAAGAATAACTGTGTAATTTTGAAAAATTTTAGGGTCATTTCTGACTGTTGACTTTATATTGACGTTTGTTCTAATTGACCGGATTTACAACCCTAAATAGACGATGGACGATGGACGATTGAGCTTAGGTACAATGATAACCCCATCAAAAATGAATTCCAGTGTTACCTCCTTGATAAAATTTTAATAAATTCTTGGATTTTATTGAATTTGTGCACCAATTCATTAAACAATCCATTCATGCAATTCTATTGCACTCTTGAAAATTATTAACAAATAATGTTTTCATTGAATAAAAACTTTTACAAATTTGATTATTTTTTCAATCATAATTTTCAAGGTCCATGCAAAAAATAGATCTTTTGTAAATCATTTTTCTATGAAGGAATAAATCTTTTTGTGAATCATTTTTCTTCTTTTTCGTTTCTTTTGGAAAATATTTTTTGGAGAATATTTTTTTTCTAGAAAACATTTCTTTTAAAATGGGTTGAAACCCGAATTAACAAAGAATTTGAATTCCATTCCGATTTAAATGGTCCGACCCATCATGATCGTTGGATCGAGATGGACTGGGTCATTATGAACCATTGCAAGAAATGGATCTTTATTGGGACGGTGCACTCATTTTAATTAGGTAAAACAAAAACTTTAATCTTTGAGGACAACCATACATTTTGATATGATCATTCACATACATTCTGATCTCATCATTCACATACATTCATCATAATAAACATCTCAGGAACACCCACGATAAGTTCGAGTCGTGACCTACAAGGGAGGTTTCTAGACTCTAAGCTTACTACGTGGAATACAATTTTATCTGGCCACCCTTGCGCAAGTACACCTATATACCTTTCGAGCGTACTCAATTAGACAGTACGTGGTCACTTGGTTTTATATACCGTATAGGTGATAATCTAAAACTTCAACTCACTTCTCTGAAGTCAAAATCAGCCCGTTTAATTCCTAGACCAGATGTGGTGCGCGATACTTGAGTAAAGGCACTCTTAAATCACTTCTTTTCTAGAATAAATATAGTCTATCCTTTTAGTACCGTAGTACATCGGAGCAATATCTCGCTTAGGCACTGGTTTTGACCAAGAAGTGCAACTGATGTACTTGGATCATCTTTGATATACCTATGGGTACGAGTTAAAAGTTGTAGCTTTCATAAATGGTTCGACATCCCACGAGGGGACCGATCACGTACTAGTACTATGTTGGCAATCGGGACATGTGACTGTGTGGCTCACAATAGGTCAAAGGCTCAGGTCGTTTCAGCCTGGATGTATCGATATACCTTTCAGAGTCACCTGATTAGACGATACTGATGCCCCAGTTTGATATACCCTGAGGTACGTGACTGGAGTTGTGATTTTCATGAATGACGTCGCATCTCCGAAGAGACCGGGCTACGCATTAGTGCCACGTTGGCTATATGAGACGTGCAAGCGTGCAAATCAGTAAACGTGCTAGTGGTGTGTGCAAAACAGGTAGGGTGTGCCCGGGGTCTTTTCCAAACAAATGGGCCCATGTGTCCAATTAAACCAATACAAGTAAAGGTATTAAACCATACAAGTAAGATGTGTACATTGATCGAGAAAGATTAAAAACATATCTATATAGTTCAATGCACATTTCATGTATATATCAATGACAAATCAATCAATATGGCATAAAATAATTGATCAGATCCAAACATTGCAATAGGCATAATTTCTATAATTTTATGGTCCAATCAATGATCACTTTTGGGTGATCCAAAATAAATCGAGATTCCAATAGATGTTACATTGATGATAGAATGATAATTGTTGAGATGAGGAGCGATGGAAAAAACTAGAAACACATCCCAAAAGAAAATCAAAGAGAAAGATCCTAGTGCCAAATGAGCTCGCTCTCAGGAACATTAACTGTGCTAACACTAGGTAAATTCGGATTTTATGTGAATTAGGAAAATACAATCCGAACTTGCATCAATGATATCTAAGGCTCTCGATAATGAAACCAAGTGAATTCAGGTTCTAAATTAATCTACTCGATGGGATTACGTTTTATTAAAGGTACCCAAACCTAATTCTGAAAAGAATATTCTGTAAAAATGTTTTAACATTGCTTTCCTAACCTTCTTTCAGCAACAATTCCAGATTTACAGATTAATCAGAACTTGTATCGATTATATCCAAAGCTCCCAATAACGAAATTGAGTGAATTCAGGTTCTAAATTAATCTACTCGATGAGATCTACGTTTTATTAATAGGTGCCCAGACTTAATTCTCACTAGAATATTATGTAAAAGCATTTTAACATTGCTGTCCCAACCTTCATTCAACAACAATTCCATATTTACAAATTAATCCTGAATTTGCATCGATGATATCCAAGGCTCCCGATAACGAAATTGAGTGAATTTAGGTTCTAAATTAATCTACTCGATGAGATCTATGTTTTATTAAAGGTGTCCAGACTTAATTCACACTAGAATATTCTGTAAAAATATTTTAACATTGCTGTCCCAACCTTCATTCAACAACAATTCCAGATTTACAGATTGATCTGAACTTGCATCGATGATATCCAAGGCTCCCGATAACGAAATTGAGTGAATTCATGTTCTAAATTAATCTACTCAATGAGATCTACGTTGTATTGAAGGTGCCCAGACTTAATTATCACTAGAATGTTCTGTAAAAATGTTTTAACATTACTGTCCCAATCTTTATTTAGCAACAATTCAAGATTTATAGATTAATCCAAACTTGCATCGATGATATGCAAGGCTCCGGTAACGAAATTGAGTGAATTCATGTTCTAAATTAATCTACTCGATGAGATCTACGTTTTATTAATAGGTGCCCAGATTTAATTCTCATTAGAATATTCTGTAAAAATATTTTAACATTGCTATCCCAACCTTCATCATTCCATCCTTTTCATATGTCAATTTAAATTTTCATTATTTAGGGATCATAAAAAAGTGACCCTTAATTGGATAAAAAAAAATACAATATCCAAAATCATCTATAATTAAGTCACAAAAATAAATAAATAAATAAAATAAAATAAATCGAACTAGATAATAAAAAAATTAGGTCATCTTGGCAATGCTCCCATACTTGGGGTTTTTCAAGTCTATTCCTCAATAGTCCCTAGTGGAGTCGCCATTGAAAGCACCCTCGATCCGCGGGGTGTGCGGATCAGCTTTTGACCTTTGAGGTTTAGGAGTTGCCACTTAGTTATTACGGTTTATCAATTGAACATTGACTCAAAACGGATAAACAAACAACTAATCTACTAAAAAATACTGAGTCCGGGGATCACCTTACAGGGTTGAAAGGTGTTAGGCACCAACCCCGCCCGGCAAACGTCGGTCTCTACTAATTTTCAAAAGTGATTACATTGCTAAAAAGACATATATAATAATAATAATAATAATAATAATAAAAATAAAAATATTTACCTTTGCAACGCAATGATTTTGTTCCCTCAGATTTGATAGAACAGCTCCTCGTATAGTACTCCTCGCTTTGTTTTATCATTGGATTCGCTTCAGACCTCCAAGACGAAGTACCTCTTTTTTAGATTGAATATTTCTAATTTGTTTCTAGATTTATGAGTGTTTTTGAGGGATTTCTAAGTGTTTTTTGAGCTAAAGTTGGGGTATGGATGTTAGGTAAGGAGTTAGGACTTCAAAATTAGGGTTTATGGGAAGGTTGAGGAGGCTTCTTATCCTACTTTTTCTAGGATTTATTTTTTGGTACGAAAATAGGTTCTCGGTACCCTTATTTATAGATTTTTTAAAGTACTTTTTAAATAGAGTTAGTGTTTAATTATAATTATTTTAGATAGAGTTAGTGTTTAATTAGAATTACATTAGATAGTTTTATAGTTTAATTATAATTCTATTAGATAGTTTTAGAGTTTAATTAGGTTTCTTTTAGATAGTTTTAGAGTTTAATTAAAATTCTTTTAGATAGTTTTAGAGTTTAATTAGAATTCTATTAGGATTTTGACTTTGGTCTCATTAGATTGATTTAGGGTTTTGACTTAAGTCTAACTTGATTGACTTGAATTTATGATTTTGACTTAAGTCTTACTTGATTGACTTGAATTTTAATTAGAATTTCACTTTACATTAATTTATGTTTTAATTATTAATTTTAAAATTTTTAATTATTAAAATTATAAAATTACCATTTTACCCTCGGAAATGACTTTTTGGTTTTAAGTCGTTTTTTAATGTTCCAGGATGTTTTGGAATCGATTTTTCGTAATGAATTTAATGGGAATATCGGTTTTTGTCATTTATGAAATTTTTGTGCGAAATGGTCATGAACTTTATGAGGGACATTTTCATAATTTTGTCAAATTTTGTGAAAATTGACGAAATGGTTAATTTGATTTTGATTTGTTGTTTTATGTGTTTGAAAGAATTTTTCTAAGCATAATGTAGACTCTAAGGATGTTTTGAGGTTAGGGATATTTTGGTAATTTGATCATTTTTTAGTGATTTTTATCGTAAAATTTTTTTTTATCTACAAGATGATGATTTCTATGTTTTTAGGGTCATATTTTCCTCGCGTAGTATGGTTTATAAAGTTTTATTAGTTTGAGATATTTAATCTGAATTTCTAAAACATATCTACTAACAAATAAAACATTGAAATAATCATCCATCATTGGGAATCGTTGCAATCGGGTTGACAAGTTGATTAATCAGGTGAGTGCAAAAATGGGGTGTCTACATTATTCAAAAGGAAAAACACTTTATTAAAAATGATTGAAAAAAAAAAAACGTTCTCATTAAAACATCTTTCAACAAATTTGACTTAAACTATTTTTTGCATGGATGCTTGGCTTTGTCTGGACAGTCATCAGGATTGCTATCAAGCTTGATCCTTTTGGCTCTAACAACTGGCTCTTTGAAATCTATTGGTCCGTCTAGATACTCTAAAGTGTGTTTGTTCCAAGCCTTCTCAATGAGATACACTAACTTTTCAGTCAATGGCTCGAGAGGGAAAGCTTTGTGCTGAGGTAAAGACAATTATATGGGTACGTCGTACTGCTCTGGGATCAATGCAGGTTGGTAGAAAGATGTTTCTTTTAAACCGATCAGACGAACATAATAAGATCCTTTGATTCCTAGAATATAGGGGTCAGTCATCCACCAAGGACATCTTAAACTGATATGACGGGCAAGGTGAGAATCCAACCATTTGCTCCAAGCCTTGACGGAGCTGTGACGCACTAATAAGTTTCTTTTGGAAAAATGTTCTGGTCCATACTCTAAGGTTGAAGGAAGGTCTACAATTCTAAGACGGTCACAAAGCCACATATAAAGTAGGTGAGGGGCTTCCTTTGAAGTTTTCCCTCTCACTATTCTTTATGGCATTTAAATCGGAGAAGGTTTCAGCTAGGATGAGAGGTACTGGGTTGGCTTTCTTTGAGAGTTGAGAGGCTATATCTATGAAGGACTCAGGGATAGTTTGACCATCACTTTTGGAGGTCAGCATGTATTGGGTTAGGATTCCTAGGCATAATCGATAGTCTCTAGTAGCTTGCTAGGCTTCGGGTTTTACATTAACGGGATGACTGCGAAAGCGATACGGGCCCAATAAATGTACTAAGTCCAATCTCCCGTTATGGACTAGGGTCTTGGCTTCTTCTTTTGAAATGTTCAATCCTATGGCGAGGTCACCAGAATATCATGTCTTCAATGAGGGCCTGAAGTGGATATCCCCATAATGCCACAATAATCCTCATGAGTAGGGCACAAGTGCATATACCCAATATGGAATATATGAAGGTAGGGGTTCCAGCGCTTAGCCATAGCACATAATAGATTCCAGTCTATTTCAAACTCGTGGAAGTAAAGAGCACTCTTCAACATGAATCTCCCAAAATTGATATTCTCTATAGGGTGCATCCCTATGACGATTTTTTTGACTAACTGGTCGATCGGGTTATTGTCTGCGGCTAGCATCCTAGTTTGACACAAAAGGGTATTTTAATACACTTCCAAGTTCCATGTAAAATATCAATTACTTTTTCTTTTGAAAAATCTTGTTCTTATGGAAAACATTTTTTGGAATACACTTTTTTTTAGAAAACCTTTTTTCTAGAGAACACTTCTTTTGGAAAATACTTTTTCTAGAAAATACTTTCCTTTTGTGAACCATTTTTCTTCTTTAAAAATGGGTTGAAACCCGAATTTAGAAAAGAATGTGATTTCCATTTTGATTTAAATGGCCCGGCCCATCATGATTGTTGGGTTGAAATGGACTAGGTCATTATGAATTATTACAACAAATGGACTCTTTATTGGGTCGGTGCACTCATTTTAATCAGGTAAAACAAAAACTTTAATCTTTGAGGACAACCATACATTCTGATCTCATCATTCACATACATTCTGATATTATCATTCACATCATTCACATACATTCATCAATTACAAGGTCCCATTAAATAAACAACCCGGGAACACCCACGATAAGTTCGAGTCGTGCCCTACAGGGGAGGTTTCTAGACTCTAAGCTTATTACGCGCAATGCATTTTTATCTGGTCACCCTTGTCCAGGTACATCTATATACCTCTCGAGCGTACTCAATTAGACAGTACGTGGTGACTTGGTTTGATATACCTTATAGGTGATAATCCAAAACTTCAACTCATTTCTTTGAAGCCAAAAACAACCAGTTTAATCCTCAGATCAGAGGTGGCGCGCGATGCTTAAGCAAAGGCACTCTTAAATCACCTCTTTTCTAGAATAGACGTAGTCTATCCTCCTAGTACCGAATACATCGGAGCAAGATCTCGCTTAGGCACTGATTTTAACCAAGAAGTGTAATTGATGTACTTATATTATCTTTGATATACCTATGGGTACGAGTCAAGAGTTGTAGTTTTCATAAATGGTTTGGCATCCCACGAGGGGACCGACCACGTACTAGTACTATGTTTGCAAACGGGACATGTGACTGTGCAGCTTACAATAGGTCAAAGACTCAGGTCGCTCCAGCCTGGATGCATCGATATACCTTTCAGAGTCACCTGATCAGACGATACTGATGCCCCAGTTTGATATACCCTAAGGTGCGTGACTGGAGTTGTGGTTTTCATGAATGACGTCGCATCTCCGAAAAGATCGGGCCACGCACTAGTGCCACGTTGGTTATATGGGACATGCAAGCATGCAAAATGATAAATATGCTAGTGGTGTGTGCAAAACAAGGTGGGGTGTGCCCGGGGCTTTTTTCAAACAAATGGGCCCATGGGCCAGATCATACTATAATACATAAACCATAGCATCTAAATTAAAATCAGGGCATGTACATTAAAATTAGGATCATGGCATGTGTATGAGATATCACATAAATATTTATTATCAAGTCAATGAATTAATTATCAATCAATGGCATGTGATTAGGGTATTAAAGAAGGATGGATATACCCTTGGCATCAAAACATGGCCCAAGGTCAATAATCAAGATATATACCAATCAAGATCAATCAATAGCTTAGTTAAATCGCAATTACCCACATATCACGACAAAATGCTGCACCAAGAAAAAAACGAATATCACATTGTATACTACGAGCTTAACTAAGGAGATTTTCCAAAAAGAAAAAAATTTAATGGTCCAATCGGGGGTTATTCTTGACAACCCGAAATAATCCGAAATTTCAAGAGATATTGAAAATAAAACAATGATTGATGAGATAAAAAATTTTCTTTTTTATTTTTTTTTTTTTTTTTTAAAACAACCCTTTTTTTCTAAAAAAAAATTGAAAAAAAAAATTATCGTCATATTGACTTGTTTGTTATCAACAAACATACGGATGGTGTGTTATTGATAAATATTGACCCATGAACTAACGATTTCAACTCGCCGATTCAACATTCATGAATTGGACTACCATTTTCAAACCTCCAGATCTGACATCATCCAACGACCTCAGATGAAACATGAAGGTGACAAAAAAAATGTTTTTTGCTTTTGATTTTTTATAGATAAAATATATGACTAGAGAGAAACTAACTCCATTATCTGAAGTTTTGAGAAGGTATCCAAGACACAGAATTCTGATAAACGAATATCTTTCTAACTGTAAGCTACAACAATCCACGGCTTTTATGATGAAAGTGAGGTCCGAAGTTGATGAAGTTAATTCTGAATTGTCGAAGATATCGAGGACATTATCCCTGATTCATTTTGCCTTAGATACAAAGACAAACTCGGATACTAAGATTTTAATATCATTAGACCAATGTGTCGACCTGATCGAACGCATCATAAGTCTCTGTACAGTCCCACTAACTTCAACATTGAGCACCATAGCAACAGCCCTAACACTGTTGGGTTCGATCGGTTGATTCTTCTCAACAATGACAAATTTAAATTCGAGTTTTTGGAAACAAATTAAAATTAAAGGCAGATTTTAGAGAAAAAAAAACATGAATTAGTCTTTAAAAACCCTTTTTTTTGTTGCTTTTTTTCCTAGCTTGAGATCTCATTACCGACCAAAACGACAATCTTGAAGCCTTTCTTTGACGAAAGAGAGAAAATTTGATGAGCATCACTCAACATTGCAGCGATTTCAAAAGGATTCAGCAACCACCGATCTTCGATTTATACACCACGAGATTGGAGAATCTGTCCATAGTTTTAAACCAATCGGGCTGGTTTAGGATCGAGAAGACAAAAAGACAGAGTCGGTCTCTGCTGTTGAGAACTATGGAGCAGATTTGAAGAAAACCGATTGTTTCTTCCTCTTTACTTAAAAAAATGATTCGATTGATGGCTCTATACCGATTGGGTTGATCTTGTATCGAGAGGACAAAGAGACAAAATCGGTCTCTGTTGAAAGATTAATGGAATTGGGTATAAAATCAATGAAGAAGATGATGTGTAAATTAAAAAAACACGATTTTATTTGTGGCACACCAATCACACCTGCACATTATTGCTGTTAAGGTGGTGTGAAAATTGAAAAATACGACATTATTCATGGCACACCAACCCCACCAGCACGTTGTTGTTGTTTAACAGAACCTAAATTTTATTTTTTTTATTATTTCTTTAATTTTCTTCTTATTGTCAATGGACAGCACGCTAAAAAACAATTTTTAAAAAAAAACAAATATATATAAAAAAACAAAGGGTGTTGTCGAAGGATGCATCGCAACACCCTCAAACAAAAAAAAATATTTTTATTATTATTAATATTATTTTTTAGAAAAAAGAATGCTTAAAGATAGAACCCTAAAACAAAACAAAAAAAAAATAAAACAAATAAATAAATAGAAACTCTATGGTTCATTAATCATCACTCCATACTCAATTAAATCTCTTGATCTCTTTAACTATTTAGGGTCATTCTAAATAACCCTTGATTGAACCATAGGAAAATTACATGCCAAATAAAAATATTCAAAATTGAATCAATAGAGGACAATATAAAATATCCCAAATAATAAAAATGGGCTATCAACCATTCTCATATCATGCCTTATTTGGGATTATCCCAAATGTCCCTTAAACAAATCATAGCAAATAATATTCCATAATAATTAATCTAAACAACACTGAGAGAGTGAAATAGTCCTAACAAATAATCGAATCAAGTAAACTAAAAACAAAAATAAAAAACATAACAAAAAACTAGGTCTAAATGGCAATATTTCCAAACTTGGGATTTTTCAAGTCTGATCCTCAATAATCCCCAGTGGAGTCGTCACTGAATGCGTCCTTGATCCACAGGGTGCACGGATCCGTTTTTGACCTTTGAGGTTTGGGAGTCACCACCTAGTTATTACTGTCTAGGAACAGATCATCAACTCGAAACGGATAAAAACAACTAATCTACTTTTTTTTTAACAAATACTAAGTTTAGGGATCACGTTACAGGGTTGGAAGGTGTTAGGCACCAACCCCGCCCGGCAAACACCGGTCTCTACTAATTCTCAAATAAACTACATTGCTAAAAAGACCTAAATAATAATAAAAAAATTAAAAATAGTCACATTTTTCGAATGCAACGATTTTATTCCTTCAGATCTGATAGAACAGCTCCTTGTATAGTACTCCTCGCTTCGTTCTGTTATTAGATTCGCTTCAGACCTTCAAGAAAAAATACCTCCTTTTTAAATCTGAATTTTTCTGATTTGTTTATGAATTTCTAGGTGTTTTTTGAGCTAAAGTTGAGGTATGGGTGTTAGGTAAGGAGTTAGGGCTTCAAAATTATGGTTTATGGGATGTTAGGGAAGCTTTTTGACCTACTTTTCTTAGGGTATATCTTTTGATATGAAAATAGGTTGTAGAGACCCCTATTTATAGACTTTTTTAAATGCTTTTTAGATAGAATTAGTATTAAATTAGAATTATTTTAAATAGAGTTATAGTTTAATTAGAATTGTTTTAAATAGAGTTATAATTTAATTAGAATTCTTTTAGGGTTTTGACTTTTAGTTTTACTTGATTGACTTGACTTGAATCTTACTTGTTTGACTTTAATTTTAATTAGGATTTTACTTTATATCAATTAATGTTTTAATTATTAATTTCAGAATTTTTAATTATTAAAATTGTAAAATTATCGTTTTGCCCTCGAAGAAGACTTTTTGTGTTTTAAGTCGTTTTTCAATTTCAAAGATGTTTTGGAATTGATTTTTCGTAAGGAATTCAATGTGAATATTAGTTTGTATCATTTATGAGATTTTTTGTGTGAAATGATCGTGAATTTTATGAAAGGTATGTTCATAATTTTGTCAAATTTTGTGAAAATTTGGCGAAATGATTTATTTGATTTCGATTTGTTGTTCTATGTGTTTGAAAGGATTTTCCTAAGCGTAATTTAGGCTCTAGGGATGTTTTGAGGTTAGGGGTATTTTGGTAATTTGGTTACTTTTTAGTGATTTTTATCGTAAAACTTCTTTTTGTCTGAAAATGATGATTTCAACGTTTCTAGGTCATATTTTTCTAGCGTAAAGTGATTTCTAAGTTCTATTAATTCGAGATACCTCATCCGAATTTCTAAAATATATCTGGCAACAAAATATAGTAATGGAATAATCATCCATCATTGGGAACCGTTGCAATTGGATTGACGAGTTGATTAATCAGGCGAGTGCAAAAATGGGGTGTCTACACTTGAATTTAAATGAACATGAAATGAAATAAAGGGGGTGTTAAAAGTAGGTAATTAGCTTGAAAATAGAAATTTAATTGTATTACCTCACCTTGGTGCCATCTCCCTCTTTTTCTTGTTTTGCTTATGAAAATGTGATAAACTAATTGGAAAAGAAATTTAGTAAGTTTGAGAGTTTTGAGAATGAATTTAGATAGAGTTTTAGAGTTCTAGCATTCTTCTTTTCTTTTATCTTGAAAGAATCTCTTATTTATATTAGTTTTAGAGTTCTAACATTCTTTTTTTTTCATTAAAACTTCAATGAAAAACCCCAATTACCTCTCATCTCCTTGGCCTTGATGGTTTTTTATTCCTTATTGAGTCTTGCCAATCATGATTATCTATAGGTAGGATGGTAAAAGATAATAAATTCTAAAGAGTTCTTGAGGAGGGTCAAAGTTGTCTTAGGCCCTAGACCTTGATTCAATTATAGAAAAATCAAACCAAATGACATGAAAATTGTTGCCTAGATTTTGGTATTCCAGACCTTCTACCTATCTAGGTTTCTAAAGTCCTAAGGATAAGAATATCTTTGTACACAAGGTTCTAAAGACTTTTCATGTATAGGAAAAATTATCTTAGTTTTTTGAATTTGACAAATTTACATTGAATCCTCTTTGAATGATGAAAAAATTTGATAGCACTAAAGTAAGTTACTCTTAATAAGTCTGAACAAATTAAGGTTAGGAAAGTAATTATACCTAAGAGGTGACCAATGGTGACTTGGAGTCAATTGTAGAAGAAATGAGAAATTTACATGGAAACCTTTGTAGAGAAGGATTAATGCATGGGTATTGAAGTAATTGGAGATGATTTTCTTGAAGAATAAGCCATTAAGAAAGGGGTTTAAGAGGTCATCTCCCCTAAGCATCTTTGTAAGCACATGAATTTTAACAAACTCAATCGAATGGACTTTGCGTGAGGATGCTGGAATGCTGATTTTGCCTAACTCCGTTGATGTGACGTCTGGCCAAACGCTAACATAAATCCCGAGGTCAAATCTCAAGGTACTAGGTGGCACTTCGAAGTTTTAACATGGCTCCCTTTGTTTATGTTAACGTTCCACGGAACTCAAAAACTTAATAAATAAAAATCCAACAAAGCCTGTATATAATATATGCCAAAAATATACAAGGTGTGGAATATAGTAAATTATGAACAACATAAGATTAGATTAGAGTTATGCAAAAGATGACAATATACAAGATTACAGAAATTTACACTCACTCTAACATAGACCTAAGCTTTCAACCTAAAAATTACATACACATCTTAAGACAAACAAGTTCCTAGGGGAAGTAGTCTCAATGCTCACCAAGAAGTGGGCTTTGGTCGTTGGTATGACCAATCAAAGTGCCCTCGATCCGCGGGGTGTGCGGATCCGCTTTTGACCCTTGAGGTTTGGGAGTCGCCACCTAGTTATTACGGTTTAGGAACCGATCAATGACTCTAAACAGATAAAAAAAACTAATCTAGAACCGAAAAAAAGATGAATTCGGGGATCATGTTACGGGGTTAGAAGGTGTTAGGCACCAACCCCGCCAGGCCAAAGCCGGTCTCTACTAACTTCCCAAATAAATTACATTGCTAAAAACCTAGATAATAATAAATAAATAAATAAAAAGTTATACCTTTCCGATAGCAAAGACTTTGTTCTCTCAGATCCGACAAAAATTGCTCTTTGTACCGTACTCCTTGCTTTGTTCTGTCTCCGGATTTGATTCCTGATCTCCGAGGCAAGGTATCTCTACTTTATTGAATCTGAATTCTTAAAGTTTGTTGTGGATTTTGAGATGTTTTTGGACGGCTTTTAGGTGTTTCTTAAGCTAAAATCGAAGGAGGGATGTTAGGTAAGGAGCTGGGACTCCAAAACTAGGGTTTATAGGAGGCTAGGGGGCTTTTGGACCTACTTCTCTTAGGGTTTATGATTTGATACGAAAATAGGGTGTGAGTACCCCTATTTATAGATTTTTTTAGGGGTTGATTTTGATAGAGTTAGTATTTAATTAGAGTTCTTTTAATTAGAGTTGTATTTTAGTTAGACTTGTTTTAGGTGGAGTTGTGTTTTAATTAGAATTATTTTAGGTGGAGTTGTTTTTTAGTTAGAACTCTATTAGATAGAGTTATTATTTAATTAGAATTCTATTATGATTTTAACTTTTGGTCTTATTTGATTGACTTTTAATATTTAGACTTTAGTCATAATTGATTGACTTTTAATATCTTGACTTCAGTCTTGCTTAATTGACTTTAATTTTGATTTCAGTCTTGCTGGATTGACTTTAATACCTTGACTTCAGTCTTGCTTGATTTACTTTAAATTTTTGGAGAAGCCCCCTTTATTATATCTTTAATTCTTTGGACCCCCAAATGGAGGGGTCCTTAAAGAAATATCTCATGAACCCTCAACAATTTTACTTGAAAGTCCGATTGATCGATTTTTTTAATTCAATTTTTCAAATTAATTTCATCAATATTTCACTTTAATTATTTAATGTTTTATTTATTAATTTTAAAAATTTTAATTATGAAAATTGTGAAATTACCGTTTTGCCCCCGTAGAGGACTTTTCACGTTTTAAGTCGTTTTTAATGTTCTAGGATGCTTTAGAATCGATTTTTCGTAAGGAATTCAATGGAAATATTAGTTTGTGTCATTTATGAAATTTTTTGTATGAAATGGTCATGAACTTTATGAGGGGCATTTTCGTAATTTTGTCGAATTCTGTTAAAATTGATGAAATGCTTTATTTGGTTTCGATTTGTTGTTTTATGTGTTTGAGAGAGTTTTTCTAAGCATAACGTAGCTCTAAGGTTGTTTTGAGGTTAGGGGTATTTTGATAATTTGGTCAATTTTTAGTGATTTTTATTGTGAAACTTCTTTTTGGTTTGCAAGATGATGATTTCTATATTTCTGGGGTCGTATTTTCCTAACGTAGCGTGGTTTCTAAGGTTTTTTCAATTCGAAATACCTCATCCGGATTTCTGAAACATTTCTGGTAACGAAATAAAGCAATGGAATACACATCCATCATTGGGAATGAAAGCGCCCTCAATCCGCGGGGTGTGCGGATCCGCTTTTGACCCTTGAGGTTTGGGAGTCGCCACCTAGTTATTACGGTCTAGGAACCAATTTGACCCTACAATGGATAAAAAGAACTAATCTACTATAGAAATCTGAATCCGGGGATCATGTTACGGGGTTGGAAGGTGTTAGGCACCAACCCCGCCCGGCCAATGCCGGTCTCTACTTATCCCAAATAGATCTACATTGCTAATGATAAAACCTAGATTAAAAAAATAATAAAAAACCTTACCTTCGATCTGCAAAAGCACTATTCTCTCAGATCTGAAAAACAGTTCTTTGTACCGTACTCCTTGCTTCGTTTTGTCTCCGGATCTGATTTCTGATCTCCGAGGCAAGGTGTCTCCTTCTTGGATCGTAATGCTTTGAATTTGTGGTGGATTTTTAGGATGTTTTTGGGTGTTTTTTAGGCTAAAATAGGAGTAGGGGTGTTAGGGAAGGAGTTGGGGCTCCAAAATTAGGGTTTTGGAGGGGTTGTGGAGGCTTCTTCACCTACTTTTTCTAGGGTTTTTTCTTTGATACGAAAATAAGGTGTGGAGGCTCCTATTTATAAAGTTTTTAGAAGCATTAGGGTTTGATTAGGATTTCTTTTAGGGTTTCAATTAGGGTTTTGAATTAGTCTTTAGGGTTTTAGGGTTTTGACTTTAGTCTTATGAGATTGACTTGATTAGTTTTAGATTAGGGTTTGGATTTAGGGTTTTGATCTTAGTCTTATGAGATTGACTTGATTAGTTTAGATTAGGATTTTAATTTAGGGTTTTGACTTTAGTCTTATGAGATTGACTTCAATTTTGACTTCAATCTTGCTTGATTGACTTTAATTTTGACTTCTATCTCACTTGATTGACCTTAACTTCAGTCTTGCTTGATTTACTTTTATTTTGACTTTGGACTTATTTGATTGACTTTAATATCTTGACTTTAGTCTTGCTTGATTGATTTTAAATTTTTGGAGAACCCCTTTCTATTATATCTTTAATTCTTTGGACCCCCAAATGGAGGGGTCCTTAAAGAAATATCCCACGAACCCTCAACAATTTTGCCTGAGAGTCCAATTAATCGATTTTTTAGGTTCAACTTTTTAAATTAATTTCATTAATGTTTCACTTTAATTATTTAATGTTTTATTTATTAATTTTAAATTTTTTTAATTATGAAAATTGTGAAATTACCGTTTTGCCCCCGGAGAGGACTTTTCACGTTTTAAGTCGTTTTTCAATGTTCCAAGATGTTTTGGAATCAGTTTTTCATAAGGAATTCAATGGGAATGTTGGTTTTTGTCATTTATGAAGTTTTTTGTATGAAATGATCGTGAACTTTATGAGGGATATTTTTGTAATTTTGTCAAATTTTGTGAAAATTGGCGAAGTGGTTTACTTGGTTTCGATTTATTATTTTATGTGTTTGAGTGGGTTTTCCTAAGCGTAATGCAGGCTCTAGAGTTGTTTTGATGTTAGGGGTATTTTGGTAATTTAGTGATTTTTATCGTGAAGCTTCTTTTTTATTTGCAAGATGATGATTTCTATGTTTCTGGGGTCGTATTTTCCTAGCGTAGCGTGGTTTCTAAGTTTTGTCAGTTCGAGATACCTCATCCGGATTTCTGAAACATATCTGGTAACAAAATAAAGCATTGGAATAGACATCCATCATTGGGAACCTTTGCGATCGGGTCGACGACTTGATTAATCAGGCGGATGCAAAAATGGGGTGTCTACAGATGCCCCTCTTTGGCAGAGGGTTGAAGCAAACTAGATAGCAAATCTATCTTGGTAGATTAGTGCGATATCTGAATGCCAAAGCTAGTGACAATTTATTTTGCAGCCTGATTTAACAATTCGTCGGGGTATTCGGATCATTGAGCATGAAACTCTCCCCGAACTAGAAAAATGTCAGGTCCTTGAGCGCGAGCTCTCACTGACAATGTCAGATCCTTGAATTTTAAAAAATTCTCCTTAACTGATATAACAACTGTGCAAGTGTGTGGGCTCAAAATCTGAGATAAATTTCAAAGAGTTTGAGTTGGAAATGAGTCAAAATGAAGTAAATTTAAACTGAGCGTAAACTGAGCATAAATCCAAGAAAACCCTTGGCGGCAACCGAGCAAGGTCCAAGATAACCCTTGGCGGTAACTGAGCAAGATCCAAGATAACCCTTGGCGGAAACTGAGCAAAGTCCAAGATAACCCTTGGCGGCATCTGAGCAAAATCCAAGATAACCCTTGGCGGCATCTGAGCAAAATCCAAGATAACCCTTGGCGGAGACTGAGCAAAATCCAAGATAACCCTTGGCGGCATCTGAGCAAAATCCAAGATAATCCAAGATAACCCTTGGCGGAAACTGAGCAAAATCCAAGATAACCCTTGGCGGAAACTGAGCAAAATCCAAGATAACCCTTTGCGGCATCTGAGCAAAATCCAAGATAACCCTTGGCGGAGACTGAGCAAAATCCAAGATAACCCTTGGCGAAAACTGAGAAAAATCCAAGATAACCCTTGGCGGGAACTGAACAAAATCCAAGATAACCCTCGGCGGCAACTGAGCAAAATCCAAGATAACCCTTGGCAGAGACTGAGCAAAATCCAAGATAACCCTTGGCAGAGACTGAGCAAAATCCAAGATACAAAATCCAAGTTAACCGTTGGCGGAAACTGAGCAAAATCCAAGATAACCCTTGGAGGCAACTGAGCAAAATCCAAGATAACCCTTGGCGGAGACTGAGCAAAATCCAAGATAACCCTTGGCGGCATCTGAGCAAAATCCAAGATAACCCTTGGCGGCATCTAAGCAAAATCCAAGATAACCCTTGGCGGAAACTGAGCAAAATCCAAGATAACCCTTGGCGGCATCTGAGCAAAATCCAAGATAACCCTTAGCGGAGACTGAGCAAATTCCAAGATAACCCTTGGCGGGAACTGAGCAAAATCTAAGATAACCTTTGGCGGGAACTGAGCAAAATCCAAGGCGGCAACTGAGCAAAATCCAAGATAACCCTTGGCGGAGACTGAGCAAAATCCAAGATAACCCTTGGCGGAAACTGAGCAAAATCCAAGTTAACCCTTGGCGGAAACTGAGCAAAATCCAAGATAACCCTTGGCGGCAACTGAGCAAAATCCAAGATAACCCTTGGCGGAAACTGAGCAAAATCCAAGTTAACCCTTGGCGGAAACTGAGCAAAATCCAAGATAACCCTTGGCGGAGACTGAGCAAAATCCAAGATAACCCTTGGCGGAGACTGAGCAAAATCCAAGATAACCCTTGGTAGAGACTGACTAAGTAAAACTGAGAACAAAGAAATAAATCTGGGAGAGAAACGATCGAAAATGAGTCTGGAGAAGAGTGGTTGAATCTGGGCATGAATAGATTTGGGACAGAATGGATGTCCTATCTCCTATGTGAGATTTAGAATGCATTTGTTTGAACCTCAAGGTTTTATCAAAAAATTTTTGTAAATTTAAAACCTGAGTTTGAACCTTAAGAGTTTTTTGAAAAAATGCTATCAAGAGGGTAACCTTAGGTTTGGAGTTCTCATTTTAGGATTAACATTGCTCAAAAACAAAATGTCCCTAGTTTGATAATAAACATGGCATTGAAAATAATTGAACACATCATTAAAAAATACCCCTAGTATAAAGGGGGGAAATTACATATC
Organism: Akebia trifoliata; assembly: GCF_017979445.1. Classification (NCBI taxonomy): domain Eukaryota; kingdom Viridiplantae; phylum Streptophyta; class Magnoliopsida; order Ranunculales; family Lardizabalaceae; genus Akebia; species Akebia trifoliata. The sequence goes on from NC_141375.1 coordinate 13,297,645, forward strand.
TATAGGAGAAAGAAAAAATGCCCCTTGTATGAAGGTTTGAAATATTTGATTACCACAAGCGCAATAAAGATCCAACTTTTAATTTTATTAAAGATTTTGAGTCAGGTTCAAGAGAACAAAATATTTCCTTTTGAGACTCATCATAGAATTCACCATTCTCTCCATTGGTTCACTTGGGGAAGTAAGAATTTTCAGATCGATCGTAGACAAGATACTGTTAGTACTATGTTTTGTCAAGTTACAAGGGTAGTCGTATGATGTCATGATGTAACTACTAGAAACATTGTTGTGCGTTCATAATTCAACGACAAAATCCATAATATATCAAAACCAATCAAGGTCAAGGGGCATCATCTCCCGTGGAGCATCAGAACAGGTATATCTCAAGGAGATCAGAATCTGTCGGCAGGAGTAAAGGATCCACCGCCAGCCACCGACCGAATATTTGGAGACACCTTCTATCGGTGGCAGAAGCTCTAATATGTCGGTCCCACCGGTAGAATATTAATCGGTTCCACCGATGAAGACTTGACGGTTCCACCGCTAGCCACCGACAAATTTTCATGGGATACCTCCTATCGGTGGCAGAAGAACAATCCTGCCGGTCCCACCGACAGTTTAGGCATCGGTCCCACCGAATAACATTTTGTCGGTCCCACCGACATCCACCGCCAGATCTAATGAAGGAGTTTTCATTCGGTGGCAGAAACATACTCCTGGCGGTTCCACCGTAAAATTCCTCATCGGTCCCACCGATGAAGCTTGGAGGTTCCACCGTCAGTGCTACCGAAAATGTGAAACGGTAAGATTTTCGACCGTTATGATTGGTCGGTGCCACCGTTGGAATTCAGGTGCCACCGACAGAAAGCCGTTAAGAGCTCTGCCTATAAAAGTAAAGCACTTGGCTTCTTCTTCGATTGATCAACCACTCCAAAGTTCAGCCCAAGCAAATAAGCATACTTTGAAAGGCTCAACAAAGGAAGAAGAGTCGTGAAGAGTAATCAATATCATGCACAACAAACTATCACGTCTTAGTTGATCAAGCTCTACTTAATCCACCCTTCGAGAATTGCAGTCTAACAACGAGCAAGTCAAGAAGCCATTGTTGAAGGGAGTAACGGAGAACTAAAAGAACAACACACTCACTACCATCGCCATTACTGTGAGTTTGATTGTTTGTATCTTAAAATTCTGAAAATACACTTGTAATAGTTCACTTGATTTCTTCTTCAAAATCAAGCACTTGATTGAGTTGCAGACTCATGTTGAGTGACAAAGGTTCCTGAGTTTCCTAAGTAAAAACTCAAGGACTTTGAGTGGATGCGGTCCATTCTATTGTAGGGTTGTAGAATCATCCCGGGAAAAATTCTATGTGCGGTTTAAGGTGAACCATAAACCTCTGTATTAGTGGATACCAAAGAACCACCAATTTGGGTTCTCTTGGGAGTGGATGTAGGCACGGGTGCCGAACCACTATAAATCGTGTGTATTCTACTGTGTCTCAGATTCTCTTATCTTTATGCCAATATTGAATGCATATCATGACTGATCATATCTCGCATGAATATCCTGTTACATGAATGTTTTTGTGGATGCTCCCTGAGATTAAAATTTATTCACATCCCAAACATACACATTCAGTAGATTTTTATATTAGTCCTATTCACCCCCCCTCTAGGTCTCCATCTTGTCAAAGCTGGTAATTTCAGATACTTGTGGCTTCTGAATCTATGCCTGGTTTAAGCTGAGTATTGAACTTGATTATTCGGATTTCTGACGTATCAGCTCGAACTGCTCTCAGCTTGGGATTTTCTTCTGTTTTTTTTTATTGCTCTAACTTTTGCCTAGATCACCTTTTCAGGTTTTCAATTTATCGAGCTTGCTCTAACTTTTGCCTAGATCGCCTTTTCAGATTTTCAATCTAGCGAGCTTGCTCTAACTTTTGCCTAGATCGCCTTTTCAGGTTTTCAATCTAGCGAGCTTTTTCTTTTTTCCTGGCTCTGATTGTTGCCAAAGTTGTCCTTTCAGATTTTCAACTTTGCGAGCTTGCCTTAATTTTTGCCTAAGTCGCCTTTTTCGGATTTTCAACTTAGCAGGCTTCATCATTTTTTTTTTATCTTTTCCTTTTCCTCTGACCTTCTAGAATCACTGTCTGATCATGTTCTACTACCCTCCTTGACTTTTTCACACGGTACTTAGGAGGACTTTTATAGGTAGGCTTGGGACTAGGCATAAAATGAAAGGGATTTTTAGGCTTAAAAACCCAAATGCCCCTTGTGTGGCATTTCATTTAAACTTTTTCTTGAATTTTCTTCCCCATTCTTTTGAATTTTTTCTTTTTAGATTTTTTCTTCATCGGGGAATCTATTTTTTTATTTTGGTGTGGTCGGGCCTGAAGTAACTTCTCAGGTTGCCTACGTACCCCAATTTTTTTTTTTTTTTTTTGGGATCAGACCAAAACGTAGTTCGGATTTTTCCCTCCCCTAGGTTAGGTGAACGGGCTGAGAAAGAAAAAGGCATAATTTTTTTTTTTTTTTGAAAATACTGCAAAAGGGTTAAGAAATGATATATTGAATTGGATAATAGGAGAATTGATTCGGCCAAAGATGACCTCCTTAAATGTAGTACCGCTTGATCTGGTCAAGGTTGGTTGGTTCTGGTAGTTCACCTCCATCATGATCTTGAAGTCTGACTACTTTTCCAGACAGTATTTCCTTAATGAATGAATTTTTCCAATTTAGACATTCTCCTATTATCGAGGAGGAGTGTTCAATTTTCTTTGAAGTCTGATAGTTAAATCTTTGACTTGTAAATGATGAGCTTTGACCTTCTTGTCAAATGCACGGGTGACTCTTCTTAGATAAGCTTGCACATGGTACAGGGCTTTAACTTGTTTTCTTCGATCAAGTTTAATTCTTCATACTGCAGATGAACCCAATCTGTTTCTAACAAATGATTTTCCAACAAGACCCTGAGAGACGAAATTTCCATTTCAATTGGCAAGACTGCTTCCATGCCATACACTAAGGAGTAGGGAGTAGCTCCAGTAGAGGATCGAATTAGAGTTCGATATGTCCACAGCGTGAATGATAATTTTTTTTTACCAATCTCGATGTGATTGACTCATTTTCCTGATGATAGTCTTGATACTCTTACTAACTGCTTCAACCGTTCCATTGATCTGAGGACAGTAGGGGGATGATTTGTGATTCCGGATCTTCAACTTTGAACACGGAGTAATGATTTATGCTTTGAAGTACGATCCATTATCAGAGATCAATTCAAAAGGTAACCCCGTATCGATTGATAATATGTGATTTGCAACTCAAGATGTAGTGAAGATAACACTGATACATTTTATAATATCTTCTTTGATTCCATTGATATAGACGAGTAACTATTTCATGTTGAATAACACCCAAGCTTGCACTTAACATATCCTCATAGGCCCATGCAAAGAAGTCTTTTGAAATTTCTGAGAAAATTCATTATCCCCTTGTGTTCCTCTAGAGATAAGATGATTTCTATTTGAATCTCTTTAGGAATTTATTTCTGTACCGCGGTCAATGACCTTTGCTTTCTTGAACCCGACTCTTATCTTCTTGTTCAGGAGAAAAATATATCCTTGAAGCTAGATTATTAGTTAATTCTTTAATGCGTTTGAAGTATTCAAAAATTTTCTTTATTCAATCAAATTCAGAAGGGACGACAGACACCTCTATAAACTCAATAAACTAACTCGACTCAACAGGAAAAGAGTAGACTCGATCTAAAGAAAATATGACATTGAAAATTTGGACTCGAGCTAATTCAAAGAACTCATGAAAACTCAATACAACTACCCACAATGGGCTTGATTAGGACTGAGGACTGAGACATTGCTTACAAACAACAGGATTGAGGCACGATGATCTTCATGGAACAACTGTGCGATATTGAGAAATTTTGAGGTCATTTCTGACTATTGACTTGATATTGACGTTTACTCTAACTGACCGGATTTACAACCCTAGCTAGACGATGGACGATTGAGCTTAGATACAATGATAACCCTTAAAACCTCTTTGAAGGTGAATTTAACCAATTTCAGTGTCACCCCCTTGATAACATTTTAAATAAACCCTGAGATTTTATTGAATTTTGTGCACCAATCCATTAAATAATTCATCCATTTAATGATTATTCAGAAGAAAAATAATTTTACTGCACTTTTGAAAAATATTGACAAATAATGTTTTCATTGAATAACAACTTCAAACATATTTCAATAATTTTTCATGCAAATATATATCTTTTGTAAATCATTTTTCCTTCATTTTCTTTTCTTTTGAAAAATATTTGCTTCTGGAAAACATTTTTTTCTCTGAAAAATAGTTTTTATTTGGAAAACATTTTCTCTTGGAAAACATTTTCTTTTGGAAAATCTTGTTCTTATGGAAAACATTTTCTAGAAAACATTTTTTCTTAGAAAATATTTTTTCTAGAGAATAACATTTTTTCTGGAAAATACTTCTTTTGGGAAACATTTTTTCCTAGAAAATACTTTCTTTTTCTTCTTTGAAAATTCGATTTCCATTTTGATTTAAATGGCCCGGTCCATCATGATTGTTGGATCGGGATGGACTGAGTCATTATTGTAAAAGAATGGATTTTTTTTATTGGATCGGTGCACCCATTTTACTTTTCAAAAGCAACATTTTTATCCTTGAGATCAATTATGCACTCGGATCTCATCATTCATATGCATTCATCAATCAACAGGTTCCAATCAATAAACAACCCGGGAACACCCACGATAAATTCCGATCGTGACCTACTGGGAAGGTTTCTAGACTCTAAGCTTACTACATGCAATGCATTTTTATCTGGCCACCCTCGTCCAAGCACACCTATATACCTTTCGATACATGGTGACTTGGTTTGATATACCGTATAGGTGATAATCTAAAATCTCGATTCACTTCTCTGAAGCAAAAAACAGCCAGTTCGATCTCCGGTTGAGAGGTGACGCACAATGCTGAGCAAGGGCCCACTTAAATACCTCTCGTCTAGAATAGACGTAGTCTATCCCCCTCGTACAGTAGGGTACAGCGGGGCAAGATCTTGCTTAGGCACCGATTTTGACCAAGAAGTGCAATTGATATACTTAGATTATCTTTTATACTTACGAGTACGAGTCAAGAGTTGTAGCTTTCATAAATTGTTTGGCATCCCACGAGGGGACCGATCACGTACTAGTACTACGTTGGCAATCGGGACATGTGACTGTGTGGCTCACAATAGGTCAAAGGCTCAGGTCGCTCCAGCCTGGGTGCATCAATATAGTTCTCAGAATCACCTGATCAGACGGTATTGATGCCCCCAGTTTGATATACCCTAAGGTACGTGACTGAAGTTGTGGTTTTCATGAATGACGTCGCATCTCCGAAGAGACCGGGCCACGCACTAGTGCCACGTTGGCTATATGGGACGTGTAAGTGAGTAAAACAGTAAACGTGCATGTGGTGTGTGCAAAACAGGGTGGGGTGTGCCCGGGGCTTCTTTTTTTTTTTTAAAACAAATAGGCCCATGGCTTGATCATACTATCACAATATGGATATTAGAAAAAACACGATCATAAAGCATAAATATCCATAACATCAAGATTAAAAATAAGGCATGCACATCAAAATATATATCAATCAAGGTCATGATATATCAGATAGGTAATCGATCAAGGCAGTGCAAAAGAGAATAAAGATGATTAATCAATCAGGATTGTACCAAAAAGAATATCAATCATCGAAAGCATCAAGTTCAAGATTTAAGCATGCACATCAAAATATATATCAATCAGGATTATGACATATCACAAGAAAAATCTTTTTTTTTTTATTGAAAAATAATTTAATTTGACCAACACAAAGAGATTTCAAAATTTACTAAGGATCACTAGGCCAACGTGGTCATTTCATCGGTAATCCAATACCATAGCTTTCTAGACTTCAATGGAAAAACTTGAATCCAAAAGTGAAATTCACACAATTTTTTTTTTACTTTGATCCAATGTTTTGAGAATGAGTGGCTTATGAAACCAAATTTAAAATCAAAAATCAAAATAAAAATTAATTTTGGAAAAAAAAATTTTAAAAAGTTTTAGAATTTCATCCGCCACAAGCACGTTTCATTGGATCACTTTTGGATGCCACGTGGCGAAGTCAATGACTCTGAGTAAGAAGGAAATCTTACTAAGCTAGTAAGATTAGCTCATAAAAAAATTTAAATTTGCTTTTCATGTTGCTGCCAACCACACGTAAACCCCAACTAGCATGTTTTTAATATGTTGCTATCATTACACAACAAAAAGAAATTTATACATTGCTGACAGCACAACAAGAAAAATGAAAGTGACATCATGTAACACAATTTTTCTTTGCTGCCAGCACACCATGTACCTCAATTTCCAGCACACAGCCAACATACTATTCTATTTTAGATCGTCATGTTGCGGCCCCACACATATTGCCAACACAGCAATACTTAAAAAAAAAAATTTCACAAGTCCAAAATGCTGCTGCCAGCACTTCACTCACATGTCCACGCATCACTTCCTCTTTTTCTTTCGGCATCTCTCTCTACCCAAAAAAAATAAATCCACTTCTAACCCCTTACTTCTCTTCTCTTTTTTTTTTTCTTTTAAAAAAAACATTTATAAGAACACGCAAACAGTGAGTCAACCCATTAAATCTCTTTAAGTGCCTGCCAAAACACTCAAACTTTTTTTTTTTTTAAACGAAAGGGAATATTTTGCAACTCCAGCTAGGATTCTTCGAGTGTAGCTCCAAGAACCAGAGAGCATGCCGATGTAAAGTGCTCAAATGGGCAGCTTCCACCAATGTCTGATGTTCGACCCTCTGTTAAGTCAATCATCTCCTTTGCGATGATGATCCTTCCCTTTTCAATAATTTCCACTTTTCATCCATGGAATTGATGGAAAAGAAGCTACAGCTATCAGAGAGAGAGAGAGAGACAAAGAGAGAGACGTTTCTCTCTAGGTTGATGAGCATCTCAAGGCAAAAAAAAAAAAAAAATCAAGGGTTGGCCATGTGAGGGAAAAGCAAGGAATGTTCATTAGTTTGCACTGATTGTGTCAAAGTTTTTTCAATTTTAATTTACGGATTCCCCATCAGGTTAGCTTCTCCCACACAATGTTGCAACAACTTCATGCCTTTCCTTCGTATTCTTACTCTTTCGACCTTAAAACACAGAATAAAACAAATAAAACTTATGATTCCAAAATCACGTCGGGCCAACTGAGACCCAACAAAAACCTGTCCATAAACCATGTAAACACAGGGTTCCAAACACCAACAAGTGTTGTCGTTGTCATGGTGCTCTATTCCTCGGGTAATCGGCAGTGCCCATAGAATTATCCCTTGAACCACAGATTTTAGAGCTATTCCAACCGTTGATCCAATACAAATCAAGAACCCAAATAGACGAAATAAGGGTTCATTATTTCTTGCTAAAACAATCCAAAACAACTGGAATCAAAACCAAATAAACTTCTCCGGATTCTTTCTTACAAATAATCAATAAAGTGAAAATTGCTGTAAAAAAAAAGTTGTTGCTCCAATTGTTAGACTGAACGATACAGGAAGATATCGAAGAGACGTGTTTCCACAAACAATAGAGAAACAGAAAATAACGGTTAGGATTAAGGTCTTGAAGAACTGAGTTTGAGAAACGAGTTGTTGAAACGGGACGAGTTGTAACCAATGGATTGAGATAAAACTGGAGACGGCGCAAAATACCATGTAAAGCATGGTTAGAATATGGGGTTTGATGGGGAATGGGATTCGTAAGTTTCGACAGCGCTGAATGGAGAAGAAGATGGATTCTTTTTATAAAAAAAAAACTATTTAAGAGGGGTGAAAAAGAAATAAGTAAAAGGCTTTTCTACTAACAGCACCCCAAAATCATTAGTTGATTTATACTAAGCACACACCACCAAAAGTTTCTGCCGGCAGAAATTCCAAAAAAAAAAAAAAATTATTTTTTATTTTTTTGAAATTCTATATGCTATCAATGGACAGCATGTCTTGCCTACTAAAAAAAAAGAATTGAATACCTACGCGATAAGCGAAAAACAAACAATTAACAAAATGAAAAAAAATCTCTCTTTTTTTTTAAAAAACATTATCAAACAACGTATCCACCATGTTTCTTTAAAAAAAAATCTTTTATTAAGCAAAAATGGATCAACATATCCCAAAAGGAAGAATAACCAAAACAAAATCCCTTTCGTTTCATTATTCCATCCTCAATGATCATTATTCCACCCTGAACAAAATTATCCATATCGAAATATCGCATTATTTAGGATCATTCCGAATGGCCCTTGATTAAATCATAAAAATTAACATGTTAGATCAAAGTGCTCCGAGTAGAATCAGATAATTAATGATGTACTAACAAAAATAAAAACAATAAACAAATAATAAAAAAAAACTAACTAAAAATTAAATAAAATAAACAAAAATAAAAAAACTAGGTCATTGGCAATGCTCCCATACTTGGGGTTTTTCAAATCTGATCCTCAATGTCCCCAGTGGAGTCGCCACTGAAAGTGCCCTCGATCCGCGGGGTGTGCGGATCCGCTTTTGACCCTTGAGGTTTGGGAGTCGCCACCTAGTTATTACGGTCTAGGAACCAATTTGACCCTACAATGGATAAAAAGAACTAATCTACTATAGAAATCTGAATCCGGGGATCATGTTACGGGGTTGGAAGGTGTTAGGCACCAACCCCGCCCGGCCAATGCCGGTCTCTACTTATCCCAAATAGATCTACATTGCTAATGATAAAACCTAGATTAAAAAAATAATAAAAAACCTCACCTTCGATCAGCAAAAGCACTATTCCCTCAGATCTGAAAAACAGTTCTTTGTACCGTACTCCTTGCTTCGTTTTGTCTCCGGATCTGATTTTTGATCTCCGAGGCAAGGTGTCTCCTTCTTGGATCTGAATGCTTTGAATTTGTGGTGGATTTTTTAGATGTTTTTGAGAGGTTTTTAGGTGTTTTTTAGGCTAAAATAGGAGTAGGGGTGTTAGGGAAGGAGTTGGGGCTCCAAAATTAGGGTTTTGGAGGGGTTGTGGAGGCTTCTTCACCTACTTTTTCTAGGGTTTTTTCTTTGATACGAAAATAAGGTGTGGAGGCTCCTATTTATAAAGTTTTTAGAAGCATTAGGGTTTGATTAGGGTTTCTTTTAGGGTTTCAATTAGGACTTAGTCTTTAGGGTTTTAGGGTTTTGACTTTAGTCTTATGAGATTGACTTGATTAGTTTTAGATTAGGGTTTGGATTTAGAGTTTTGACCTTAGTCTTATGAGATTGACTTGATTAGTTTAGATTAGGATTTTAATTTAGGGTTTTGACTTTAGTCTTATGAGATTGACTTCAATTTTGACTTCAGTTTTGCTTGATTGACTTTAATTTTGACTTCAGTCTCACTTGATTGACCTTGACTTCAGTCTTGCTTGATTTACTTTTATTTTGACTTTGGACTTATTTGATTGACTTTAATATCTTGACTTTAGTCTTGCTTGATTGATTTTAAATTTTTGGAGAACCCCTTTCTATTATATCTTTAATTCTTTGGACCCCCAAATAGAGGGGTCCTTAAAGAAATATCCCACGAACCCTCAACAATTTTGCCTGAGAGTCCAATTAATCGATTTTTTAGGTTCAACTTTTTAAATTAATTTCATTAATGTTTCACTTTAATTATTTAATGTTTTATTTATTAATTTTAAATTTTTTTAATTATGAAAATTGTGAAATTACCGTTTTACCCCCGGAGAGGACTTTTCACGTTTTAAGTCGTTTTTCAATGTTCCAAGATGTTTTGGAATCAGTTTTTCGTAAGGAATTCAATGGGAATGTTGGTTTTTGTCATTTATGAAGTTTTTTGTATGAAATGATCGTGAACTTTATGAGGGGTATTTTCGTAATTTTGTCAAATTTTGTGAAAATTGGCGAAATGGTTTACTTGGTTTCGATTTATTGTTTTATGTGTTTGAGTGGGTTTTCCTAAGTGTAATGCAGGCTCTAGAGTTGTTTTGATGTTAGGGGTATTTTGGTAATTTAGTGATTTTTATCGTGAAGCTTCTTTTTTATTTGCAAGATGATGATTTCTATGTTTCTGGGGTCGTATTTTCCTAGCGTAGCGTGGTTTCTAAGTTTTGTCAGTTCGAGATACCTCATCCAGATTTCTGAAACATATCTGGTAACAAAATAAAGCATTGGAATAGACATCTATCATTGGGAAACTTTGCGATCGGGTCGACGACTTGATTAATCAGGCGGATGCAAAAATGGGGTGTCTACAGGGAATCATTCCGATCGGGTTGACGAGTTGATTAATCAGGCGAGTGCAAAAATGGGGTGTCTACAGATGCCCCTCTCTGGCAGAGGGTTGAAGCAAACTAGATAGCAAATCTATTTTGGTAGATAGTGCGATATCTGAATGCCAAAGCTAGTGACAGTTCATTTTGTAGCCTGATTTACCAATTCGTCGCGATGTTCGGATCCTTGAGGATAAAACTCTCCCCGAACTAAAAAGTTGTCAGGTCCTTGAGCGCAAGCTCTCACTGACGGTGTCATATCCTTGAATTTTAGAAAATTCTCCTTGACTGATGTAACAACTGTGCAAGTGTGTGACTTAAAATCTGTGATAAATTTCAAAAAGTTTAAGTTGGAACTAAGTAAAATCTGAGCATAAAATGAATATAAATTGAGCATAAATTGAGTATAAACTGAACATCGACTAAGCATAATTCTGAGAAAACCCTCAACGGTAACTGAGCAAAATCCAAGATAACCCTTGGTGGCAACTGAGCAAAATCTAAGATAACCCTCGGCGGCAACTGGCTGAGCATAATCCGAGCAAACCCTCGGTGGCATCTACTTGAGCATAATCCGAACAAACCCTCGGCGGCAACTGGCTGAACAAAATCCAAGATAACCCTTGGCGGCAACTGAGCAAAATCCGAGATAACCCTCGGCGGCAACTGGCTGAGCATAATCTGAGCAAACCCTCGGTGGCATCTGGCTGGGCAAAATCCAAGATAACCTTTGGCGGCAACTGAGCAAAATCAGAGATAACCCTCGGCGGCAACTGGCTGAGCATAATCCGAGCAAACCGTCGGCGGCAACTGGCTGAGCATAATCCGAGCAAACCCTCGGCGGCAACTGGCTTAGCATAATCCGAGCAAACCCTCGGTGGCATCTGGCTGAGCATAATCCGAGCAAACCCTCGACAGCAACTGGCTGAGCAAAATCCAAGATAACCCTTGGCGGCAACTGGTTGAGCATAATCCAAGCAAACCCTCGGTGGCATCTGGCTGAGCAAAATACAAGATAACCCTTGGCGGCAACTGAGCAAAATCCGAGATAACCCTCGGCGGCAACCGGCTGAGCATAATCCGAGCAAACCCTCGGCGACAACTGGCTGAGCATAATCCGAACAAACCCTCGGCAGCAACTGGCTGAGCAAAATCTGAGAAACCCTCGGCGGCAACTGAGCAAAATCCGAGATAACCCTCGATGGCAACTGGCTGAACATAATCCGAGCAAACCCTCGACGGCAACTGGCTGAGCAAAATCCAAGATAACCCTTGGCGGCAACTGAGCAAAATTCGAGATAACCCTCGACGGCAACTGGCTGAGCATAATCCGAGCAAACCCTCGGCGGCAACTGGCTGAGCAAAATCCAAGATAACCCTTAGCGGCAACTATGCAAAATCCGAGATAACCCTCGGCGGCAACTGGCTGAACATAATCCGAGCAAATCCTCTGCGGCAACTGGCTGAGCAAAATCCAAGATAACCCTTGGCGGTAACTGAGCAAAATCCGAGATAACCCTCGGCTGCAACTGGTTGAGCCTAATCCGAGCAAACCCTCGGCAGCAACCGGCTGAGCAAAATCCAAGATAACCCTTGGCGACAACTGAGCAAAATCAAGTTAACCTTTGGCTGCATCTGAGCAAAATGAATAAATCTAGGAAAGAGTGGATGAATTTAAGAAAGAATGAATAACTTGGGAAAGAGAAAGTAAGGAAAAGAAATATTGAATCTGGGAATGAATAGATCTAGGAAATAATGATGAATTTGGAAAGGAATGATTGAATCTAGGAATGAATAAATCTGATAAATCATTAGTGAATTTGGAAAGAATTATGGAAATAATGAATGAATCTGGGAAATAAATTCTGAGTAGAATAAAACTTAAAGGTTGAGAAAATCTCTAGGAAAAGATCTAAGTTATCAACAAGTTTTGCGATACTTTTATCCCCCAAAAAAATTGAATAAACACTAATGAAAAGAAAGTTTAAAAAGAAAAACCTTGAAAACTTCTGTTCAAAACATATTAGGCATCTTATTCTCTTTAGGCACATGTTCCAAAATGATCTTTAAATCAGAATTTCTTTCTTTTTGATAAACCTGATTTGACAATATCTAGATTTATTGAGATGGTTAATTTTTATTAGGTCACGATTGCTCAACAGACAATTCGAACACATGAAACATAACAAGAACTTCTACGACTGAGATAAAAAAAACGTCTTTATTTAAAGATGACAAAGAATAGACAAACATGCTTGACTCAAGTGACCTCATCCTTTGAAATTCTGAGACTCTTAAGAGCATCATATGTGCAACTTTGAACATTATTTGAAAAACTCAAAATTTGATGAACATTGAAAATTTGAATTTTTCTTTCGAAGTTTGAAATTAATCTGTCTTTCTCCCTTTCAGATCACTTAATCTAATGAACATTCCTTCGAAAATCAAAGATGATTTCGATGTCTTCTGAGTTTTTGTCCTTCGTATAATCTTTCTACTACGGCATGAGCCTTGTAGGAAGTTTCGTAGATTCTCCTCTTGGATTTTTTTTTGATGGTGCCTTAACTTTTGTCAGAATTGTCCTTATGGGTTTTCAATCTAGTAGGTTAGGAATTTTATTCTTTATATGCTCTTATTTTTGCTTAGACCGTCCTTTTGGATTTTCAATCTAACGAGCTTGCTCTGACTTTTGCCTAGATCGCCTTTTCAAGTTTTCGATCTAGCGAGCTTTTTTTTCCTTGGCTCTGATTATTGCCAAAGTTGTCTTTTCAGATTTTCAACCTTGCGAGCTTGCCTTAGTTTTTGCCTAAGTCGCCCTTTTCGGGTTTTCAACTTAGCAGGCTTTTACTTTTCTTCATTAAGAGATCCTTATTAGCGATAGCACGAACTTCCCTTGATCATTTTACATAATACCCAGGAGAACTTTTTAGGTGGACTTAGGAGGGTTTAGAAAGAAAGGATATATGGTTCAAAATCCCAAAAAAAATGCCCCTAGTCTAATGTACTCTCCATTTCTAAGTATCTTTTTTCTTTGATTTTTTTTATTTAAAAAAATGCCCCTAATTTGGCATTCTTGATTTTCTTTCTTATATACTTCGGATGAAAAAAAAATACTCCATTCTTTATTCATTTTTTTCTAGGAGTAGAAATCTTTTTTTTTTGAACCAGGATTGAAGTAACTTCTCAAGTTGTCTACGTACCCCAATTTAGTTTGGGATCAGGTCTAAACGTAGTTCGAAATACCCTCCCCTAGGTTGGTTGGTTGGTGTGGTTTAGAAAAAAAAAATAGTTATCTTTTCATATTGGATAGAGGGGCTAGCGAAGGAAAATATATATATATTTTTTTTGAAAAAGGGTGAGATTGGGAAAAGTGCATCGATCAAAGAAAGGCCTCCTTAAATGGGGTATCACATAATTTGATTGAGGTTAGTTAATGCTTTGCCTTATACGGTCTCTTTGATGATAACTTATTTGCCTTAGTTGGGCTCAAATTTCTGAATGAGTGATTTTATTTTTAACATTGAGTACTTGAGTTGGACTTCTCTTATAGTGTTGATTCTGGCTCTTAGAGATAGTATTTTTTCTAAAGGAAAAAATTTTGCCCCTTACTTGATGTCCACTTTTTGGCATCCATTATATAATGTTCATTTCCCTAACATCCGGGATGGTAAATTCTGAACACTGTGATCTTGAAGTGTTTAATCCAATTTGATGGATTACTTTGAGTATTTGAACTCATTGGTGACATTTGATTCTTCTGAGTGTAATTCACGCTCCAAATTTTCTCTCTCTTGACCATGACTCCCTCGCGATGTGATGTGTCTTCGAACTGTCAGAATAACCTCTGATTCTAGAGATATATGTCGTACCCATATCATTAGATCAAAGATTCATTGTTGAAAAATATTAATGTTCACATTAGGCGTATCCTCATAGGATCATGCGAAAACATCTCTGAACTCCTTAAGTAAGTCCATTATTTTCTCATGTTCTTCTAGGGATTGGACAGTTTTGATTCGCACTTCTCAAGAATTATCCTTAGATTCAATTTTTAATCAAATTCATTTTCAACATTTGAAGACTTGTTGCACACATGATAATCGAAAAAATCTTTTTATTTCATTGGAATGGAAGGATTCCATTATTAACCTAGAACAATGACTCTTGTAAAAAGAAATATTCTTTGAAACTTGACACTACTTGAAAATTAATGAAACAAAAACTAATGGAAAGATTAGGAAAACTAAATGGTATTTTATCCAGCAGACTCAACATTTCACTTAAAGGTTATCTTCCTTGCGTCAATGAGGTCTTGAATAGCATGGCGGAGAGATATACATTTGTCGGTGTAATGACTTGTAACCTGGTGAAACTCGCAGAACTGGTGACTTTCGCCATTACTTTGAGAGGCATTGGGTACGGATTTAGGCTGTAATAGTCCTTTCTTTATCAACTTCCTCAAGGCACTACTTAAAGTCATCCCGAGATTATCAAACTTTCTTCTAGGCTTTGATTGTTTAATAACATTAACTGTCGATTGTGTTGGATTCGAGTTAGCGACCTTCAAACTAAAATGCTTCGTAAACTCTTCCATGATTTCTTCCCAAGTATGAAGTCGAGACTGTATTAACAATATAAGCCATTCAAGAGCGGGTCCTTTGAGAGTGGTGCGAAATAATTGTGCCATTTGTTCACTTCCTAAACCTCGAAGATGCATGTCCCCAACATATGAGCATAGGTGAGTTCTTGGACAGGAAGTTCCGTCGTATTTAGGCATGCTTAGTAATTCATATTTTTTTGAAGTATTGATTCTAGTCGTTGAATCCCCTCTATCTTTGTTTTCATTATCTTGGCATGCCCCCATCGGATGGAATTGACAAGCATGATTCATCTGGTTCACAAAATCTTGCATGATTTGACGTAGATTAACCGTGTTGAAGATTGATAATTCTTCGGAAACAAATTAGAGATCACGATCAACAAGGGCAAATGATTTGACCAAACAATAGAGACTATACTTAGGTAGCAAGTTAGATAACTTGACAGAATGACAGGGGTAAAAACACAAAATAGGATGATGTAGAATGTCTTAGAGCAATTTCGACCAAATAAAATATTTCTTTTTTATTAAATCCGGATGCATCCTTTATCATTACCAGGTTTACCAAAATAAGAAATTAATATAATGACCTACAGTCCGATGGGTAAAGTGATGTGACCAATTTAATTCATTTGATCATATGCAAGCATAATGAAATAATAAAAACTTGTTGATTTGAAACTACGCATCCAATCAAGTTGTTAGTTCTATTTAGACCAATCTAACCGAATGGACTAAATTAGATTTTTCTTTGCTTGTAATCAATTGATCCATTTGATCATGTAAAAGTTGATCAAAAAGCTTATTTCAAATAGGTTAATCGATTAGCTACGAACTAACTAATCCATAGGTATTTTAGTACGTTTTCAAGGTTCATGTAAAATATCAATTACTATTCTTTTTATTTTCCTTTATAAAATATTTTTCTTTCGAAAAATCTTGTTCTTATGGAAAATATTTTTTGGAAAATATTTTTTCTTGGAAAACATTTTTTCTGAAAAATACTTTCCTTTTGTAAATCATTTTTTTTCTTTAAAAATGGGTTGAAATCTGAATTTAGAAAATAATTTGATTTTGCTTTAAATGACCCGGCCTATCATGATTGGATCGAGATGAACTAGGTCATTATTGCAAAAGAATGGATTATTTACTAGGTCAGTGCACCCATTTTAATTTCTAAAAATAAATTTTTTGATCATTGAGGACAATCATGCACTCTGATCTCATCATTCATATCATTTACATACATCAATCATAAGGTCCTATTCAATGAACAACCCGGGAACACCCACAATAAGTTCGAGTCATGACCTACAAGGAAGGTTTTTAGACTCTAAGTTTACTACGTATAATACATTTTTATCTGGCCACCCTTGCCCAAATACACCTATATACCTCTCGATACGTGGTGACTTGGTTTGATATACCGTATAGGTGATAATCTAAAACCTCAACTCACTTCTCTGAAGTCAAAAACAGCCAGTTTGATCTCCAGTTGAGAGGTGGTGCACAATGCTGAGTAAGGGACCCACTTAAATACCTCTCGTCTAGAATAGACGTTGTCTATCCCCCTCATACAGTAGGGTACAGCGGGGCAAGATCTCGCTTAGGCACCGTTTTGACAAAAAAGTGCAATTGATATACTTAGATTATATTTTACATACCTATGGGTACGAGTCAAGAGTTGTAGCTTTCATAAATTGTTTGGCATCCCACAAGGGGACCGACCACGTACTAGTACTACGTTGGCAATCGGGACATGTGACTGTGTGGCTCACTATAGGTCAAAGGCTCAGGTCGCTCTAGCCTGGGTACATCAATATACCTCTCAGAATCACCTGATTAGACGGTATTGATGCCCCAGTTTGATATACCCTAAGGTACGTGACTGGAGTTGTGGTTTTCATGAATGACGTCGCATCTCCGAAGAGACCGGGCCACGCACTAGTGCCACGTTGGCTATATAGGACGTGTAAGTGTGCAAAACAGTAAACGTGCATGTGGTGTGTGCAAAATAGGGTGGGGTGTGCCCGGGGCCTTTTTTAAACAAATGGGCCCATGGGCCTGATCATATCATTGCAAGCAAGGATATCACTTTAATCAAGATAATACAAATCCCCATCATATCGACATTAAGATTAAAGCAACCCATCAAAAATATATCCGTAGAGATCATGGCATGGTAGATAATCAATCAATGAATGTAACACAGGATGGTCAATCAGATCCAGCATTGAACATGTAAATTTTTTATTTTTTATTTTATTTTATTTTTTTTTTAAATATAAAAAATCAGAATAATTTTTTTAATTTTTATGGCCCAATCAAAGATCACTTTGAGTGATCCTAACCAAATCGAGATTCTAAAAAAAAATATTAAGTGGAGAATAGAATGATAATCTTCGAAATAAGAAGTCATGATCAATTTTTTTTTTTACTATTAAAAAAAATTGAAAAATGAGAATCTAAAATTTCGCGTAAGCAACAAGTAAACCATTATTTTCATACCATCTTTTGTTAATGTCATACCAATTTAAAGTTCATAATCACAAACAAAACTGGCTAACATCTTAGCGATATGGGATAAGCAAAATTTGGTATGACAATAAATGTTCAAGAAGGATCAACCAAATGACTACCGTGGTCACCAGTAAATTAAAAAAAACAATTAAATTCTTTTAGTTGTTTCATCCAATCCACCGGTTTTGATCCAAAGAATTCCAATAATTCACCAAGAAGATTTCAACTCTCAACTCCCTATTCGAGTAATGTCCCAATTAGGATTGGCATCTTCAGCCATTTCTTTACTTTGCCTTTACTTTTAAAAAAGTTTAATCATTATTTTTTTGTGAGGGAAAAGTCGAGAAGGAAAGGAGGTAGATTACAGACCACAGAGAGTTAAAGAAAAAGAGGTGATGAAAACGAATATGAGCTCAACGCGTGCTGGCAACAGATATAGATAAAAAATACTCCTCGTTTTCTTTGGCTACAGAGATGATTGGGGTTTGATTTGGTCATTGGTTACGGTTCCTCGTTCGTTTGAGGATTAATCGAACCCATCTGGAACCCATCTGTTGAAGGAGATCATCCATCTCTAACTGGAAGCTAACAATGAGCTCCACAAATATTACACCGGAAATATCTCTAACTGGAAGCTAACAATGAGCTCTACAAGACGAAATTATTGCGAACTATTTAGGATTTTAGAAAAGGACTATAGACCTCAACGAATCATTCGAATTAGAAACCAAAATCTAAAAAAAAAAAAAAAAAATCGCCAATTGAAACGACCCCATAGATATTCAGTCTCAGTGATGCTGACCTTTCTAGAAACCTCACCAATCTGTTCTTTTTTTTTTTTGTTTGTGATGATACATCTCTGTAACAGAACTACAACTCGAAGCTCTTCTCTCTCTGCTTAAAATCTTTTAAGAGCTTGTTCAGAACTTGTCCCTGGTTCTAACTCGTTCGAGTCAACAACGATTTCGACTTGAGTTTCTGTGTTTGGCTCCATAACTTCGGGCGTAACAGGGGTTCTTCAAAGTGGGCAAGTCAAGTGAGAATGAAACCACATGTTGATCCAGTCCATGTGAAAGTTGTTTTTACATTTAGGGAGGAGTAGACCTTTTCATTCTCCTCGAATTCGGATAAGCACACGGCGCATTCTAGCACTTCAGCGTAGGTAGAGGTGTTGTAGACAAATGTAGGTAGGGATTTGAGTACAGAGGCATCGAATCCACGAGTAGGGACTAAGGTGGTGTAAGAGGGTAGGTCTGATGCGAAGATGAGGTGGGACCTACGATTTCTACAGTGGAGATTGTAGTGAAGACGATGAGCTCTGGTTAGAGACCAACGGGCGTGGAGTTGGATGCACAATAAGAAAAATACTATCGTCAACATGATAGAAATTGATATCAGGCTTGTAATCCAAAGGGAAGTCCCTAATGTTTTCGTCCATGTCTGTTAATTTCACACACACACACACAGGGAGAGGGAGGGGGAGAGAGAGAGAGAGTAGGAGAAACGGAGGAGACGTTGCTGTCTACTCTTCTGTTTCTTCTTTCTCAATTGAGAAGATAAAACAACAAAAAAAAAAACAAAAAAATTCTAATGGCACACCACTCATCCCATTAAATACATTGTGTTCGGTGATTAAAATCGATTTCTTATTAGGGGCGCACCAACATTTTAACAACCTTAAAAACCAGCCCTTTTTTTTTTGAGTTCTCTTCTTGCTGCCAAGGGACAACACGTTTTGAGAGTTTTTTTTTTTTTTATAATTATTTTTACTATTTTGCTAATCTTCTTCTTGCTGTCTAAGGACAGCACGCTAAAAAAAAAAAAAATAAACATAAAAAATGTTGTCCAAGGATGCATCGTACCTATAAACAAAACAAAAAAAATTTATTTTTTTATTTTCAAACAACTATGCTTAAAAGCAAAATCCTAAAAACATAAATATAAAACTTCAACAATCATTAATCATCATTCCATCCTCCATTAAACCGCATGATCTCTTTAATTACTTAGGATCATCATTCTAAATAACCCTCGATTGAGCCAGGATAATAAAATTAAATAAACAAAAATAATACGAACATGCAAGAGCAGAATATTCATAATCCAAACATATGATCAATGATTGAACCAAAAAAGATGATAAAAATAAAATAAAAACATGTAAACTAACAACTAAAAACAGTCTAGGTTATTTTAGCAATGCTCCCTTACTTGGGATTTTTCAAGCTTGATCCTCAATGGTCCCCAGCGGAGTCGCCACTGAAAACGCCCTCGATCCGCGGGGTGTGCGGATCCGCTTTTGACCCTTGAGGTTTGGGAGTCGCCACCTAGTTATTACGGTCTAGGAACCGATCAATGACTCTAAACGGATAAAAAAAACTAATCTAGAATCGAAAAAAAGCTGAATTCGGGGATCATGTTACGGGGTTGGAAGGTGTTAAGCACCAACCCCGCCCGGTCAAAGTCGGTCTCTACTAACTTCCCAAATAAATTACATTGCTAAAAACCTAGATAATAATAAATAAATAAATAAAAAGTTATACATTTCCGATAGCAAAGACTTTGTTCCCTTAGATCCGACAAAAATTGCTCCTTGTACCGTACTCCTTGCTTCGTTCTGTCTCCGAATTTGATTCCTGATCTCCGAGGCAAGGTATCTCTACTTTCTTGAATCTGAATTCTTCAAGTTTGTTGTGGATTTTGGGATGTTTTTGGACAACTTTTAGGTGTTTCTTAAGCTAAAATCGAAGGAGGGATGTTAGGTAAGGAGTTGGGACTCCAAAACTAGGGTTTATAGGAGGCTAGGGGGGCTTTTGGACCTACTTCTCTTAGGGTTTATGATTTGATACGAAAATAGGGTGTGAGTACCCCTATTTATAGATTTTTTTAAGGGTTGATTTTGATAGAGTTAGTATTTAATTAGAGTTCTTTTAATTAGAGTTGTGTTTTAGTTAGACTTGTTTTAGGTGAAGTTGTGTTTTAATTAAAATTGTTTTAGGTGGAGTTGTTTTTTAATTAGAACTCTATTAGATAGAGTTATTATTTAATTAGAATTCTATTATGATTTTGACTTTTGGTCTTATTTGATTGACTTTTAATATTTTGACTTTAGTCATAATTGATTGACTTTTAATATCTTGACTTCAATCTTGCTTAATTGACTTTAATTTTGATTTCAGTCTTGCTGGATTGACTTTAATACCTTGACTTCAGTCTTGCTTGATTTACTTTAAATTTTTGGAGAACCCCCCTCTATTATATCTTTAATTCTTTGGACCCCCAAATGGAGGGGTCCTTAAAGAAATATCTCACGAACCCTCAACAATTTTACTTGAAAGTCCGATTGATCGATTTTTTTAATTCAAAAATTTAAATTAATTTCATCAATATTTCAATTTAATTATTTAATATTTTATTTATTAATTTCAAAAATTTTAATTATGAAAATTGTGAAATTACCGTTTTGCCCCCGGAGAGGACTTTTCACGTTTTAAGTCGGTTTTTAATGTTTTAGGATGCTTTAGAATCGATTTTTCGTAAGGAATTCAATGGAAATATTAGTTTGTGTCATTTATGAAATTTTTTGTGTGAAATGGTCATGAACTTTATGAGGGGTATTTTCGTAATTTTGTCGAATTCTGTTAAAATTTGTGAAATGATTTATTTGATTTCGATTTATTGTTTTATGTGTTTGAGAGAGTTTTCCTCAGCGTAACGTAGGCTCTAAGGTTGTTTTGAGGTTAGGGGTATTTTGGTAATTTGTCAATTTTTAGTGATTTTTATCGTGAAGCTTCTTTTTGGTCTGCAAGATTATGATTTCTATATTTCTGGGGTCGTATTTTCCTAGCGTAGAGTGGTTTCTAAGGTTTTGTCAATTCGAGATACCTCATCCGGATTTCTGAAACATTTCTGGTAACGAAATAAAGCAATAGAATACACATCCATCATTGGGAATCACTGCGATCAGGTTGACGAGTTGATTAATCAGGCGAGTGCAAAAATGGGGTGTCTACAGGTATGACGCATCAAATGATCCTCGCTCGATGGTTCTACGATTGCCTCTCCAGCTGCAGGCTCTGAAGCTAAAAAAAATGGGAAGTAAATGGTGAGTAACAATGATTACGTAGTAGGTTCACAAACAATTCCTAATAATAATCTCATCTAACGTGATCGAGTAATCATACTGAATCATTTCAAAATATGCAAGTTTTACAAATTAAACTATGATTAACTGATACATATAGCCAGGGATGAGCAACTAAACAGTTTAAAAGTCCACATACATCCATCATCAGTAATCACTATATATTTTCATTCTTATACAAATAAATTGACAACTTTGAAATGATAGTCATGCTTTTCAGTTTATAATTCGAAATAGAACAACATATACATATTACATAATGGTGAAGTAATATAATTAGAGAGTTGTGATTCACGACTAAATTGTTCCTAGTTGAAACATGATATTACAACATTTCACTGATTTTTAGTTCTCAATTTTGTGGTCGGTCGCTGCACTTACCACACTTGGTGATCATTTTTCCGGCTCAGACTGGTCATTTGACATGACTATAAGCAATGGTCTCTTTTCGATATGTCAGAACGTTCGACTACTCTAGATTACTAGTGATCACTGACCAATCATCTTCATCTATGCCTATCAAGCGTACATGTGATTTCCAAAGTAAACAACTCCATTCATATATGACCACCTTTACAATACACATTTACTGATAAAGATAGAGAGGAATGGACCAGAATTCTAGTTGTGACTCACTGTCATACGTGTTTCATACCACGTAGAGCTTGATTGGTCCCTATCGTACATCCCAGGATAATATACTACTTCAGATGATATGACGTACTATCCCTTCAGGCATTCACATACTCTTTAACAACTCCCAAAATAGCTACGTATATATATTATTTTTCTTTCAAAATAAAAAAGAAACTTAACATAACAAGGTTGGGAACGGATATCCAGTTCTTACCATGGTCCCCTGGCCTAAAATAAATAACAGAACTCAGCGCCTCTTCATTAATAGAATTTAAAGAAACATGCAACCAATCATTATCCCTGGATATCCCTTCACCAACTTACACACAACATACAATGTAAAATGCATACATCACCCATCGGGTGTGATTCTAACATTTTACCATTTCATCAATTTCCCATTCTTCGATAGTTTCACTACTCAAATTTTCAAACCAAACATTTTTTTGTCAACCTTTCAAATTCATTTTGATCATTCAATAAAAAAATTATCAAATTTTTGTTAAAACGGGATCCCAATAGGTACACGAAGGCAAACTGTCAAAATTAGAAAAACTGGTGAAAATTTGGCTAAGTGTCGAAAACTCAAAATTTCAAAATTTTTGAAATTGAAAATAGGCTTTTTAAAATGAAAGCCTTGAACACGAGATTTGATACCATGTAATTTTTATAGCCTAATTCAAAGTAACGTGAAAGATATTAACTTTTGAAAATTTATCGAAAACATCGAAATTTACATTTTGTTCTTGAAACCAAAATTCAGATTTTGATCCTTTGAGATTTGGATTTTGAAACCATTCCTATTGTTCCGAAATGGGGGGTAAAACCTTAGGTGTCAGTGGCAACGCCAGCTCCTGAACACATTCATGAAATTTTGATTTTCGATCCACCCACGAATTTGTTGTTAAAACTTGATAAAAACACATCAAATCTCTAATTCTAAAATGAATTTAAAATCAAACACAAGATTTCTATGATTTATAAATATCACGCATATCGATAAAAGTTTCTAAATGCATATTTCAAAATCTAAGGTTACTACTAAGAATCAAAAGTCCCCTATTGAAGTTTGTGAATGCCAAAGGTGATGAGCTAACATGAAAATCAAGGTTGGATGGTAAGAGAGTCGATATTGGGTTGACTTGAGTGCAAAATGAATAAGGGTTTGCAATGTATTCGATGACGGCGCTTTCCTTCATTTCTGCAATGAAGGGTAGATCCGACGAAGCCTTCGGATGGAATGTGTAGAGGCTCACTCGAACTTTATGGTAGGTAATTGATAGAGGATGGGGAAGAGGAACGAAAATGGGCAAACAAAGATGGTGAGGTTGTAGCTTTTGTCGTAGCCGACAATTTTGCCTTTTTCATCGAGGTTCAACTCAGCCTCGTTCTCAACGAATCTTGAAGGAAATGAGTCGAAACCCTTGGGTTGGAAAGAGTTGATTCTTTGGTTCTTTGGTGAAGAAGAGAAAGAAATAAAAGAAAGATAACTTTCTTTTAAATAGAAAGGGCTGAGGGTATATTTGTAATTTTCTTTTCATTGTTTCTAGTTTCGGCGGTAACTTGATTATTTGGGCTGAAAAATGGCAAATGAGTATTTCATTTTGAATATTTTTTTGTTGTAGACCTAACGGTGTGGTCAAATTTTTTTGATTCTCACTCTAATAAAATCTCACTATTTTGAGTCCCATTCAACATGAAATTCGAGGATTTAATAATTTTTTCCTCCGAACTCGAATTCAAACTTGCTTACAGGCTAAAGATATATTTCAACATTTTTAAATCCGATGGCGAAGTCGATTTATATTAAAAATGAACATAACCATATCCGAATATTTTAATTAAAATTTTTCCTTTAGGATTTCCCTCGAGATACAAGTTAAAAACTCGGGGTATTACAGTTCATGTACCCAATGTTTTGTACAAAAATACACTAGGTTGTAGGTGATCCACGACCCTGAGGAAAATTCCTCTAGGCCCTGGGTTATCCAAGGCCTGGCTTAAATAAGCTTTGAAATTACTATTTTGGAGAGTTCTCTCCACTGAAGTGGGCCCCACTTGATCTATTTTGAACATTGCACTGAGCTTTTCTTAACTAGATTTCAAGAGTTTTCGGGCTCGGTCCACAGATAAATTGGTATGTCTACATGGGTTTTCTTCTTCTAAGGTTTGAGAGAGAAAATGATGGGTGTATAAGAGTTTTAGGTCTTGAGTTTGAATAAAAACCTTGGGTGTTTTCCTTGTACTATTCTCCTATGATTTCTTAGTGAAAAAATTTAATTTTGATCTATGGATGTAGGCACATTGTCAAACCACATAAATCCTTATTATATTTTTGTATTTTTGTTCCCTTTACTACTTCATTGCTTCACAAATTAATATCAGGGCTTATCGAGTTTGTATACATTTTTTGAGATAGTAGATTCTTTTCATTTAGGGTTTAATATGATGAGAGTGAAGAATTTGAACACGAAGTTCAATGTCAAGAGATTTGATATGAATGACACTTTCAATATTTGGCAAAAGAAAGGTAAATAATACCTTGGTTTAACATGGCCTGGCTAGGTTGTTGAAAGAGAAGTTCGATAAATTAAAAATATGGTAGATGCAGATTGAAAAGACATTGAGGCAAAACCAATTAGCACTATTTAAATTTATCTTGTAGATAACATTTTGTTTAACGTCATGGATGGGGAATCAACATCAGAACTATGGGAGAAGGTGAAAAATCTCTACATAGTTAAGAGGTTGACTAACATTTTATTTCTGAAAAAGACAATTGTATGCTTTGAAGATGATAAAGGATGTGAATCTCCTAGAATACATGAATATGTTCAATTAGATCTTGGATTAATTGTATAAAGTTGATGTTGAGTTGGAGAAAGAAGATAAGGCCCTCATGTTTACTACCTCATGTTCAGATTCATAAATCAATTTAATGACAATACTTCTATGTGGGCAAAGTACGCTAAAGTTGGAAGATGTCAAAACAACACTTCTATCGGATGATATTAAAAGGATACCCAATCTTGAAAGTAATGGTTATGGGTTGATTGTTCGTGAAGGGAATCAATGAGGAAGGATTTTAGATAGAAAATCTAAAAATAGTAGGAGTCGATCTAAAATAAAAGGGAATGAAAACATTCAATGTTACTACTACAAGAAATATGGTCACATCAAAAGGAATTAATTAATTCGTGCAGAAAAGAAAAAAAAGGGAATAGTTCTAGTACGTGATTGTTGTAGTGAAAAACAATGTTGACTACGAAGATGTTCTCATAGTCTCCAAAGGTATGTACACATTTTCTCATAATGAGTGGATATTATATTCTGGTTATTCTATCCATATATGCTCTAAAAAGGAATATTTTGATACGTTTCGAAAAGAGACTAGTATGATTTTCTTAGGTGATGGATCTGTTTGTGATGTCACAGGAATTGATATGGTAAAAATCTAAATGTTTGACGTGGTGAAACATTTTTTAGGTGATGTGACTTTTTTTTTTCCAAAGATGAAGAAGAATCTAATATCACTTGGCAAGTTGGATTCCATAAGTTGTAGGTATTCAACTGGAGGTAGAGTTATGGAAACCACACGTGGTTTGCATGATCATAATGATAAGAGAAGAATATGAGAGATAGAGTAGGATTTAAAAAAAAAGTAGGTAATCTTTGAAGTTGGGAGAGTGCAAGGAAACAATTCCTCGCATATTTAAATTATTAATACAATGTTGATTTTGTTTGTATATAATCTAAAATTAGTAAATTTTCAAAATTTATTAAAAATAATATAAAACGTTGGACTTCAATGTTTTCTGAAGGAAGCTGGGTTGTAATACCCCTGATCTAAAAACCCATGAAATTATTTTATAAGTAATACTCTTGAAAACATCTTTAATTGTGATATATTATAATCAATATTTTTAGTTTTAACATATGGTAGTTTCATAATTTACATTTCGATAATTTATTATGTTAGACAATTAATTTACATCATAAAACAAAATATTGATTAATGTCAGGTCTCCATTCATTGTTAAGATTTAAAAAAAAATTATTATGAGATAAAAAGTGACTACTAATATAGAATTTTGACTTTATATAATTGAATAATTAATTAAAAAGTTTGCACCCAATAAATAAATATAGTAGATAACTTAGTAGCTCAAATTATAGAAGTCTATGTGATGTGGATAATATTTGTTAAAACAATGATAAATGAATTACTATAAAAATGATTAATTGACAGTGGTGTTATAATGTAATTTATAATGCATAGGGAGGGTTCTTTTTATTTAATTTAAAATTAAGAGTTTTTATGAAAAATTGATTTAATCATAGGTGTTAAAATTAATATTCAAATAAAAAATTGCTATAATTATTTGTGGATTACATTGAGTCTTATTTTGGTATCATTAAATTTCTAAATAGAATATAAATAAAATTTATAGAAAACTTACATATTGTGGTGATCCTTAATAAATGTTTTGTTTCTTTTTTTATTTTATTTTAATAATAATATAGAAAAATAAAAGAATAAGGATGAAATGAGAATTGAATTGGGAAGTTATTCAAAATTTAAAATCATTTTTAAATGGAGTGGGCTCAAGTAGGAAATTCTTTTTAAAATTCAAATTAATATTTTATATTCATATTAAAGTAAGGAAATAATTTTAAGATAGTTAAAATTTTTCTTAATTTATGAGTGACCTAAATTGATAGCAGAATTAATATTTAGAGTAAATAAATGAGATAATATGTGGGGACATTATTGCTGAAATTTTTAGGAGCACACATTTTTTTTTATTTTTTAAACTTAATCTCATCCTTAGGAAAGAGAAAGAGAAAAAAATGGAGAGAGGGAAAAAGTGATGTAGGTAGTGTGGAGACTCTCTAATAGAAAGAAGAAGAAGACTATGGGGTTAAGGAGGTGTGAAGAACGCGTGACTCGATAAAAAAAGATCTAGAAGTTGATCAAGGTAGGATTTGACTCTCTTTAACTTAGTTTAATAGTTATATAAAAGAAGTAAATCATGCTTGTATAAATGTTGATTATTATATAATCTAATGATATTGTATGCATAAATGTTGGTATGATTTTAGTGATTGCATGCTAAGGATGAATGGTTCACATGATTTTTGAGTTATATAAAAAAGATACAATTTTTATGAGGACAAATGGTGATGTAAAGCAAATAGGGCGTAGGTCCTTACGTGCAAGACCCTTAAGCCTTCGAGGAAGACCTTAGAATGCGGTCGTTTACATTTTGTCAGATCGGGGATAAAATGACTGAATTGAATATGACGGTTTAACCAAACCGAAGATAAAATGGTTGGTAAGATATTGATTTAACGATTTATTTATTTATTTATGAAATGGTGAAATAATTGTTTTGTTTTATTTTATTATCATTACACCATGAGCAATTTGATGTATTCTTTTCTATTATTTTTTTGACTATGTGGAGGGGTGTCATATCACTTTTGTTGGGCTTCGTTGCTCATTGACATTTTAAGTCAAAAATTTTAGATTTCGATGAACACACATTAGCAGCGATGAGATCATCTTCAACGATTTACTTTGTTTATTTTTAAGTTGATTTGCTTCCATAATTATGGGTATATGGGGTTTTAGGGTGACTTTTTGATGTTATCTTATACTTATTATAAACGTTTTAAACTAAATTTATCGAATAAATGTATAGGATTTTCATCTTAAAAACCTTGGTTATTAATTGATTTAGAAAATAATATTGTTATGTTGCTGATTCCTTTTAACATATTTCACGAGAAAGATTATATAATTTTCATTTGTTGTTGAAATGATATTGTACCACTTGAAAGAATTTTGTAACTTGCACGCGTATATCTTTATATTTTTTTTTGAATTTTAAAAGTTTTTATTATATTTTAAAATGAGTCGTTTTTTGCTGTCGCTATTAATGGATAACAAAAATGAATAGAAAACAAAACCTATTTTATATCGTTGTAATCCATGGTTAGACTTCTTCTTTGGTTCTGAATTTTTTTGAGGATTGGGTTTAGAAAGTTAACTTTAACATAGTTTTGACTCCATACCATTTAAATGATAGAAATATTTATTTCGGATTTTACCATCCAACCTACTGAATAGGATTGTAAGAAACCTATTTTGTACCGCTGTTTTTGAAAAAAAAAATTTCACATGTCAAACAATGATTTTAATATACATTTCATATTTTATTGGGTTCTACATTTCAATAACTTCTATAGAATTTAAAATCTCTGCTTTAAAATATGAATTGAAGTGTATACATATTTTAGAAGTCACATGATGTGTTGTTAAATTAAATTGCATCATAGTATAGAATTTTTGTTAGGTATTTTTATATTTGAAAAATAAATATTTATTTGGTTTAACATTTTTATATTATGGTTATTTTAATCATCTTTCCAAAATGGGGTGTCGCATTAAATTATGATAAAACAAGTGATGAATTTTTGATTGAAGGTGCATTGAGTTGTCCTAGGTGAATGTTTCCAAGAAATGAATTTAGATATGTTTTTAATTAGGTTTATCATATAATTTTTTTTTTTGTTGCCGATGTGAGTAAGTGGATTATTCTTAAATCACTCCTAAGTTATAGATCACGGTTCAAATAGTGGTTATGAATCTTGAAACTTGGGGTGTGACATGGGTCATATACACTCAGGTGCATGGTTGAAACCCTCTTTCCACACCTCAATCCATGCCACGTAAGCTACAATCCGAGAAAGTAGCGTCTAAAATATTTTTCTTGGATTGTGAGTTATATGACTTGTATTGAGGTATGGGAGGGGGTTTCAATCCTCCACTCCGTGTGCGTACTATCTTGACTATTTTTGACATTCTTAGATAGTCCAATATTTTAGTTTCCCACCTTTTTGCATGCCTAAAACAATCTATACAAATCATTGGACAGTCCAGTCCAGTAAAGGGTCAGAAAAGTTTTAATGTTGGACTGCCAAATGTTTTAAATAAATTTTGAAAAATTAATATCATTTTGATAATAATAATGAGAATGTGATAATCTAACTACACGATAATCTAACTACCCACGTGGCACACTCAATCGACTCTTGTGACAAATTTGGGAATTGTATATCACTACATGGAATACAAAACTGCACTTTCCCATAAAATGTGTATCTTGAAGGAATCGTGTATCCTATGCTATATTGATATGCGATTCCAAACTTGTCATGTCAGGAGAGTTGATTTAGTGTGCCATGTGGGGTAGTCATATTATCACGACTCTAACAATAAAGAAGATTGTTTTAGTGATTTTGCATAAATTCTTAAGCAACAACATATTCAAATTGGTTGATTCGACCAAGTTTCAAAACCTGACGAGTTAAAAATCGGCCGATTTAAAGTACTTATCGCAGTCGATAAAAAATGTGAATGAAACTCGTTCGAGGTCGTGACTCACTTCCGAATCTTCCGAGTTTAAAACCCATGTCTATCGCCAAATTCTTTTGCCCTCCGACTCGTTCCACACGACTTCCCTCTTCACCATTAGCGAATACTTGCAATCATAATTAAACCAGATCAATTGGATCTATCTTCGAAGAATACTTGCAATCAGATTCATACCGATCTTTGGAGAATCACAAGAAGACTGCTCTCGACTTGTCGGTAAGAGACTCTCTGCACTTATTTTTATTTTTTGAATGATTTCACAGTGATTTATTAGGTTTGTTGTGGATTCTACTTTTGAATGCTTTCTGATTTTCTTAGTTTATTTTGAATGGTTTTCTGATTCTCTTAGTTGAGTTGAGTTCCTAATTTTGATGGTTTATGAGTTGACAAATATAAATTTTGTTAGGTGATGTTATTGAGTGGATATTAATTACTGAACTTTTGTTATTATTATTAGTACAATTAGTCTTCAGTCCTTTTTGATTCTATCGGTTGAGGATTTTTGTTCTAATTTTGATTGGTTTTGCATGCATTGTCATTATTGCTTTTTGAAAAATTTAAATTTTGTTATGTAATGTTATTGAGTCAATATTTATTTTCTTAGTTATGACCTCTGTGGGATTAGATTTGTTTCCAAATTGACGTTTTCTTTTGTGGGTCGATTGGCCCAGGAAAGGATTCTCCTGAACAATGTGTTCCCTTTCTCAATGAACAAGCGAGTTGCCCTTAGGTATTGGTCTTGTTTTCGAGTTTTAGGAGAGAACTGATTACATAATTAATCCATAATTGGGCATGTTCTTTGAAGAAATCCCATAACTTCAACCAAAATTAGAATCTAAGAAGTTATACATGGGATGTTTGAAACTTAATTTCAATGGTACTATTTACAATATTGGTGTGATAGGGGTTGGGAGATATTTAGCTATGGAAAAGGAGAGATTTTGTTGATTGCATATAACCTAGTGAAGCAGAAGTGACAACCTACTTGGTGTGTAAGCATTTTGGGTCCAATCACAGTCGAATCAGTAAAGTCGATGAACTTGGTGACATGAAAGAACTTTAATTTTGAAATATATTAAGGATTAATAGAGGATCTAATCTATTTTTTAGCAGTTGTTATCATTTTGCCAAGGAACAAGTATTTTTATTAGCTACCAATAAAAAAAATAAAAAATATTTATTAGCTCAATAGGATGCTCTTAAGATTTCTTTATACAAACTCTCCTAGGTTTCATTTTCTTTTCTTCCTTAAAAAACAGTTTTCTTAGCGATTTAAGTGCATTTAGCACTAAATATTCAAGAGAAGGTTGTGAGCACCTTCACTCACAAAACAAAATTAAGAGAAGGTTAAGACATATACTTCCAAACTATCTTTGTTTTAGTTTCTAGTTTTTAATTCAAGAGTATATTTTTAAGATAGATAAAACATATGGTACGTCCAAATTGTAAACCTTTTTGAGAAGTACTTTTCTAAAGAAACCCTAAGCGATGCATTTGTTTTTTCTAAGATGGTGGTGATAATGCATTATAAAACCCGTGGGCCAATACTATGTTGATGTATGTTATGGGTCGTGTAGTTAAGTTTCGCATAGGCGACCACATCACGTACGTAGCACCTCTAGTGCCTAGGCAAGTCTTAGACATTTCCTAAACACCATGCAGTCACCTAGATGCACCTAGGCATTGTTGTTCTGGGCTCTATAGGCAACCTAATGTAGCATATCTTTTACAGACAGGTAAATGTAGCTCTAATAGATCATTTTCAACCTATTTCTTTCCTTTGTCAACATTTTGGAGTTGTAGCTATCATGTTTTGAAGCCCTAGCTATGGTAACCTTCTAATTTTAAGAGAAACTATGTTCCTTAGTAACATATAGAGAAAATGTGTTTTCTATTTTCTGTTTCCTGTTTGTGCGGCGAATAAACAATCATTCCTTTGCTTCTCTATCTTTTTATGTTTTGGGTATGGATTGTGTTTTTTGAAACATCGAAACAACCATTCCTCTGCTATTATTGATGTTGTTTTATTTTTTGTTATCTCCTTGTCCTTTTTAGTTTTTCTTGCTAGTTTTTCCAATTTGTTTTTAACTTGGGTTCTTTTCATTATTTAAAGAACAATGACAGACTCTTTATACATGCATATAATTTGCATAAAATATTCAAGAGGTAAAAATATTTTCATAGTAATTGATGATCACATTGCCTAGTTTTGTCCTTGATTTGTGCAAGACTTTATTACATGATAAAAAGAAGTTAATGCATTCCAGTCGAACAATATACAACATAAGAAAAAGAACTCAACGATCCATAACTCTTGTCTAAAAAGGTACGACACCCAATCTAGAAACAGATCCTCAAAGAACATGCCTCTAAATTCTTTGAAAGGCTTGGACCAAAACAAAATAATAGTTTTCTTTTGAATGGGCAAATTAAAACCAATAGCTTCTACCCATAAAAAAATATTGTCCTCTCCTTCCAAAGGCTCCATATCAAACTACAAATGAGAGCAATCTCCTCACAATTCTTTCCTTAGAACTAAAGGCCACGTAATTCCAACTTTTAAATAGGAACAAATAATATAGTCCAATTGATAATAAAAAGACTAAAAGAGAGGGATCAAGTTGGAAAAGCAGCAGGCAATGGATAAGGAGATGGTTAATTGAGAACTGTAAAAGATGAATGGTCAAGTCTCAATGAGAGCTTGCCACGATATTTATACTAATAAAAGGAGAATGGCCATAAATGCCTTTACATAAAACAGAATAAAAAAATAGAAAATAAGACACATTTCCCAATATTCCCCCTCAAGCTGGTACAAATATGTTAACTAAGCTCAACTTGACAAGATGAGAGTTAGTAACAGAAGGACCAATAGACTTTGTAAGTATGTCGACAAGCTGATCTAAAGAAGATACGACTACTGTCTAAATATCACAAGATCGAACTTTCTTCTAGAGAAAGTGAACATCAACCTGTGTATGCTTGGTTTTTTCATGAAGGACATAGTCAGAAGCAAGCATAATAGCAGACTTGTTGTCGCAAAACAGAGTGGAGGAATCATAAATAAGAAATCCTAACTCCATTAGCAAAGTTCAAAGCCAAATAAGCTCACACAAGTCAAGGGCCATAGTTTGATACTGAACTTCAGAAGAATGATAAACAACATCAAGATGAGAAGTGTGTTTATGCATGAACTGATTGACCACACTAACCGCAAAAGTCATATCTGGTCTAGTGTTAGTTAGATAAATCATATAGCATATGAGTCTTTGATAAGAAGGATTGGATAAAAGGTCACTAAATTCAGTATGAAGGCGATGATTCTGATCTATAAGAGAGGAAGCATAACGACAACCAAGCATATTAGTATCTTGAAGAAGATCCAATGTGTATGTGTGCTGAGATAGTGAAATACCACGACGAGAGCGGGCTCTTCTATCTCCAAGAAGTACTTAAGAAGACCCAAGTCCTTAGCTTCAAAAGCACGACTCAATATCATTTTTACCTTATTAGTCCACTGAGCATTATCCCCAATAAGGATAATATCTACATAAAACAGAACAATAACACAACGGCTACCCAATCCTCGACGAACGACACATGTGTGATCTGAGTGGTATATGGAAAATTCCATATATAAAATGACCTAAAAAAATGTTGAAATCAAGCTCACAGAGACTACTTCAGCCCATATAGAGATTTGAGGAGGCGACATACCTTTCTAGAATACTCCTTCTGAAGATGAAACTCAGGAAGGGGTCCATATAAATGACCTAAATTAGATCGCCATTCATAAAGGCATTCTTCACATCTAGTTGATGAAGAGGCCAATGGTGACATGCAACCAAAGAAATAAGTAGGCGAACAATAATAAGCTTAGCTACAGGAGAAAATGTAGCACCAAAATCCTTCCTTTGAGTCTGCGTAAATCCCTTAGCAATAGGCGGGCCTTGTATTGATCAATGGTGCTATCTACGAGATACTTAACTAATAATAAAAACCCATTTACGGGAACAGTCCGCTCTCCAGAAGGAAGAGGAACAAGCTCCCAAGTATGATTATTTTGCAAAGCATCTATCTCAGTAGTCATGGTTGTAGTCCGTTGAGGGTCTTGTAAAGCATCTGAAACACAACGAGGAACTTGAATGGAAGCAGTGGCAGCACGGTAGGCCTGATAAGAAGATAGACCCTAATAGGAAACAAACTAGGCAATAGGGTGATCAGTAATAACTCCGCCTACTTTTGTGAAGTGTAATAGGTAAGTCAAAGGCAAAAACATAAGGGATATGAACAGGGATAGGAGGTAAGATACTTGAGTCTAATATGGAGGTTGATAAAGCTGGAGAGGGGGCGAGGGTGACGAGAATAAACTTGGAGCATTAGAGAAGATGAAGAGAAGACCGGAGAAGGCAACACTATAGGAGAATGAGTAGAAGAAGGGTCCTGCAAAGAAGGGTCTTGCAAAGAAGATGATGCATAAAAATATGAAATATTTCTCAAAAAAGGTGGCATCAAGAGTGTATAACACAATGAGAAATATGATCATAACATTGATACCCCTTCGACATAGATAAGTATCCCAAGAAAATACACCGAATGACTTTGTCATCTAATTTCCTACGATGAGAGCTTCGATCCTGAATAAAATAGGGGCACCCAAATACTTGAGTGTGATAGGAAAAAAGTGCTATCAGGGCGAAGAACATAAAGAGGCACATGTCCTCCTAAGGTGCGAGTCGGAACACAATTAAAAAGAAATACCACAGTGATGAATGCCATGTTCCAATATAGCTTAGGAACATGCAGTCGTTGAAGAAGGCAGCGGACAATATTCATAAGGTGGCAATTCTTTCGTTCCGGCACCTTGTTCTATTCAAGAGTATAGGGACACGTCAACTGATGAAATATTCCATGCTTATGAAGGTGAGAATAGAGCCCATCAAAAATATATTCCCCTTCATTATCTGATCGAAGAGTTTTTACAATAATGTTGTACTGTGTCTAAATCATTTTAAAAAAATTAACAAAAATAAGAAGTCCTTCAGAATGAGAACGCCTCAAATAAATCCAAGTATAACTAGAATAATCATCTATAAATGTAATATAATATCGATGACCAATAAAAGTAATAACAGACGAAGGCCCCCACACATCATAATGAACTGAATCAAACATTGTATTAAACCATTGCATGTGAGGAATATATGAAGTATGTGTTTTTAGAAAGCTCACACACAGGGCATTGAAACTTTTGTCCACTATAAGACGTTTTCAAAGCGAGAAATAAAGAACATAAATGTTAAAAATTAGCATGTTCTAAGCAAGCATGCCACAAATCTAAAGACTGAGATGAAAAAGTAGGACTGAAGTCGGAGAAGTAGTATGCGGAGATCCAAATAGGTATAGTCCATCCGATTCATACCCTTTTCAAAAATCCTCCTCGAAGTCAGGTCTCAAAAAATACAATGAGTAGGGAAGGTCACTGAATAATTTAGAGATTTATTAATACTACTCACAAACAAAAGGTTAAGAGATATGTGAGAAACATGAAACACATCATCAAGAAAAATTTTAGAAGATAAAAGGATGATACCCTTGCTGTGTATAGGTGTAAGAGTTCCATCAACAAGGTGAACCTTTCTTTGAGTAATAGGAAAAATAGATGAAGTAAAGTAGTTAGACTCACTGTTCATGTGATCAAACACACAAGAATAAATAACCCATATCAAGGGAGCAGGACCCGACTGGGTGACATGAAATATAGAGGATGTACTTGGAGGCGTGGTAATTGAGGCCATAGTAGAAGAAGATCAAGTATGAACATGAACAATGGTGACAATTTGGGTCTGAAGCTGTTACAAATCAATAGTGGCAAGAGAAATGAGAGGGTCATTGGTAAGAATTGGTGATGAATTCATAGCGGGAACATGGAGAGCGGAATGCCCTAAAGAAGGAGCAGTAGATCGCAACAAATGAGGATAGAGCTGAAAGCATCGGGCCTTCTTATGTCCAGTCTCTCGATTACAGTTTCTACGTCCACGACTCCCCGTTCCCTGAGTAGGAGAGGTAGAAAAATCCGAATTGACTGCTAGAGTCATCTGATCTGTCGTTGGGGTAGAAAGAATACTAGGAGCTTGAGTTTGAGACAACATTACACGATGACGACGCTCATCACTATTAATAGTCGCACAATTCTCAAATAAGAAAGGCATAGGAGAGATGTTAAGAATCTGAGTCCGTAGTGCCTCAAACTCAAGACGTAAGCACATAAGAAATTGGTATGTCTGATGTCGAGCAATCCTTTTAACCAGATACCCAGTTGTCTCAGCAGACAACTTCGCTATAGACTCATAATGAGAAAACTCCTTGCATCAAGATTGAAGAAATCCAAAATAATCGGCTACACTCTGAGTTCCTGAGTAGCCTAGGCAATGTATTGATAGAACTTATAAATCCTCGAATTGTTCCTAGCATGCACATATGTCTGAGTGAGAGCTAACCATAAGATGAGATGGTCTCATGATACATAAACATAGTATATATACGTTGCTCCATGAAATTAAACAACCATCCAAGTACGATTGTCTATCTGCCACTATTCAAATTTGAAATTAGTAGTAGGTGGCTTGTTTACAGTGCACAAAAGTCATCCAAATTTGCCTCTACTTCCCAAATAGAGTATCATAGATCGAGATCGAGACCAAGACTAAAAATTTTGATCATCTAATAAGGCATTAGTAATACGTTGGCTTGAGGAATTTTTCTCAAGAATAGTATTTGATTCATTGTTCTCTTGGTTCGACGTCATGTTGCACAAAAAACTATAGAGAGAAACCAGTGAGGCATAAAGTTGAACTCGCAGCAATCACAAGTCAGAAACACTGAGATTTCTACCACAAAATCAAATGTCCAAGTCTAGATATGAAGCTTTGGCTTGAAGGGAGATCTCTCACGATTCCAATGTCATGTGCGATCATCAAAAAGGCAAAAAGAGATCATACGAACCAGAAATAACACCAATCGCATCATGCGAATGGGAGATAACGAACCCCAAAAATAAACCTAAAGGAGAAACCCTCCAACGAAGCTTCCTTTAGGGTTTTAGATCTCAAAGATCTAAGGAGATAAAGGAGAGGAGGGTGGTGGCGTTGATTTCTCAAGGGCCCAAAATGGTTGAAGAAAACCCAAGGGAAGGGTTGTCGATGGGTTATCTCCAACTCTGATACCAAGAAGAATTGTAAAAGATGAATGGTCAAGTCTCAATGAGAGCTTGTCAAGATATTTATACTAATAAAAGGTGAATGGACATACCTTACATAAAGAAGAATAGAAAAGTAGAAAAATAAAGACATATTTCCCAATAGTTCCGCCACTATCAATATATAATGAAAAAACTTTAACTATAATCATTCTAGAAGAGACAATATGGTCAACAATCATAAATTATCAAAGAAAGGCATTGGAAGTTAGGAAACAAAAATCTCTTGATCGAGCTAACATGTGATAAGATGTCACTGAAATCATAGCACCACTACTTTTACTCACTCTAGAGTCCTCATCCAAGGGTTGGCTTTAGAAACACATCTAATAAGATCAACTTAGAATTCATCTCCAGCATGGAAGCTTTTTTGAAATCGAAATCGCAAAACTTCCCATTTTCCCGATAAATTAATTCTATATTGTCTTGTTTGATTATTTAAAATATCATAATTGGTAAATTTTTTTCTTTGAATCCTGAAGGGCTCCTGGCTATAGGAGCCCGTTTTTATTCTGAAAAGGCCTTTGGGTCCCTCAACTTCTTTGGGGTTGAGGCTAAGTAATCATTTGGTGTTTAGGAAATCAAAGATTGAGTCCAGGTTTGTGTGGTTTTCAAAATGACATCATGATGTGTTATAGAATCAATATGTTCATGATAATCAAAGGATTGGGAAAAAATAATTGACAAAGCAAATTGATAGAAAAGACATGGCAAGACAAGGCAATCCTTGATAAGGGAGAAATCAAATGGATGGGAAAAATATTAAAGGAACCTATTCATTTTGATATACTAATCTTGTTCTTGTGAAAAAGTTTTACTAGTGGCTGTTATAAGATAACAAAGTAATGGTCTTTAGAAGAGGGAGACTTCACCATCTGACAGTGATTCCTCTAGTAAAAAACCAAAACAGTCCAGAGATGAAGGAGAAGAAGAAGAAGAAGAGGAAAAAGAGAAGATTGGAGAAAGAGAGAGATGAACACACAATTTGTAGGGTTTGGCCTCTCCTTTTATTAATAAACTAATAATAGTGTGTGGGTCCCACCCTTTTATATAAAAGACCTAAATGCCCATACGGCTGTCGCACAAAAGAGAAAAGAATAAACAATCCTAGGGGCTATTGCACATGATTAAAACAATAATTCTAACACTCTCCCTCAAGCTGGAGCATACATATCAAAGACGCCCAACTTGATACATAAAGAAGAAAAAAGGTACACGAGATAAAGGCTTAGTGAGAAAATTAGTCAGCTGATCAGTCGATTTCACATAGGGTGTGACAATCTGTTTGCGCATGAGTAAATCTCGAACAAAGTGATAATCAATTTCGATGTGCTTGGTGTGCTCATGAAAGACAAGGTTGCTGGCAATAAAGATGGTAACCTGGTCGTCACAATACATCTGTATAGGTAATGGAGCATCAACACCCATATCACGAAGAAGCGAATGAACCCATAACATATCAGAAGTAGTGTGGGCCATCGCACGATATTCAGCTTCAACACTATTGGAAATAATCTAGTTGTTATTTAGTTTTAGTTGTTATTTTAGTAATAACTTTTATTTATTTCTTATATGTAAGGGTAGTTTTGTCTTTTGACTCTTTTATTATTATAAATTCTTGCCAAACTCTCAGATTGAGACTTAACAATTATTTTTCTAAAATTTTTCTTGGTGTCAAATCCAAGGAATTTCACCCCCCTCTTTGGTTTATCTCCTTCTTCTCCTCTTTATTCACTAAACCCTAACCTAGAGCAACCTCATTCGATCTTCTCCCCTTCGGGGTCTTTTAATTTTCTTTTTTCCCTTTATAGCATGTTGTGATAGGGATTTAATCACATGCTGCGATAATCTTTCCGCATTGTATTTCTACCCTACGTTAGGGTTTGTTCATCCAAATTAAATTTTTTTCTGCCCTATGATAACAATAGTGGCTGTTTTTGGGGTGAACGACAACAACTATTACATCTTTCCTGCTTAATGACAACAACATATGTTGTTTTTGGTGCTGCGAGAACAACAGTTAGCAATTTTTATGTTTTTTGGTGCTGCGACAGCCTCTATTAGCATCGTTTCTACCTTATGACACCAGCAATTGTTGTTCTTGGTGCTGTGACAACAACTGTTAGCAACTTTTCCACCCTACGACAGCAGCA
Organism: Akebia trifoliata; assembly: GCF_017979445.1. Lineage (NCBI taxonomy): Eukaryota > Viridiplantae > Streptophyta > Magnoliopsida > Ranunculales > Lardizabalaceae > Akebia > Akebia trifoliata. The sequence continues at coordinate 13,336,781 of NC_141375.1, forward strand.
GTGGCTACTTAGGTGTATGTGACAACAACTAGGCTAGTGCTTAGTGTCCTACGATAGCGATAGTGGTTGTTTTGGTGCTATTGACAGCAATTAGTAGCAATTTGGTGCCCTACAACAGCAGCAGTGGCTGTTTTGGTGCTGCCGACAGTGATCAGTAGTATTTTCGTGCCCTACGACATCAGCAGTGGTTTTTTGTGTTGTCGACAGCAATCAGTAGCAGTTTGGTGCCCTTCGATAGCAGCAGTGGTTGTATACGATAGTAACAGAAGTGCTGCGCCATTGATTTTTTGTTGTTGCCCTTCGACAGTATTACTACGGGAGATCTCTCTTCGATTCAAAGTTTTTGTTGTTCATAATGCGCAATGACGACAACTCATGAGATTAAGGATTCCAATACAACCCTTGGGACAAATTCCTTAGTTCAACGTATAACCAATGCCTTACTAGATGGTCGAAAATTTCAGTCCTGGTCTTAGTCTGTGCGACTTTATTTGGGTAGTAGAGGTAAATTTGGATGGCTATTAGGCATCGTCGCTAAATCACCCCTCACTGATTCTAAATTTGAACAATGGTAGATCGATAACTGCACTATTCTTGGATGGCTATTTAACTCAATGGAGTAGCGGATTTATACCATATTTATATGAAACTGTTCCATTTTTATGGTCAGCCCTCACTCAGACATATGCTCACGCAAGGAATGACTCGAGGATCTATAAGCTTTACCGAGACATTACCTAGGTTACCCAAGGAACACAAAGTGTAGTTGATTATTTTAGGTTTTTCAGTCCTGTTGGGAAGAACTTTCTCATTATGAGTTTATGACTGAGTTATTTGCAGAAATAGTCGGATTTGTGATTAAGAGGATTGCTCGACAACAGACATACCAGTTTCTCATGGGTTTACACCCTGAGTTTGAGGCACTTTAGACCAAAATCCTTAATACCACTCCTTTGCCTCCTTTATTTGAGATATTTGTGATCATTGACAGTGATGAGTTTCGTTGTTGTATTGTTCCTTCTCAGACTCAGGTCCTTGGCATCTTCTCTGTTCTAGCTACAGATCAAATAGCTCTAATAATCAACTCGAGTTTTCTCAACTCGTACCCCGAGATCTGGAAATCATGGCCGTGGCAGCCATGGTTGTGGTAAAAGGAATGACCTTACTTATAGTCATTGTGGGAAGGATAGCCATAAGAAGGCCTGCTGCTTTCAACTCTATCCCCATTTGTTGCAATCTTCCACCACTCCATCTTTGGAAAGTTTGCTTCTCGTGCCGTTATAATGGAGTCATCATCTATTCTTCTCATTGATCCTCCGTCTTCACTTCGCACTATTGATTTGCAACAATTACAGACTCAGAATGCTACTATTGTCCGGGATCAGATTTATGCTCACTCATTCACCTTCTACTGTGGCCTCAATTACTACTAGTCTGAATCTGCTCCTCTGACATGGGTTATTGATTCTGGTGCCTCTAATCACATGATCGATGAGTCTAGTCATTTTACTTATACTTTTCCTACTACCCATAGGGTGGTTCGCCTTACTGATGGATCTCTTACCTTTATCTACAACAAGGGTATCATCCCTTTATCCTCTAGGATTTTCCTAGATTCTGTGTTTCATGTCCCTTACCTATCTCTTAATCTTTTGTCTGTGAGTAGTATTACTAAATCTCAAAATTGCTCAGACACTTTTTTTTTTTACTGTATTTTTTAGGACCTGACTTCGAGGAGTATTTTTGACAAGGCACATGAGAGGGATGGGCTGTACTTATTTGGATCTCAGCTTACTGCTATTCTGACTTCTGTGCTTCCATCCTCTGGGAGCCACACGTTTACATCTTAGACTCTAGATTTATGGCATGTTCACTTAAGATATGCCAATTTTAAGTACTTATGTTTTTTATTTCCTATTTTAAAAATTGCTTATAGTGGACACAAATTTCAGTGCTCTGTATAAATTTTTTAAATACACATATTTCTTATATTTCTCGTATGAATCAAGTTAATGCTATATTTGATTTAGTTCATTTTGATATTGGGGCCTTCTTCTATTACTATTTTTAATGGTCATAGATATTATGTTATATTTATAGATGACTATTCTTATTGTACTTGGGTTTATTTGATGCATTCTCGTTGTTCTGATGTGTTCTCCATTTTTGTTAACTTTCTTAAAATGATTCAGAATCCGTAAAATATCACTGTTAAATCCTTTAGGTCTGATAATGGGGAGGGGATATATATTTGCTAGGAATTTTTCCCATCTTCATGAGTATGGTATTCTTCACCAGTTGACTTGTTCTTATACTTTGAGTAGAACGGGGTAGCAGAACGCACGAATCGCCACCTCAAGAATATTGCCAGCTGTTTTCTTCACAGAATGCATGTTCCTAAGGCATATTGGAATATGACAGTTCTTACTACGACTTTTCTTCTTAATTGCTTTCTGAGTTGCACCTTAGAGGGACAGGTGCCTCTTCATGTCCTTCAACTTGATAGTCTTCTCTTCCCCATTACATATCGATCCTTTGGGTGCACGTGCTTTGTTCAGGACAGGACTCCCCATCGCACAAAATTGGATGACAAAGCTATTCGATGCGTTTTCTTGGGTTACTCCTTTATGTAAAGGGGTATCGGCGTTATGATCCCGTGTCTCACCGTGTCATATACTCTTGATGTTACTTTCTTTGAAAATGTTCCATACTTCCATTCCACATCTACTTTATAGGAACCGTCTCCTATAGTGTTGTCGTCTCCAATTTTTCCTCCATCTTCGTCGATGCTTAAGATCTACACTCGTCGCCCTCGCCCTTCTACATTCTTGCCAATTTCTTCTTTGGATTCAGGTATATCATCTCCTACCTCTACACATATACCTGTTCTTATCCCTTTTATTTTTTATTCTTACTTATTGCCCTTCACAAAGGTAAGCGAGGGTGTGTTACTGATTATCCTATTGCCCAGTTTGTTTTTTATCAGGATCTTTCTTCCTCTTATCAGGCCTACCTTGTAGCTATTGATTCTATTCGAGTTCCTCGGTCTGTATTAGAGGTTTTGCGAGACCCTTAGTGGACTAAAGCTATGATTGTTGAGATGGATGCTTTCCAAAAAATAATATCGGGGAGTTAGTTACTCTCCCATTTGGGGAGCGGACCGTTGGTTGTAAATGGGTCTTCACTGTGAAATATCTTGTCGATGGTATTGTTGATCAGTATAAGGCACATCTAGTTGTTAAGGGTTTACACAGACTCTAGGAAAAGATTTTGGCGCCACGTTTGCTCGTATTGCCAAACTCTCCATTGTTCGACTTCTTATCTTTTTAGTTGCGTGAAACTTATGGCCATTTCACCAATTTGATGTGAATAACACTTTTCTAAATGGTGATTTGACTAAGGTTATTTTTATGGACCTTCCTCCTGGGTTTCGTCTTTAGGGGAAGTATTCTGGGAAGGTATGCCGCCTTTTTAAATCCTTGTATAGCCTGAAGCAGTCTCCTTGAGCTTGGTATCAATGATTTTCTGAGGTTATTTTATCTATAGAGTTTTCCAGATGCCACTCAGATCATATTGCTTTGTTCGTCGAGGATTGGATGGCCGTTGTACCATTGTCTTGGTTTATGTGGATGATATTATTGTGACTGGAGATGATGCACAGTGGATTGATCAAGTTAAGGTATTATTGGATCGTGTTTTTAAAGTTAAGGACTTGGGTCCAATCAAGTATTTCTTGGGGATAGAAGTGGCCTGTTTTCGTCGTGGTATTTCGCTATCTCAGTGTTAATGTACCTTGGATTTTCTTCAAGACACTGGGATGCTTAGTTATCATCTTGTTTCCTCTACTATGGATCAAAATCATCGTTTTTATGCTGATTCTGGTGATCTTTTATCGGATCCTTCTTATTAGAGACTTGTAGGTCGTCTGATTTATCTGACTAACACTAGACCGGACTTGTCCTTTACGGTCAGTGTGGTTAGTTAGTTCATGCATACTCCGCATACTTCTCATCTTGATGCCGTTTATCGTATTCTTCACTACTTGAAGTCACGTCTTGGTCTTGAGTTTTCTACTCTTCGACTGTTCAGCCGCATTTGTCTTGTTTTACAGATGTTGATTATACTGGTTCTCTCACAGACATGAGATCTACCTCTGATTTTTGTACTTTTTAGGGTGATAACCTTATCTTGTGAAAAAGTAAATAACAAAATGTGGTTTCTCGTTCTTCTTTGGAAGCTGAGTATCGTGTTATGGGCCTTGGCACATGTGAGCTAATTTGACTTCGATCTTTGCTGAAAGAGTTGGGATTTTCTGTTTCTGATTTTTTTACTTTGGTCTATGACAAAAAGTCTGCTATCTTGCTTGCTTTTGATTCAATTCTTCATAAAAAACTAAGTATATTGAGGTCGATATTCATTCTCAGGGAGAAAGTTTGATTTGGTGATCTTTAGACAATCTTCGTACATTCTTTAAATAAACTTGCCGACATGCTTACGAAGTTTGTTAGTCCTTCTATTACTAATTCTCACATTATCAAGCTGGGTATAGTAGATATATTTGCCCCAGCTTGAGGGAGAGTATTGAAAATAATCTAGTTGTTATTTTAGTAATAACTTTTATTTATTTCATATATATAAGGATTGTTTTGTCTTTCGACTCTTTTATTATTATAAATTCCTGCCAAGGTCTCAGATTGAGACTTGACAATTATTTTTCTCAAATTCTTCTAGCACTAGAACGAGCCACAACGTTTTGTTTCTTACTATGCCAAATAACAAGATTTTCACCAATAAATGTGCAATAACCAGAGGTGGATTGACGATCAGAATGGCTCCTAGCCCAATCAACTTCAGAGTATCCAGAAATAGTCAAGGAAGAGGAAGGACGGTATAAGAGACTTTTGCCAGGTGCATCATTCAGATAGCGTAAAATACGATGGATAATTTCCCAATGTGGTTGTCGAGGGGCATGCATAAATTGACTGACCACTCCCACAACATAAATAATGTTAGGACGAGTAATTGTGAGATAGATGAGCTTGCCAACCATTCAAATATCCAAAGGAAATATGGCCTAAGCGTAAGTGCCAACATATTACAAGTGCTTTATTAGACTAACCACTACTACTAAGTTGAGAAACAAAATGAGTGCTAGGTGAAATAGGTGCGTCTAAGAGATACAAGCCATTTACTTCACATCCAGTGCCAATCGTCCTCTTCGACCCCAGATCCTGAAAGACACAATGAGAGGGATAAAAAGTTACATTGCAATTCAAATGCTTGGTAATGCTACTAACAGAGATAAGATTAGTAGTAAGTTGAAGAACATGTAGTGTATTAGTTAAGGATAAAGTAAGTGTAATAGAAAAATGACCTTGACCAACTATAGAAGACAAAGAACCATTAGCAAGGCGAATCTTGCAATAACCAAAACAAACACTATAGGTTTTGAATAGGGAAGACGTACCGGTCATGTTATCTGAGCCACCAAAATCAATGATCCATGGTGAGGAAGTGGTGGAAACACTGTGTGCAGATGCAAAGTTACCTGAGTGAGCGAAAGTAGAGACCAACTGAGATGAAGTCTCCATATGATTAAAGAATTTCCTGAACTTGTCAAGCTTAGCCTGGGACATACATATCAAATCCATGGAGGAGGTAGTAACTGGAGGGAGTGCTGGATCAGTAGTCGACTGAGAGACTACATGAGTAGAAGATTATTGAGACAGTTGACGTTGTTGATTAGGATGATCATGAAAGGCATAGCAATGGGCCTTCACGTGACCTAACTTTCCACAATGATTACACTTATGTCGTTGACGTGTAGGCAGAGATACATTGGGAGGTTGTGGAGAAGGTGTGTGAGTAAACATAGTAGAATGGTCTCCTAAAGAGTGAGGCAGGATAGCTGTGTAATGACTCTTATTAGGTAAGACATAAGAATACGTAGTCTGTAGGGACGAAAAATGATCCATACCCAATAAATGAATTCTCGCATACTCAAACTCATCTCGGAGATTGGCTAAAAATCGAAAAATTCGATTCTTATCTAAAATCAACACATATAATGCCTTATCAAAGACGAGGAATAGAAGGTCGACTATTCCCATCGAGCACGTAGCTGTAATATATAGGTGGTGACTGAAGAGTCATTTTGTGAAAGGCAGGAAATCTCACGTTTTAAGTTAAAGATCCGGACATTGTTTTGACGTTACGAGTATCCCATATCTGTTTTACGGTCTTGGAGAACATAAAATCAACAGCAATGTGTGGTTGCATAGATATAACTAGCTAAGAACGGACCATAGAGTCATTAGCAAATCATTGGGGGTAAGTAGTGTCAGTCGGTGTAGGTTGTTTGTCTGTCCCTGTGAGATAACCAATCTTCATTTTTCCACCAATAAACATTTCAACCGATCGTGCCCAAAAAAGATAATTAGGACCATCTAATTTCAATGTGGTAATTTGGATGCTTGGAAAATCGGTTGAATGAGAAGACCGCCCGATCCATCACTATTACCGGTGATCGAGGAAGAGGCCGTTTTAGAGGCCATTAGAGTCGATGTGCTTTGGTTTGAAGAGACTTCAAATAAGAAGAGGGGACGACTCGCAAGGAGAAACTGATCGCAACACTCTAAAGGTGGCAATACATGATCGTAAGAGGTGTGGAAGGTGATCAAACACAGCTATAGGTGACCAGAGAAGTCATTAACGTAATCCTAGGGCACGTAGGAGCAATTCTGTTGCTGTTGTAAGCTTCAAACAACAACTTGCTGTTGTTGCAACCTTCAAACAGCAACACTACTGTAAGCACAGCCTCAAAACAGCACCCTACTGTGAGCACAACCCCGAAACAACACCTAGCTGTGATAAATACCCCCAAACAACACCACTGCTGTGATCGAGACCCCCAAACAACACTTGCCTTTTTAGCAAACAACCAAGGAGTTGTTGCCGCAGGTCTCTATGGATGGTCTAAGGGCCATCGTTTGGCCTAAAAGCCATCAAAAAACAAAAAAAATAGCACCTTTGTTGTTGTCATAGGGCTTCAAGATGTTCTAATGACCTTATCGCATGGTACGATTAGCATATGAAGCAAAAAACCCTCATAGGGGTGATGTTTTAATCTAAGACGAGAGGTGTTGAAGATGGATTTAAGAGAGGAGGGGGACGATAGGGTTTGTAGCAAGGAGGGGGGGGGTGATGGAGGTAGGTTCTAATATTAAATTGAATTGAGAGAACTCAAAAAAGTGATTAATTACTCATATCTAATTAGGCTTTAAAAGGATTATATAGTCTAATAAGTGGAAAAGACTAAAAAGGACAAAAGACTTAATTTTTTTAAAAATAAAATAGAGTTATTCAATAAAAACAAAGGATGTAGTGGCTCCACAATTTCCTGTATCAATTGTTTAGATTCTTTAGGCTTAGATTCTTCTTCAAGAACTAATAATAATGCCTCACACTCGTCAATCTTACTATCGCTTAAATCAAACTCATAGATTTCTTCATTACTTTACTTGAGTTTAGGCGTATAGATTTTAATGACATTTGCCTCATTCTCCCAGTTCGAGTACTCCGATTTATAATGTCCAAAATGATTGGACTTGGAGTACAAGTTTTGTTGCCTGAGCTCTTCATCCCACGGATCACGTAATTGCCTATGTTCTTTGCTTTCCTTTATAATACGATCACGAATAATGTGGAAATATTCTTGACAGTTGCGTATTTAATGTAATTCTGAAAAAATATTTTTAGCTCTTCTAAAAACATCTCTGTTAAGTCCATCCCCCTTTAACGCGATCTGCTAATTTTTTTATTTTTTTTACGGCTTGAACTTAAACTCTTATACCAAATTTTGTGCAGGACGGTGAGGGAAGAAGGTGAGAAAAAAAATAGGGGTTTAGGAAAATTGGTTTGGGATTTAGAATTGGGTTAAGGATTTGGGCAACAATAGGAGAATGATTTCCAAAATCCCAATTGGCTATTGAGATATAAAATACAAAGTTTTGTAAATTATGATATTTTTGTTGGGGGTTAGATAATGGTTAAAGGAAACGGATAAAGGATTAAGGATTGAGAAAAATGTTAAAGGTTGTAGGAAAGGTTTTCAAGAATCAAGAATTCAAGAAAACCAAGAACAAGGAACTAAAAGAAAATCAAGAAAACAAATGCTTAAAAAAGAAATAGAGAAATCATAAAGAAAAAATAATGTTATCTTAGACTCACTGCAAAATGGCTTCACACTACACCCATTGTTCGGAAGATCAAAGATCAAACTCTATTTTTTATTCATCATTGTTCTTTGCTAAAAAAATTCCTAATACAATCTATATATAAAGAAAATAAACCTGAGAATCCTAATCAAACTAAAATACCAAATAGATAACTTAATTTCGTAACTTTATCTCTCATAAATTTTCTACCCTAATAAACTTAAATAGAAAACAAAATAAATTTACCAAATTACCCCTAAACATTATACTAAGACCGTGGGCCAATAAAATATGCAAAAGCCCAAAAAACATAAAAATAAAGTCCTAAAACAAAAAATTAAATAAAAATAAAATCTACCCTTCAATCTTTGATGCCCCGATTAATGGATCTCGAGATCACACTCTTTGGGGGAATAAGGATGCCCCCATTAATGGATCTCGAGATCACACTCTTTAGGGGAATAAGGAGCAATCACTTGTTTAAGGGTCAAAGTTAGACCTTTTGAGGTTGAGGAAACAAGGGTCAGGAAAATAAGCTCTATCGTGGTATTAACAAGTTAGGTCTAGCTAGAGGTGGCACAGAAGGTTGGCCAGGCTTCAATCAACACAATATTATGGGAACCGGTATTTCCAACCATATAAGCTTTAATTAAGGTTTGGATCAACCTAGTTGGCAACGAAGGTCAAATTGCGAACTTTGTACCATGTCTAATCCTAGAGGTGGGTGAATAGGACAGTTAAATTTTTTCTCTTAAATCCTAAGTTCTCTAGGTGGGACAAATGTGATGTTCTACTCACCTAAAGCTATTCACTAACCCCGATTCAATCAAGGTCCCATAGTTGAGCTAAGCAATGTATTACACTTAGAATATGGAATTTAAAGTATGACATTCAAGGCATTCATAACATTCAAGTGCAATTTGAAGTAAAAGCATAAATCAAAAGATGAGACACAAGATTTATAGTGGAGGCAACTTGCCTACATCCACTCCCAAGAGCACCTTAGCAAAGGTCTTGGTGTTGCACTAATCAATGAGGTTTACAGTTCACCTCTAGCTGTACATAAGATTTTTCCATAGGCTAAATCTCAAAACCCTCAAATTTGAGAGAGAGAACTTCTCCCTAAAAAATCTGAGTTTTATTCTTAGTGTTAAATAAGTCTGTAGGGTTATTTTAGTCTTTTCACTTCTTTCTCTTATGTAATACTTATATAGCCTAATTAGGGCTAATCAATCTAATAACTTTTTCTCTCTAATCTTCAATTTGGTATCAGAGCAAGGCTCTCTCGATTTCAACTACTGCTTCGTCTGCTACACCTTCATCATCTTCCTCTTTCTTAAATCACCTCCACACTTCTCGTCTTCAATCCCCATCACCCCTACGGGGGTTCTCCTCCACTCTACACCTAATCGCATCATGCGATAGGGGTTCTAGATCTGTTTGAAGCCTGTGATCAGGCTGTTCTATCAGCAAGGTTGTTGTTTGGAGTTAACAATAACAACAGCATGATAGTATAGCGTTTGTTTGTCATTCACGACAGCAGCAGAAGTGCTGTGCTGTTTGACTTCCACGACAGCAGTAGAAGTGCTGTTTGACTTCCACGACATCAGCAGCAGTGCTGTTTGACTTCCACAGCAACTGCAGAGGTGCAGTTGGGTCTTACGATCACAGCAGACCCTGTGTTGGAGGCTGCAAACACCTACAATCACTGCAGAGGTGCAGTTTGTGGTTTACGATCACAGCAGACCTTATTTTGGAGGCTGCGATCATTGCAGATTTATTCTCGGGAGGCTGCGATCACTCCAGATGCTGTTTATTGGATTGCAGCAACAACAGTTGATTGGTTCTTTGGCTGCGGCAACAGCAGGTGCTGTTTAGGAGGCTGCAGCAACGACAGTTGCTAGTTGTTTGTGGCTGTCAGGCCATCGTTAGTGGGGTACATCAACAGCAGGTTGCTGTTTGGGAAGTTCTGGGGCACATAACAGCACCTGGACCCCTAGTTGAGGCCTACGACAACGGCAGAACCACTCATTGGTGTCCTACCATTGATTTGATGGTTGTTTGGGTCACATACAACAGTGTTTAATCATCTTCCACGCCTCTTACGATCGTGTATTGCCACCTTTAGGGTGCTGCGATCAGTTTCTTTTTCAAATTAAAGCACATCTAGTCTTTGATGGCTTCCGAGATGTCTTCTTCCTCAATCACTGGTAATAGTAATGGATCGAGTGGTCTTCCCTCTAACTCAACTGATTTTCCAGGTATTCAGATCACTACCGTAAAATTAGATGGTCCTAATTATCTCCTTTGGGCAAGATCAGTTGAAATGTTCATTGGTGGAAAAGGAAAAATCGGCTACCTCACTGGGACAGACAAACAACCTGCACAGACTGACAGTTCTTACTCCCATTGGTTTGCTAATGATTCTATGGTCCGTTCTTGGTTGGTTACTTCTATGCAACCACACATTGCGGCTGGTTTTATGTTTTCCTCTACAGCAAAACAGATATGGGATTCCGCAAAGAGTATTTACTCACAACGTCAGAATAATGTCAGAATCTTCAATTTGGAGCGTGAGATTTCTCGTCTTTCCCAAGGAGACTCTTCAGTTACCACTTATATCTCACAGCTACGTGCTCGGTGGGAAGAGCTGACTTTCTATTCCTCATCCTATGCTTGGAAGGACCCCCTTGATGAGACATTATATTCGTCAATTCTGGATAAGAATCGGGTTTTTCAGTTTCTAGCGGGTCTCCGGGACGAATTTGAGTATGCGCGAGTTCATTTATTGGGTATGGATCCTTTTCCGTCGCTACAGACTGCTTATTCATATGTCTTAGCGGATGAGAGTCGTCGTGCAGCTGTCCTACCTCATTCTTCAGGGGATCATTCTGCTATGTTTACTCGCTTATCTTCTACACAACCCCCCAGTGGGTCTATGCCTACCCGTCAACGACATAAGTGTGATCATTGTGGAAAGTTAGGTCATGTGAAGGCTCGATGTTATGCACTTCATGGTCATCCTAATCAGCAACGTAAACAGTCTCAACGATCTTCAGCTCATATAGTTTCTCAGTCGACTACTGATTCAACACCTCTTTCAGTTACTACATCCTCATCAGACTCGGTATCTCTATCCCAAGCCGAGCTTGACAAGTTCAGAAAATTCTTCAATCAGATAGAGACTTCATCTCAGCCGGTTTCTACCTTTGCTCACTCAGGTACCTTTGCATCTGCACACAGTGTTTCCACCACTCCCTCACCATGGATCATTGATTCTGGTGCCTCAGATAACATGACCGGTATGTCCTCCCTATTTCAAACCTATAGTGTTTGCTCTGGTCATCGCAAGGTTCGCCTGGCTGATGGTTCTTTGTCTTCCATAGCTGGTCAAGGTCTTTTACCTGTTACATCCTCTTTATCCTTAACTAACACACTACATGTTCCTCAACTTACTACTAACCTGGTATCCGTTAGTAGCCTTACCAAAAATTTGAACTGCAGTGTAACCTTTTATTCTTCTCATTGTGTCTTTCAGGATCTGGAGTCGAAGAGGACGATTGGCACTGGACGTGAAGTGAATGGATTGTATCTCCTGGATGTTCCCGATTCCCCTAGCACCCATTCTGCTCTTCAGCTTAGTAGTATTAGTAGTCAATCTAATAAGGCTCTTGTAATGCGTTGGCATTTACGCTTAGGTCATATTTCTTTTGGATATTTGAAACACATGTTCCCTAATTTATTTAATAATAACAATGTGCTTGATTTTTCTTGTGAAACTTGTCAATTAGCTAAACATGTGCGTTCTTCTTATCCTATTAGTATGAATCCTACTACACCTGCTATGTTTGACTTAATTCATTCTGATGTGTGGGGTCCTTCCCCCGTCATATCCACTCTTGGTTTTCGCTATTTTGTCTTGTTCATTGATGATCACAGTCGTACCACTTGGGTTTATCTTATGAAACACAAGAGTGAGGTTTATGGGATCTTTAAGCAATTTCTTGCTATGGTTCAAACCCAATTTGGTCGTACCATCAAGACCTTCCGTTCTGATCATGGTACTGAGTACACTTATAGTGAGGTCTTGAAACTTTGTTTAGAGTCTGGCATTGAGCATCAAATGTCCAATGTTAAGACCCCTCAGCAGAACGGCCGATCAGAAAGAAAAAATCGCCATATTCTAGAGTTAGCCCGTGCCATTTCGATTGGCATGAACGTGCCCCAATCCTATTGGGCTGATGCAGTTCTTACTGCTGTTTACCTTATTAATCGGACCCCCTCCAGTGTTCTTCAGTTTGTCACACCCCTTCTAAGCTCTCTCCAGATCGTCCCGTGTTTCCACTTCCTCCGCGTGTTTTTGGGTGTGTCTGTTTTGTTCAAATTCTTGACCAAAATCGTTCTAAACTTGACCCTAAGGCCGTCAAATGTATCTTTTTGGGTTATTCCTCTACCCAGAAAGGCTACCGTTGTTACCATCCTCCTTCTCGACGACGTTTCATTTCTCGCGATGTTTCTTTTTTTGAGCATACTCCTTACTATAATGGGTCCGTTGGCATTCAATCTGAGTGGTTTCCTCTAGATTCACCTGATGATCATTTTCCTTCTTTATTTCCCCTTCCCATGCCTGTTCCTCCCTCTCCACCCCCCGTCAGTTCGTCCTCTCCTTCATTGCAGGTTTACACTCGACGTCCACGTGATACTACCATCACTTCTATGTCCGACCAGCTCGCCTCCTCGCCTCCAGCTCCGCCTCCGTCTGTTCCCTGTGATGATCGTCCTATTGCCACTCGTAAGGGTAAGCGCACTTGTACTTATCCCATTTCAAATTATATATCTGACTCTGCACTATCACCCTCCTATCGGAGTTTTCTTGCTTCTGTTTCCGCTGTTTCTCTTCCTACTACTGTTGCAGATGCTATTGCTCATCCTGAGTGGCGTGCAGCTATGATTGATGAGTTGACTGCTCTTGAAAAGACTCAAACTTGGGAAATTGTGCCTCTTCCGTCTGGACGGAAAGCTGTGGGTTGTCGTTGGGTATTCACGCTTAAGCATAATTCGGATGGTTCCATTGCTCGTTATAAGGCCCGTCTGGTGGCCAAAGGTTATGCTCAGACTTATGGGATTGATTATCAGGAAACTTTTGCTCCGGTTGCCAAGATGACCACCATTCGCGTTCTCCTTTCTGTTGCTGCTATTCGAGGATGGCCTCTTTTTCAGTTAGATGTCAAGAATGCTTTTCTCAATGGTGATCTTGAAGAAGAAGTCTATATGGTCCAACCTCCTGGTTTTCTTTCTTCTGCTTCTCCTGCACATGTTTGTCGTCTTCGCCGGTCTCTTTATGGTCTGAAGCAGTCTCCTCGTGCTTGGTCTGAGCGCTTCACTAAGGCCATGCATCAGTTTGGTTTCCATCAGAGTTCTGCTGATCACACCTTGTTCTTGCGTCACTCCCGAGGCAAAACTGTTGCTCTGATTGTGTATGTGGATGATATTGTTCTTACTGGAGATGATGCCGATGGCCTTACCGAGGTCAAAACTTACTTAGGACGTCAATTTGAGATTAAGGACCTTGGACATCTTCGCTATTTTCTGGGTATTGAGGTTGCCCGGTCCCGGTCTGGTATATTTATTTCTCAGCGTAAGTATGTTCTTGACTTACTCAGTGCCTCTGGTCAGCTTGGATCTCGTCCAGCTGATACTCCTATTGAGCAGAATCACAGGTTGGCTGATTCTGAGGGGGAGTGTGTGTCCGATATTGGCCAATATCAGCGTCTTGTGGGAAAATTGATCTACTTGTCTATGACTCGCCCTGACATTGCCTATGCTGTTAGTGTTGTAAGTCAGTTTATGCACTCGCCTCGAACATCTCATCTTGCTGCTGTTTATCGTATTCTTAGATACCTTAAGGGATGTCCTGGTCGAGGTATTTTATTCAACAATCATGGTCATCTTCGCATTGAGGCATGGACAGATGCAGATTATGCTGGTTCAGTGACTGATAGACGGTCTACTTCTGGGTATTGTACTAAAGTTGGTGGTAACTTGGTAACTTGGCGTAGTAAGAAGCAGGATGTGGTTTCTCGGTCAAGTGCTGAGTCAGAATACAGAGCCATGGCACTTGGAATATGCGAGTTGTTGTGGCTCAAAATCTTACTAGCTGATTTATGTCTTCCTGTGCCGGTCCCCTTCTTACTATATTGCGATAATAAATCAGCTATTAACATAGCTGCAAATCCGGTTCAGCATGACAGAACGAAGCACATAGAAGTTGATCGTCATTTCATTAGAGAAAAAATAGTTTCTGGACAGATTTGTACTCCCTTTGTCCCTACCTCTCAACAACTTGCTGATGTTCTTACTAAAGGTGTTAGTAAAACCTCATTTGAAGATGTCTTGTCCAAGTTGGGCATTGTTGATATCCACGCACCAACTTGAGGGGGAGTGTTAAATAAGTCTGTAGGGTTATTTTAGTCTTTTCACTTCTTTCTCTTATGTTAATACTTATATAGCCTAATTAGGGCTAATCAATCGAATAACTTTTTCTCTCTAATCTTCAATTCTTAGGAAACTCAGAACCTTACTTACTTGACATTAGTCCTAGATTCAAGCAAGTGCTTGGTATTTGATCGTTGAAAATCAAGAAACTCCGATGAAGGATTTTGAACTAAAAACAGAAAATGACAAGGACTCACTCGATACATGGATCTTCCAATCAAGCTCTTGAGTTCTTCATGTCCTTGACTTTCACTTCTTCCATCTCCTTTTGCTCCTTGTTCCAAGAATGTACCAATGGTGTGTGCAAGGTAAGGGTTGATTGTTGAAGTGGGATCAAATGAGAGGGTTTGCAAAGGTTGAAGGCAGGTTCAACTAAGGTAAGGCTCTCGTGCTTGTAGAGAATGCTCCAAGGTGTGTGGGAGGCTTGGGAGCTCAAACTCTTCGGGTTTGATCAAGCCCAAATGAAGCCAAATGCTTCTAATATATATATATTAAGTGATGAGCAACGTCTATCCGTTGGTGGTAGCCTCTATTTGTTGGTGGCACTGATAGAGAGACAAAACGGTCACTAAATTCAAATTAAGTTACATTTGCACACTGTTGGTGGCAGGGGTTGGCATCGAAAGGTGTTGCTGACTGGTCTGTTTCTGATCAGACTTATTTGATTTTTGGGTGTCTGGGTCTCACTCTCACTCGGTAAAAAGGGTCTACCTATTGGTCAAGCCAAGTGAGGTTCCAAATGAAGTGTGGGAAGGTCTGGTTGGTCCAATTAGCTCGTTAAGCTATGCACACACATGATCGTTTTGTTGAGGTATCTGAGGTTGAATGTCGATGCCGAAGTCTTCACGAGTTTTCCAATCACCCTGATTTAGAAATTTTAACACATCGGTGGGATGATTTGAGTTAATTTTTTTTTTCTGGGGAGTCTAAATGGATCAATAAGATGGAAGCTGCGGAGAGTTTTCCTAGTTTGATCACCAGAAACATTGTACTGTCAAAGGAATCATGGTCAAGAGACCTCAATGGGTTGTCAATTAAGGGCTGTCAACCACTTGTCGGAAGGTTCCTTCCCACCCCAACATAATATAAATGATATCTCATACATCATCCCTTTGTGGGTTCTTCCTCAATGGCGCGATAAGTTGGATCACCCAACTTTAGATTCCTTTCCAATTTTCATTGTCATGCGAATATTAGTTTCCAAAGCTATGTCACTGATGTACTGTCAATGTTGAGTTAGTTCCTTATTTTTATCAGGTGGGATACAATCTTTCTACCAAAAGATTTGAAGGGCTATTAAGATTGTAGCCAGTGAGATGATGCACATATTAGATTCAACTATGAGATACAGTCAGGAAGATACCTTACGCAATGGATGTTATGATGACCCCTCACTATCCAAGTATTATTCAAGAAGGAGATACAAAAGAATATAGATATCAGGGAGGCAAGTAGCCTAAAACAGCAATCATTGTGTATAGTAGGAGGAAGAGCATGATGGTTTGGAGAGTAGGCTATAGAGAAGAATACCTAGTGGGAGAAGGGAACACTTAATATGGTGAAGAGAAACTATTTGCAGTGTTTGGGACAATGCTTACTGAGTGGGGCATGGAGGTAATATAGGCATTTAGTAGGAAGAATATAATAATGATAGAGAGGGCTAACTAATTGTTGAAACAAACAAGGTGAAACAGGTCGAGTAAACTACGAAGAGGAAGTAGTGGAGAATAGTGGGGGCACACAAGAAGTTGGGGGAGTTGAAAGTAGGAAAGGAAGTATGTGCTGGTTCATAGGAAAGATGGAGGAGAGTCAGGCTGGAAAGGGAGGTGAAAGACCTAAAGGATATATTAGGTAAATGTAGCAGGAAAAGGAGGAAATCAGTAGTATAATGAACTTGAAAGTTCAATCTTGGCATGTGAGGGCTCTCAGAAAAAAGGAAAGGAAGTTGTGATTAAAGCATTCATAAAAATCCAAACACCAACACTTGTGGTTTTGCAGGAAACGAAGTTGAAAATCATGAATGATAACACTATTAGAGAGTAATGGGGGCTTAACAGAAGTGGGTTTGTGTGATTTGACGACAAGTGTCAGTAGGGGGCATAGTGATGATGTGGGATAAGAAGTGCATTAAAGTGGAGGACACACTTACAGGGGCTTTCTCTATTTCAATTTTTTGTTGTTGCTTGTGAGAGAATTTTTCGTGGGTATTTTCAGGGATGTACTTTCCATTGAAGGGGTGATTTATGGATCAGCTTCTGGAGGAGCTCTGTGATGAGCGGTCTATAGAGTACCGGTGGTTCATCGGAGTTGACTTTAATGTCATTAAATTCACATACGAGAATAGGGAGTAAAAGAACACAAAGCATGGAGAAATTTGAAGAATTCTAGCCTTATGGACCTCTCCTTGCAAGGTAGTTGTTTCACCTGACCAAAAAATCAAGGAGTCATGGTGATGAGTAAGATGGATGGAATCCTTATCTCTAGATGTTGGGAAGAACACTTCCATTTATTGACACAAGTGGCTATCCCCAAGCCTTCTTCGGATCACAATCCAACATTTGTGGAGGTAAAGGAAACGTCAGAACTCAATTCCATTTCACTTTTAGAAATCTGGTTGAAAGCCCAGATTTTTTTTGGAAAACTGTGGAGATATTGGCGGCTTCCTTCCAAGTAGTAGGGAGGGCTCGAATGATTTTCAGGAACCAGCTTAAATCCCTCAAAGAAAAGGTCAGTGAATGGAGCAAATTGGAATTTGTGATTATAGATCAGAAGAGAGGGATCTACTGGAGGTGATTGAAGATTTGGATAGGAAGGACGGACAAGTGGAGTTATAGGTTGAGGTAAAAAACAAAAAAAATCAATGCCAAGATGGAATTAAGAAGCGCAAGGCAGGGGGGGTTTTGATGGTTGAAAGAGTAAATAATAATACAAAATAATTCTATTAAATCATGCATGGGCATAGGAGGGTTTTTGTTTGCTTTAGAAATCATCTCAGATTCAGTTTCAACGCATTTGAAGCTTCATTTCAGCCCCATTTCAGTTGGTTTCAGCTCTGTTCATGCTCAAGTTTATCGGAAATACGTAGTTCACATCATTTCAGATTCCATTCAAAATTTAGACAGTTGTTATTACACATTTCAGTTCAGAATGATTTATTTTGAAGGTTTGAAGAATTTCTGTAAACAGCACAAGTGTTGTTTTTGTTAAGAAAAAAGTTTGAGAAGTGGAGCATGCATACTAGTTATGGTATTTGCCGGCCGTATTGATTCCATAGTCTGAAGTGGCGGTATGAACCAAACTGGAGGCTGTGATACTTTAGCTAGTCATACTTTATAGGTTATGTTTTGTTGAAATAGTTGAGCATCACTTGTGGGGGCTGAACGTGACGTTGAAGTTACACTTGTGATACTTGGTGGATTTTTAGCATTGATTTCTGTCCACACCAGCTATATTGATGACATTTGTGCCACTCAACATGCTCAGTGATTCTGTCATTTTGGTGCTAGCCCTTGAGCTGTTCTCCGATGGTTTACCACCAAGGAGGCTTTATTGTTATAGGTTAAAGTGGCATGAGCTCTCTTAATCTTCATAAATTGACTCTTTTCACCTTCATTTTTATTCAAGGGCATTTTGTAACTTAGAGTTATTAAGGAGCATTTCATAATTAGAGAAGAGATGTAGGAAAATCTATTATTTTTTAAAGATGAGGGCACTTGTAAGCTCTCCGTATAAATAGGAGTGAGATTGATAGGTTTAGAGATCTTCTAGGCATTCTCTCATTTTTTTAAGTTGGAGAAATTTGGCGTGAGGATTTCATGTACGTGAGATGATGATAAAATAAAGAAAAGAGTCAATGGAGAAAATTCTCTCTCTCTCTCTCTCTCTCTCTCAATATATATATATAATAAAGGAGTAAAGAGGAAAGATAATCAAGAGGTGATATTAATGAAAACGAGGGGGGAGAGGAAAGACAATAAACTTGAAGGGGGAGAAAAGGAAGGGTAGGGTAATGTGGACCCCACTCCAACTGTAGCTAGAGGGGACGTTTATACCCCACAAGTGGGACTCATAGTTGTGTTTTATGTTATATACATGTATATGTGTATTTTTTCCTTCTTCTTTAATTTCTAGCTGTAAACCTTTAAATTCCTAGCTGTAATCTGCGTTTTTTTTATTTTTCTTTCCATTCTTTCCATGAATCCTGCTCAAATTTATTGATCTAACTCCATAAATAAGGGAACTGTTAGGTAGTTGGACCTCTTGATCCGTCCATGGAAGGAAAGTGAGATCTTTGACTAAAATCTCCCAACAAATAGACCCTAGATAAACGAAAGTGGTCGCTTCAAGTTATTCTTAGGCCATCATTTTATGCTAGACATTCTTCTTCTTGTGTGTTTGTACTAAACTTATACTTAACATACCCCGTCTTGGTTCTACTTATTTTGAAGTCCTAGGACTCAAAACACCTCTCTTCATCAGTAGTTTTGTGTTGACTCCATCTCTAATCTTGTCCCATCAATTAATACTAAATTATCTGCAAATAACATACACCAAGACATGCTCTTGAATATGAGTAGTTACTTCATCTATTACTAAAGTAATCAAATACAAACTCAAAGTTGATATGTGATATAAACCAATTGTAACTGGGAACTTTTTTCTTTTTATAACGCAGGTTATCCCTATGGTCTCACACTCGTTAGAACCCTTTCTTAAATGTCATTTATGTCAATATATTTATCATTGCTTTTCTTTCCCAATTACCATCAAATTAGATATCTAGGTCTTTGTCACTTGCTTTTTCTATGATATGTGTATGTGGCAGGTTCAAGAGCCACTATTTGGCAAACATATTTTGTCCTATATGGGTTAGAAGTTTCAGAATGGGCTGATTTTTGGTGAGGATGATCTCTATGGCGAGGAGATCATGCTCACCAAAACTCAGCCCATTCCGAATCTTCTAACCGGTTTACAAAAAAGTGGACGGCCCACAATTCTTCAACTTGTAAACTAGGGTTGGTAGTTTCGAATAGGCTGATTTTTGGTGAGGATGATCTCTATCAAGGACAAAACACGCTGGCTCTTTCGCACATATTTATGTAGTGTGCCAATAAGTTTAATACCTAGATAGTTACTAATATTTTGTCTCCTTTATTCTTGTATTACAATCCTTTTCTTCCAATTGTCAGGTCATCATAAGATAAATGGCTGCAAGAGGACACTTACCATCGAGTTTTGAGGGACGTTCTATCCAAGCTCCTGGGATGATGCGGCATGGTCCATTTCCCGGGTTGGGCCCTGCTGCTGGACACCGCTCTTTCGAGCAACTTCCTCCTCCAGAACTACTGGAGAACAAGATAGCTGCTCAGGCGGCAGAGATGGAACGACTTACAAGGGAAAATCAAAGGTTGGCTACCACTCATGTGGCCCTACGGCAAGAGCTTGTTAATGCTCAGCAGGAATTGCAGAGACTACAGACACATATAGGAAGCATCCAAGCAGAAAGCGATATTCAGATTAGGGTGTTGTTGGACAAGATTGCAAAAATGGAGGTGGATATCAGGGCTGGTGAGAGTGTCAAGAAAGACGTACAACAAGCACATAAGGAGGTGCAAAGCCTAATCACGACCAGACAAGAGCTGACTATGCAAATTCAACAAGCCACTCAGGAATTGCAGAAAGCCCATGTTGAGGTTAAAAAGTTACCTGAATTGCACGCCGAGCTTAGCAGCTTGAGGCAAGAACACCAGAGGTTACGGTAAGCGAAGAAATCTTCCATCGTTTATTTTCTATTACTCTGCATTCTGAGTAATAGACAATAAAGGAATCCATAATGTTGATATTTTTGAGTAGGGGTGTCAATGGGTCGATTCCTGTAGGAACCAGAACTAGAACCATTAATTTTTCTCAGTTGTAATTCCTATCAGTTTCAGTTTTGCCACCCAAAGCGATGGAATCCGACCCATTAAAAATTTCTTTTTATACTGTTCTGATTCTTGGATTTTATCGGTCCTAGCCATTTTTGTTCTCAATTGCTTCGGTTCCAAAACTGTAATTGGTTTAATAAAAAGGGACCCAAAACTGTACAATCAGCTCTGGTTAATTAAGTACGCCATTGACACCCTTACTACCAAGACATTTATTTGTTTCCTCATGAGTTAATCAAACAATTTTTGTTTATTGTTTGGGTAAAAGGGCTTCTTTTGAGTACGAAAAGGGTTTGAACATAGAACAAGTGGAGCAAATGCGTGCAATGGAGAAGAACTTGATGTCCATGGCGAGAGAAGTGGAGAATCTACGGGCTGAGGTGTTGAATGCAGAGAAGCGAGCTCGTGGTAATGTTTTGTTTTTTCTTCATTAAATTTATTTACTTAATTTACATAATTCCATCAAACTCAACACTATATGTAGCAGCAAACCCGTATGTGAGTGCCTATGGAAACCCGGAATCATCATATCCGACTCCTGTCCAAGGTGGTGGTATCTATATGGACGGTTATGGAAGGTCTCGGGTTCAGATGGTTGGTGGGGCCACAGGAAACGGAGTGAAACCTTATGGCAGCAACAGTGGTTCCTCTGCTGCTGTTGGTGGCAGTAGTAGTGGTGGATGGGGAGGATCGTAATGACGGTTGTGAGTATAAACAAACTGTTGTGATAGGTAGTAATATTTCTTTTAAAACTAACCAATCAAGGTATACGATATCCATCTGTTTTGAGTGAGCATAAATTGAATATATTTCAGTGAATAATTCTCTGTTGTTTGGATGTGGATACATCTCATTCTTTGTGTCATGTTTATGCTTGTGAACAGTAGTTCCATCCCATCAATGGATTGGGTTTAAGATTGGATCATTTTTTATTTGAAACCAATCTGATAGGATTTGGTTCAGATCCATTATCAATCTGATAATTGTTGAATTGGATTCTTAGATCTCACTATTTGGATCCAAATCTAATCCAAATGTCAATTGGTTCAGATCAGATCTGATTTGATTTGATTTATAGAATATAGATATATACCATTATATATATATAGCCCACTCTCTACGATGATGATATATGTAATATATCTAACCAATAATTTTTATACTTTTTCTATCATTTTCAGATAGGATCCCAATTACATTTGGACATGGTTGATCCAAAAACCAATTCAATAAATTATCAACTAAGATCCTTATCGGATTCTGAATGTTCAATCTGGGCCCTAAATTTTCTACTTTAAAATGGTGAAGGTGTGGACTTTCTAAGTTGGTTAAAAGTCTGTTGAGTGTTGTTTATACCATGACCTGAGTTGTGACACAGACTAATTATTGACCACTAATCTCGCGATACCTAGTGAAAGTGGCCAGGCCGCTACAAAATTTTGGAGGAACCCTCCTTGTAGCATGACACAGTTTTTTGAGTTTATTTCACGTCTCTACTTCTTTGGTAATATTTGAGATAACTCCTTGGAGACGCAACATGTAATCTAAAGAGAGGGTTCTACTGAAATTTTGAAGCCGATGGGCGCTTCAAACTTTTGTCGGAAAGAAGAGAGATTTAAAAAAGAAAAAAAGAGAGATTGCATTAATTGTAGATTGAGTTCTATCACTTTTAGTTTGTTTAGTTTTTGGTTGGATTCTTTTTCAATTGTTACCATCTTTAAATAGACTAGAAGGTGGCATG
This sequence comes from Akebia trifoliata, assembly GCF_017979445.1. NCBI lineage: Eukaryota > Viridiplantae > Streptophyta > Magnoliopsida > Ranunculales > Lardizabalaceae > Akebia > Akebia trifoliata. The sequence continues at coordinate 13,359,160 of NC_141375.1, forward strand.
TGCAAACACACATGTATTTAAAAGGTTTATTTGTAATTTTAAATCTTAATTAAAGGGTGATTTTAAAATTACATAGTAAAAAGGATATGTTTGTAATTTTGAAAACTCACTCGATTATGATTTTAAAGGTACATGCATTTTTCTGATTTTTTTTTTAATAACCAAAATAACCTTAATCATATTAAATTTAAATATGTTAAGGTGAGTATTTTTGGAATCCAAGTTTTGGCGTCGAACTATTTTTACCGTTGTAATGGTAAAGATGTATTGCCATATATTTCTGGGAGACAAGGACTGTGCTGTGCTGTCCATTTTTGGTTGGAGTGATTTTCTGCTCACAGACTCTTCAGTTCAGTGCGTGCTGGGTAAGCATAGGAAGGGTAGTTTTGTACCTAATTAGGGTAATTTGGTAAATTAGGGATGCCATTCAATATACACGCGGGTTCATGTGATTTCTGTGAGAAAAAAGAATTTCTTTTTGGTTGTCACCAGATCATGGTTTGGGTGTGCTCCGGAAAAATGTTAAATGGATCGAAAGAAAGCCCTCGTATGGGTTATGTGAATTGGCACTAGTCCAAATGTTACCTCAGCCCAATACATTCTTGGTCTAGATTCGGTTAAAAAAATAATTTTTACTAGGCCAAAGTCTTTGAAAAGGATAGTCGTTGAAATCTCAAATTCAAAATACATTTTGTGGAGGAATAAATTCCCCAACCTAAAGGATAACGACACGTGTTGCCCAAGGACTAGACTTGTTGGGAAACAAGGTTCCGATCCAAAGGGAAAACGCTCGCTAGGGTTAAGCATTGAGGAAGATGCTTGGATCAGAATATTGATGGAGGTCGAGGAAATAGAGTTCCGTGAGTAGAAAACACTCTAATCCTTGGATTTTTAGGATTTGAACGCCACAATCTGCAAAGATGTAAAAGAGGAAATGTGGAGAGGAATACACCCTCCCCCCCTTCCTATAAATAGTGGATGATCCTCATACTAAAAGGTATGCAACTCTCACTATAAAATCTCTACTAAAATTTTTCAGGAGTTAACTTAGGCATTGAAGGCTCTGTGGAAGAGGGAACATGTGGCGCCCTCGAAACACTAAAACAAAGTCCCATGTCAAATCTCAAGGTACTAGGTGGTGTCTTGAAATTTCGGCATAATTTCATTTGTTTATGTTAGCATTCTAATACACTAAATACATGTTTTACCTAATAAACAATATGCATTACATCCTGTATATATACATATAAAATCTAATATTAGCGGAAACCTATGTACATCTAATAATGTACGATAGATCAGAGTGTAGAAGGATAAACAAAATACAGGATTATACAAAAATTTCTTATTCTAACAAAAGTCCTAACGCTCTACCAAAATCTATAATATAGCTTGGGCTAACTGATGTTACTAGGGAATATAGCCCCAATACACACTAAGTAATTGACTCTGATTGTCTATCTGACCCACCAAATGATCATCGCTAGTCGGTTCTACGCTCATCTCACCAACTGCAAGCTTTGAAGTTAAAAAAAAAAAAACAAGAAGGAAAAGGTGAATAATAATTGTTACCCAGTAGAAAAGAAAATAATTGCTGCTAATAACCTCTCCTAACATGAACGAATAAACATATTGAATTATTTTAACATATGCAAAGTTTTACAAAATAAACTACGATTAACTAGTACATATAGTCAGGGATGAACAACTAAACATTTTTAAAACTCATATTACATCAATCAACAATACTCAATAGTATTTTTTTTTATAAAAATTGAATTAATCAAATGGAAAGATTAAACCTGCATTTCATTTTATATTCCAAAATAAGACAACATATACATAATACACAATGGTGGAGTAGTGGAATTAGAGAGTTGGGATTCATGACTGGATCGTTCCTAGTCGAGACATGATGTTTCATAATAAAGTATTAGTTCCTGATTTTATAGTTGGTCGCTATTTACCACACTTGCGGGACCATTTATCCGACTTAGGTCGGTCGTTTAACGTGACTGTAAGCAATGAATTTCTTTTTTATGTGTCAGAACGTTCGACTACTATAAATTGTTAGTGATCATTGACTAATCATCTTCATCTATACCTATTAGGCGTGCATGTGATTCCCAAATATACAACCCCATTCGTATATGACCACCTTTGCATTACAAGTTCACTGGTAAAAATAGAGAAGAATAAACTCGGATTCCAATTGTAACTCCACTCTCATACGCATCCCATACCACGTATGAGTTTGGTTGTTCCTACCGTACATCCCAGGTTAGTATATTACTGAGGATGATATGACAAATTATTCCTTCAGGTATTCACAAACTCTTTAATAGTTAACAAAATAGATATATATATATATATATATATATATATATATCATTTTTCTTTGAAAACAAATAAAAAATTTCTTTGAAAACAAATAAGAAATTACCATTACAGAGTTGAGAATGGATATTCAATTTTTTGCAAAGCAATTGTGGCCACGCGACCTTTAAATAATAGTACAGAAAAGTAAATCAATGCCTCGCGCTAATAGAAAGTAAATCATACACATCACCTCGTGACAACAGAAAGTAAATTAACCCTGGATATATGTTCATCAACCTACACATAGCATCACAATGTAAAATGTAGACATCATTCCCTCGGGTGAGATTCTAATATTTTACCGTTTCATACCCTTTTCCTCTTTTTCTAATTTTTGCAGTTTTCAAAATTTTGAACACAATATTCACTTTTTGATATTCATCAACTCAAATGAGTTCATTGAATATTAAAACATTTTTCAAACTTTAAAATTTATTTTCATCAATTAAATTGAAAAATTACAAAACTTAGATAAAAAAGGGGTCCGAGCAGTATACAAAATCCAATTGGCAAAAATAACTCGGCGAAATATCCTACCCATGTATAATTTGTTATAAAACACAATTAAATCTATCAAACATGAAGATTTGACGTGAATTTGAAATAATGAAAAGAATTCTAAAATTTTTACATACATTACAAATTTTCGTTAAAAATCATAAATGCAATTATCATAATCTACGATTACCAATAGAAATTGAGAGTCTCTAATAATCTCTGTGTGAAAAAAATTGAATTATGTGCACAAAAATCAAGGTGGATCGGATGTCGAGGCATTTGATTTTTGAATTGGGCCCGGTGGTTTCGAAGATCTCGATGTCGTCGTCCTTTCTCCCTCCTACAGCGGATGATGGTTTGGGCTCGAAGTAGATGAAATCCGATGTTGAACGTTCGAAATCCCTCTTGTATCCTACAACTATTTTTTGATGAAACAAGAAGAAAGAGAAAAGAAAAAGAAAATAAAATGGATGGGTTTTATAGAGGTTGATGTTGTGACGTTTTTCCCTTCTTCATCGAAAATTGACGACAACCCGTTCGCAACGAATATAAGATTGAAAGTTGTGAAAAAAATAAATTTTTTTAAAAACTCTCAGCTGGTTTTTATGCGTTGTAAGAGAAGAAGAATAGTTATTTTTATTTAAAATTTATTTATATATGCTAATGGGACAAAATCGATATTTTTAATATTGTTTCGTTTGACGATAAGTCAATTGTTCAGACTCCAAAAATGACACGTGAATACTCTATTTTATATAATGTTTCATTCCAGATCTAATGGCATGGTAAGATTCTACAAATTATGTTTCTAACAAAATTTACTATTTCGACCCGATGAGACCCTAAAATTGATGCTATTTCCATTTTTTACAATAATTCAACTTTCTAAGCTCCAAAAATGATGAGTAAAAATAGCCCATTTTCTATAATTTTTCGTTACGAACCCAATGATGTGCTCAAATTTTAAAAATTCTTGCTCTAGTAAAAGTCATTATTTTAGCTTGGTCCGACTTGAAAATCAAGGATTTTGCAACTTTTCTGTTCGAACTCGCATTTGAGCGGTACTTATAAGTTAAAATATGTTTTTCGATCATTTTGAATCTAATGGTGAGGTCATATTTCATTAAAAATGATCAGAATAAAATCTTCAAGTTTTACCCTAAGTCCTAGTTTAAGAAATTTTCAAAATTCCACTATTTATTTTTTCTCGAGATATGAATAAAAAACTTGGGATTTTACAAAGCATGAAAGATTTTGAGAAGTTGCAAAATTTTCAGTCGGGAGTTTAAGAATCACGAGGTGATCATAAAAATAACCTTTGCAATTAGCACCATTTGTGGAATTCAAACAAAAAATACGACGTACACATGGTGAACACAAGGAACAACTATCGGAGGGAATCAATCGAAGATGCAGTAGAGAGCGCAACATAAGTAATAAAGAGAGACCAAGCCCTTGTAGTCAACACAGGCCTATTGTGCAGTATAGGCCAGATAGGGTGGTGGAACAATTCGGCCTAGATCAGGGAATCCCCCGCGTCATCCCTCATAATAGCAACCACGAAGTAACGTGGTGCATATTCGACATGGAACCCCAATTTGCAAGCATTGTAAAGCCTTCCAAACTCCAAATAGGTGCGGATTTGCCTACATATAGCAAATGGGCCTCCCAGTTCTGAGAATCTTTCAAAACTCCTCATTTTAGATTGAGTGAGGCTCAATGTAATATGAGCTGATGGGTTAGGATCGGATTGGGGGAGAAAAAGAGCAGTAAGATTAGAACAACATGCAGAATGTGTATCATCTACTAACACAGATGAATGTTGAATTGTAATAGAGTATAAAATAGCAATCGGAGGAGATTCAAGCTGTGAGTAGCGAGAATTAGTAGGTGCGACAGTAGAGGGTCGTAGCAACTGGGAATCACGATGCTAAAATCCGAGTTGAAGGATATCAGGTCAATAACATATAAAACGTGCCATCAAACTCATTAACGCTGGGGGAAATGGAAGACCTGTTGAGGTGAAGGGAAAATGTCGTTATTGAAGGAGGGCAATCATTCACACGGTCGTCAGAGATATGAGAATATCACTATTCATAGAGGCGATTCAAAATTCTGAGCCACTGAGGAAATTCTATATGCCCAAGTTCGATTCCTTTGATGGTAAAGCCCTCATAAAGTATGTCATGCATTACAAGAACCTAATGATCCTTTAGCAATGGAATGACTTACTCACTGTAATACCTCGAATTTTAATTAGTATTTCAAGAAAATAAAATAGTGAAATTTGAAGAAAATTTTGATAGAGGAACTTAAAGTAAAATATTCAAATTTTGTTCTGTCTATTTTTAAAGAAATTTGACTTTGCCATTAGATTCAAAATGATTGAAAAACATATTTTAGCCTGTAAGCATGTTCAAATTCGAGTCTGGACGAAAAAGTTATAAATTCCTTGAGTTTCGCATCAAGTAACTACCAAGTAGGTAAACGATAATTTAGAAATATAATTTGAGGAATCTGATCATACACCATTAGGTTTGTGTCGAAAAATCACCCAAAATAGGGTATAAGATTGTTTAAATTGACATTCGAGAAAAACAATTCCTAAAATGATGCTTACACCCACTTAAGTTATAAATATCTAAATTCTAAAGAAAAATCTAATTTTTCTTATTCTTCTCTCTAACCAAGATTTAGCCCATTTTTTTTTTGAGATTTGAAATTCAGATCTATGTCGAACTAGAACGATTCAAACTTCACTGCAAGAAAGAAAGTCATAGACTTCGTCGAGGATTATGCGTGGATGAGAGAAAATACTATTTTCGTCGAGGGAAAGTTTACGTGATTGGTCGGAGGTGATCTTAAACTCAGTTCAACTGTCGAATATAACCCGAGGTAGGATGCCTTTCCTTCTACCCTCTAGTTATACGATATTTTCTATAGAAAATAATCTAAATCGTCGATGTTATTCTCATTTTACCATTTATCGATGAACCGAAAAAACTTATGTAGGTTGGATTACATTTAAGCGAAATTTTAGGTTGCTATCGATTAAATTTTATTCTATTGAAATATTGATGATATTCTAAGTGATTAGAGCATAAATTATTCATTGGTTTTCATTGATTCATCGAAAAACAAAAGGATTTTCAACTCCCGCAACAAAAATCAGCAAAAAATAGATTTTTTGTAAAAGTCTTTTTTCTTTAGAAAAACAATATTTCAGAAAATTTCCAGAGTCCATGTAAAAATAGATCATTTTTTCCTTCATTTTCTTTTCTTTTGGAAAACATTTTCATCTAAAAAACATTTTTTTCTCTAGAAAATATTTTTCATTTAAAAAACATTTTTTATTTGGAAAACATTTTTTTAAAAATGGATTGAAACCCGAATTCAGTGAAAAAGTTTGAATACCATTCTGATTTTAATGGCTTGACCCATCATGGTCGTTGGATCGAGATGGATTGGGTCATTATGAATCATTGCCCAATTTAAAATGGATTCTTTATTGGGTTGGTGCACCCAGTAATATGGTAGCTTCAAATCAGGTTAAAATAGAAAATTGATCCTTGAGGACAAAACCGTGCATTCTTGATCTCGTTATTTGTAAGTTCCATTTCCAAAAAGCAACCCGGGAACACCCACAAAAGTTCAAATTGTGACCTATAGAGAGGTCTTTAGACCCTAGGTTCACTACGTGCAATGTAATTTATCTAGCCATCTTTGCCCAAGTGCACCTATATACCTCTCGATACGTGGTGACTTGGTTTGATATACCGTATAGGTGATAATCTAAAACTCCAACCCAAATCTCTGAAGTCAAAAAGTAGCCAGTTTAATCTCCAATTGAGAGGTGGTGCGCGATGCTGAGCAAGGGCCCACTTAAATACCTTTCGTTTAGAATAGACGTTGTCTATCCCCCTCATACAGTAGGGTACATCGAGGCAGGATCTCGCTTAAACACTGATTTTGACCAAGAAGTGCAATTGGTGAACTTTGATATACTGTATAGGTACGAGTCCAGGGTTGGTGATCGGGACATGTGACTTTGCGACTTATAGTAGGACAAAAGGCTCAGGTCGCCCCAGCATGGGTGCATCAATATACCTTTCAGTGTCACCTGATCAAACTGTATTGATGCCCCAGTTTTACATACCCTAAGGTACGTGATTGGAGTTGTGGTTTTCATGAATGACGTCGTGCTTCACAAGGAGACCAGGCCACGCACTAGTGCCACGTTGGCTATAAGGGACATGCAAGCATGCAAAGCGATAAACGTGCTAGTGGTGTGTGCAAACATGGTGGGGTGTGTCCCGGGCATTTTCAGATGAATGGCCCTATGGGCCAGATCAGATTATCGCAATATGGATATCAAACAACTATTGATATAAAATCCATAGCATTAAAATCAAGGCATGCACATATATATCAATCAGGATCATGATATATCAGATAAGCAATAAAAAAGAGAGTGATGAAGATCAATCAATCAGGCTAGTACAAAAACGATATTAATCATTGATCAAACATTGAGATAGGCACAAGAAAAAATCGTTCTAAAAAATTTAAATAAATTAGAACAAAAGAACTCTTTTTATGGTCCAATCAATGATCGCTTTGAACGACTCAAAATGATTCGAAATTTTCAAAAAAAATCTTGAATTAAGGATAGCATAATTATTGTCATGATAAGGAGTCATGCCTTCTTTTTTTTTAGAGACATGCTTGGCAAACTTTCTTGAGAACATAGGCTAATTTGACCCAACTCACAAGGTTTCAAATTTTACTAAGGGTCATTATACCAACGTGGTTATCTCAACAGTAATCCAATATCACAATCTTTTGATTTGATGAGAACAGACTTGGATCGAAAAAAAAAAAATTATTTTTAAAAAATGAGAAATTTAGATCCAAGGTTTTGAAAATGAGTAATTATGAAATCTCAAATCAAAGTACAAGATGAAACTTAATTTAAAAAAAAAAAAAAAATTAAAATCTTCTTTTGAAAGTTCATAGAATTTTGTCCGTCACAAACACGTGGCATTGGATCACTTTTTCGGGTGCCACGTGATGAGATCAATGACCCTTAGTAAGGAAGCAACCTTGCCAAGCTAGTAAAACTTGCCCCCCCCCCCCCCCCCCCAAAAAAAAAAATATATATATATATATATATATTTTAAAATTTTTTATGTTGCTGCCAGCAACACTCACAACCCAACTCACATATTTTTAATATGATGCCACCATTAAAAACATGAAAAAAAATTTAATGTTTATACATTGCTCGCAACACAACACTCATAACATCAAGAGTGAAAATGACAAATTTTCTTGTTTTATTGATGCAAACACACACATCATTCATAGCAAAAAAAAAAAAAAAAAAAAAAAAAATTAAATAAATAAATTTTTTTTATAATATTTTTGTTGCCTATGTTGTTGCTAGCACAATGTTTTATTGTGCCAACACCACAGTACTCACAACAATTCACATTTTATTTATTTATTTCTTTTCTTTGGTCCTACGTATGGCAGCAAATATATATTTTTTTATATAAAAAACAACCAAGCCAAAGTTTCCTCTTTTTCACAGTAGCCAACAACTTTTGTTTTATTTTCTTTTTTTCTTTTTTTTTTTATTTATAGAAAAACCTTCAAGAAAACAGAGGACACCAATTTCTTCAAATACTTGAGAATTGCACATCACAAACACCTCTACAATAAGATCGAAGCGAGTTGAAAAATGAAGGATGCTTGACCCTTCAATGAGATATGGTAAAAGGTGAGAAAAATCATTCTTTGGGTTCAAGGCATCCAATAAGTGAGTTTTGAAATCGTTGGAGACAACCTAGCAAAGAAAGAGAGAGAGAGAGAGAGAGAGAGAGAGAGAGAGAGAGAGAGAGAGAGAGAGAGGGCGTCCCTGTTTGCTGTTTTTCGTTTTTGACCATATGGAGAAGAAGATAAAAATAACAAAAACCATTTTCTACTAACGGCACACCATACAAAATATATATATATATATATATATATATATTTTTTTCTTGAAATCCTCTCCTCATTAGGAACAACATTAAAAAAAAAATATTATTTTTATTTCTTAACACATCACTCACAAATAATTTATTTTCACAACTTATCACACATGCATGCTAAAGATTTTTATCCAAAAATTTTCTAAAACAAAAACAAAATTCCATGACTCTCACCCCAACCACCATCATTCCGTTCTCAATTCATATGTCAATTTGAATTTTTCATTATTTAGGGTTGTCCCAAAATGACTCTAGATTTAATCATAAAAAAAATGTGTCAAAACAAAGTATCCAAAATCGAACCAAAGGATACCAATAAAGGATAATACAAACTCAAAAAATAATCTAAATAAAAATGGGTCAACACCTATTTTTTCACATCATCTTCTCAATATCCTGCATTATTTAGGGTCATCCCTAACGACCCTAAATTGAATCATAACAAATAATATTCCATAATAATATCCTAAAAATGATGCCGAGAGAATATAAAACAATCCAAAAAATAAACGAATCAAATAAACAGAACAAAAATAAAAAAAATTAAGTCGAAATGGAAATGTTCTCATACTTGGGGCTTTTCAAGTTTGATCCTCAATAATCCCCAATAGAGTCGCCATTGAAAGCTCCCTCGATCTGCGGGGTGTGCGGATCCGCTTTTGATTTTTAAGGTCCGGGAGTCGCCACCTAGTTATTATGGTCTAAGAACCAAATATTGACTCTAACAGATAAAACACTAATCTACAAAGAGAACAGGTCCGGGGATCACGTTATGGGATTAGAAGGTGTTAGGCACCAATCCCGCCCCGCAAATGCCGGTCTCTACTTTTTCCAAATAATACTACATTGCCAAATAGACCTAAAAATAATAATAAAAAAATAAAAATAATTACCTAGCGGATTACGACGGTTCCCTCAGTATTGGCAGATAGTGTCCGTGTATCTTGTTATTCCCCTATCACTGGATCTATTTTTGATCTTCAAGTTGAAATATCTTTCTTCTAGATCTAAGTATTTATTGACTTCTTTAGGGATTTCTAGATGTTTTTGGAGGGGTTTCTAAGGGTTTTTTGAGTAAAAATTGGGATTTGAATGATAGATAGGGAGTTAGGACTTCAAAATTAGGGTTTGGAGGAGGCTAGGGAGACTTTTTAACTTACTTTTTCTAGGATTTATTTTGACCTACGAAATTAGGTTGTGGAGACTCTCTATTTATAGAGTTTTTTGGGTAGAGTTAGTGTTTGAATAGGTTTCTTTTAGGGTTTTAATTAGGATTTTGACTTTAGTTTTATGATATTGAACTTGGTCTTTTTAGATTAGGGTTTTGACTTAAGTCTTATGAGATTAACTTGGTTCATTTAGATTTAGGGTTTTAATTAGGGTTTTGACTTATATCTTATTAGATTGACTTGGTTTCTTTAGATTAAGGTTTTGACTTGAGTCTTATGAGATTGACGTGGTTTAAAATTTTAAATTAATTTTATTAAGATTTTACTTTACGTTAATTAATATTTTATTTATTAATTTCGAAATTAAAATTTTTAAAATTTAGAAAATTACCTTTTTGTCCCGAAGAGAACTTTTGCATTTCACGTCGATTTTCGATGTTCTATAATATTTTGGAATCGATTTTTCGTAAGGAATTCAATGGGATTATTGGTTTATGTCACCTATAAAATTTTTGGCATGAAATGATTGTCAACCCTTATGAGGGGTATTTTCATAATTTTGTCGAATTTTGTGAAAATTGACGAAATAGTTTATTTGATTTCATTTTGTTATTTTATGTATTCGAATAGATTTTCCTAAGCGTAAGGAGGGCTCTAAGGTTATTTTGATGTTAGGGGTATTTTTTTAATTTGGTCATTTTTTAATGATTTTTATTGTAAATCATCTTTTTATCTATAAGATGATGATTTCTATATTTTTTGGGTTATATTTTTCTAGCTTAGTGTGGTTTCTACAATTTTATTAGTTTGAGATACCTCATCAAATTTCTGAAACATATCTAGTAATAAATAAAGCATTGGAATAATCATCCATCATTGGAAATCGTCGCGATCGGGTTGACGAGTTGATTAATCAGGCAAGTGCAAAAATGGGATATCTACAGTTATATCAGCGTAGGGTTAGTATCTGCGGGAAGTCGACATCAGCATAGAACTGGATGACATATTTTTGTAAGGATGGTTACATTAGCACGGAGCTGGCATCAACACAGAGTTGGTATAGTTTGAAAATAACAGATTACATCAACATGTGGTTGGCATCAAAACGGAGTTGGAAAACATTTTGTAAAATTAGATTTTTGCGAGCAAATTGAGTTGGAAGACCATATTTTTTGTTAGCCTCCAATTCAGTTATCTGAAACCTAGGTTGACAAGTTATATCCCCAGGGAAAAGGTGGCGCACAATGCTTTCGCAAATGCACTTTTAAATAACCTCATTTCCTTGAATAGACATAGTATATTTCTCTCATATCAATAAGGCAAAATAGTTTTTAGGCACTTACTTTGATCAAGAAATGCAATTGGCGTCTTCAAATTCCTTTTTTTTTTCCTGTGTTTTCAAATTTTTTTGAAAATATATTTTATTGGAAAAAGATTGAATTTATTTAGTTGATCAGTCGGTAGTCGACCTCGTCGGATCATATATGGATCATGGACTCGATTTGGGTTGAATTGGAAGATGGACCCGATTCAGGTCAAATATGGATTGAGGACTTGGTTTGGAATGGATATGAGTCGTGGACTCGATTTAAGATGGATACAGGTCTTTGACCTAGTTTGGATTGGATATGGGTCGTGGACACGATTCGTGATGGATATGGGTTTTTGACTTGGTTTGGATTGGATACGGGTTGTGGACCTGATCTGGGGTTGATATGGGTGGTGGGTCCTATTCGGGTTGGACCATGAAATTGTTTCGATTGAAGAGAACCCCTTATTTATTTTATTTTTTTTTTCTTTGTTTTTGTTTTTGAAAATAGTCAGCGAGAAGCTTGAAAATACTAGATCGTGCTTGTCCCCGAGTCTTGGGGTCAATTTGGTTGGTCGAATAACCTATCGTGGTTATATGAAGCACAATGGGCCTGCTTGAAGCCCAAGGTCTGAAACTATTCCGATTCAGCTCGTTGACGAATGATTTACTTTTTTGTTTTGTTTTTAAAGTCATTGGTTAAAAGAAAATTATTTAGTTTTCCCAAACTTTGGGATTCTTTTGTTTTTGCTTTGAAAGTGACGTTAAGGTTCAAGTAATGGTTAAGAGACCCAAAGAATCTGGCCTATGCTCATACTAGGTTCCAGATTCATATTGGTCCATGCTTGGATCACAGATATAACTAACATTGCTTCATCTGTGCTTCAAGCATGGATGGTGCACATACTGTTCTGTCTGTGGTTCAAGTACGGATAAGGATGCATTTTTGGCCATCCTTGTTATGAGCACGGACCAAAAAGTAATCCAATTTCTGGAATTCACAGAAACTAATTCCTTGGTCCCTGTTTTGAATGACCCTCACTATTTTTTTTTAATATAATGTAGCAAGCACATCTTCCCCTTTTACTTAAAGGGGACAACAAAGCAATGAAAGGAAATGCAATCTTAATCTATACAGGGTTGCCTTCGTGGGCTTACATCTTGGGCTTCAAGGCCCGAATGCATCTTAAACATATGCAACTGTTTTTTGGGGGTCAATACATACTTGAGAACTCGTGTCTTAACTCATCTAATCAGCACATGCATGCGGCTAATGGGTGGGTTTATGATTATCCGATCTTGAAACCTCGATGCATATCGGAGTATACACATCATTAATTAGTGATCGGACTTGATGTGTTCATCATCGATACTTGAAATAACTATCTCAAGCCGTAGAACTACGAAGCATCGGGACTAGATATCTTGAGGGTGAGGTGGTTTGTGCAATGGGCTATGCTTGCAAGTGCTCGTGCCTTTAATCATTTTTTTTTATCTTTTCCATCGACCCCCTTACAAGTATGTAATGAAAGAAAAAGAAAGTAAATAAACATTACAACATGTTATCTTGAATACAAAAGGAACATAATCAACAAATAACAAATAATGTTAGTAGAAAAATAAATAAATAAATATATATATATATTCTAAATGACCGAGTTGACATGATGATTGAACCTAGTTTCCCCAATGGAGTTGCTAACTGCAGATGTATGACTTTTGATTTTCAAAGATCACTTCTACGAAGGTTTAGAGTTGCCACCATTCTATTTTGTAAAAGGGTGTGAATGGTCACCTGATGTAATTTTTTTGAAAAGTGTGTCATTTTGGCGTTTAGTGACTCTCATTTGGATAATATACTAATCCACCTAAGATCTAGGTAAGCGGTTCGGTTAGAAAAATTGGAAGGTATTAGGCACCCCTTTTTTTCTATCAAACGATGGTAACCTCAAAATAATTCGGCCATTTTGGATGAAAATGCAAATAAAATAAAAGTGTCACGTGTTGACAACTTGTACCCTAAGTAGGGATTCACTGTTAGCTTAGTTTGATAAGAATCATCTTATTGAGGGAGGTGACCTTTATATGGACCTAGCGTTGGAAGGACATAAGTTTTTGAAAAGTGTTGGCTAATGATTATGGGTCCATTCTCATGGGTTTGAGAATGACCCAAATGTCGGTTGCCTCAAAATGATTTGAAAGGTTTAAAATCGATTTTGTTTTGAAAAAGGTTACAACCCCTATATTTTCAACTAAATCGAAGTCCGATCCACTGAAGATAAGGGAAGAGAAGCATTACATCCTAAGTTTTTCTAAAATAAAATAAAAAGAAGTGAGGGGGATAGTAGAAGATGGATATGGAGAGGTGAAAGAAAGAGAGAAAGAGGTCTATATTCTTTTGACCTACTTTGAAGCCTTAATGTCTTCTTTCTTTCCTTTTTTTTTCTTCTTAGGTCTTTAGTGAGTTATGAGGGTGCATTGTTAAAGTAATAGTGATTAAAAAAGATGAAAGTAGAGTAGGAGAGAGTAGAGATATTTTTTTTAGACTTAGAGTTGGTACCATTTTTAGGAGGTAAGGGGGGTATTTTATAGGTGTTGAGGATTATATTTTAGGGTAGGATGGGGTAAAAAGTGGAAGAGTGAAAGCGCCCTCGATCCGCGGGGTGTGCGGATCTGCTTTTGACCCTTGAGGTTTGGGAGTCGCCACCTAGTTGTTAAGGTTAGGAACCAAACTGACTCTAAAAAAAGGCAAACTAATCTATGAAAGAGAAAAAAGTTCGGGGATCACGTTACGGGGTTGGAAGGTGCTAGGCACCAACCCCGCTCGGCCAAAGCCGGTCTCTACTAACTTCCCAAGTAAATTACATTGCTAAAACCTAGATAAAAATAAATAAAAATAAAAAATTTACCTTTCCGATAGCAAGGACTTTGTTCCTCAGATCTGACAAAATAGCTCCTTGTACCGTACTCCCTTGCTTCGTTCTGTCTCCGGATTTGATTTCGGATCTCCGAGGCAAGGTAGTTCCTTATTTTTGAATCTGAACTCTTCAAGTTCGTTGTGGATTTGGGAGTATTTTTGGAGGGCTTTTAGGTGTTTTCTAGGCTAAAATTGAAGGAGGGATGTTAGGTAAGGAGTTGGGACTCCAAAACTAGGGTTTATGGGAGGCTAGGGGGGCTTCTAGACCTACTTCTCTTAGGGTTTATGATTTGATACGAAAATAGGGTGTGAGCACCTCTATTTATAGATTTTTTTTAGGGGTTGATTTGGATAGAGTTAGTATTTAATTAGAGTTCTTTTAGTTAGAGTTGTGTTTTAATTAGAATTGTTTTAGGTAGAATTGTGTTTTAATTAAAATTGTTTTAGGTAGAGTTGTGTTTTAGTTAGAATTCTATTAGATAGAGTTATTATTTAATTAGAACTCTATTATGATTTTGACTTTTGGTCTTATTTGATTGACTTTTAATATTTTGACTTTAGTCTTAATTGATTGACTTTTAATATTTTGACTTTAGTCTTGCTTAATTGACTTTAATTTTGACTTTAGTCTCACTTGATTGACTTTAATACCTTGACTTCAGTCTTGCTTGATTGACTTTAAATTTTTGGAGAGCCCCCCTTTAAAATATCTTTAATTCTTTGGACCCCCAAATGGAGGGGTCTTTAAAGAAATATCCCACGAACCTCAACAATTTTACTTGAAAGTCCGATTGATCGATTTTTTTAGTTCCAATTTTCAAATTAATTTCATTAATGTTTCACTTTAATTATTTAATGTTTTATTTATTAATTTCGAATTTTTTAATTATGAAAATTGTGAAATTACCGTTTTGCCCCCAGAGAGGACTTTTCACGTTTTAAGTCGGTTTTTAATGTTCTACGATGTTTTAGAATCGATTTTTCGTAAGGAATTCAATGGAAATATTAGTTTGTGTTATTTATGAAATTTTTTGTGTGAAATGGTCGTGAACTTCATGAGGGGCATTTTCGTAATTTTGTCGAATTCTGTTAAAATTGGCGAAATGATTTATTTGGTTTCGATTTGTTATTTTTTTGTGTTTGAATGAGTTTTCCTAAGCGTAACGTAGGCTCTAGGGGTTTTTTGAGGTTAGGGGTATTTTGGTAATTTGGTCAATTTTTAGTGATTTTTATCGTGAAGCTTCTTTTTGGTCTGCAAGATGATGATTTCTATGTTTCTGGGGTCGTATTTTCCTAGCGTAGCGTGATTTCTAAGGTTTTGTCAGTTTGAGATACCTCATCTGGATTTCTGAAACACATCTGGTAACAAAATAAAGTAATGGAATACACATCCATCATTGGGAATCATTGCGATCGGGTTGACGAGTTGATTAATCAGGCGGATGCAAAAATGGGGTGTCTACAGATGCCCCTCTTTGGCAGAGGGTTGAAGCAAACTAGATAGCAAATCTATTCTGGTAGATAGTACGATATCTGAATGCCAAAGCTAGCTACAATTCATTTTGCAGTCTGATTTAGCAATTCGTTGGGTGTTCGGATCCTTGAGGGTAAAGCTTTCCCCAAATTAAAAGGTTGTCAGGTCCTTGAACGCCAAATTCACTGACGATGTCAGATCCTTGAATTTTAAAGAATTCTCCCTGACTAAAAAGTGCAAATGTGCAAGTGTATGCACTGTGTGAAACTGAGTAAAATCTGAGTATAATTTTAGAATAATTTGAGTATAAACTGAGCATAATTGAGTAAAATTGAGCATAACTTCGAGAAAACCCTCGACGGTAATTGAGCAAAGTCCAAGTTAACCTTTGGCGGCAACTGAGCAAAATCCAAGATAACCCTTGGCGGCATCTGAGCAAAATCCAAGATAACCCTTGGCGACAACTGAGCAAAATCCAAGATAACCCTTGGCGGAACTGAGCAAAATCCAAGATAACCCTTGGCCGCATCTGAGCAAAATCCAAGATAACCCTTGGCGGCAACTGCGCAAAATCCAAGATAACCCTTGGCGGCAACTGAGCAAAATCCAAGATAACCCTTGGCGGCAACTGAGCAAAATCCAAGATAACCCTTGGCGGAAACTGAGCAAAATCCAAGATAACCCTTGGCGGCAACTGAGCAAAATCCAAGATAACCCTTGGCGGAAATTGAGCAAAACTGGCAGAGGAATGAATGAATTTTGGGAAGAATGAACGAATTTGGAGAAAACTGATTAGAAGGAACCGGAGAACGAATAAATCTGGAAGAGAAATGATCGATTCTAAGAATGATTGGATCTGAAAAGAATCTAGAGAACGAAAGAATACCATATCTCCTTATGTGAGATCCAAAATGCTTTTGTTTGAACCTCAAGGATTTATCAAGAAGTTTTAAAACCTGAGTTTTTATTTCTTTTGAACCTCAAGAGTTTTTTGAAAAACTGTTATCAAGAGGGTTACCTTAAATTTGGGGTTCTTATTATCTCTTAGGATTAACATTGCTCAAAAGCAAAATGCCTCTAGTTTGACAATGACCATGGCCTTGAAAATAATTGAACACGTCATAAAAAAAAATGCCCCAGTATAAGGGGGAAAATTATATTAAAAAAAGAAAATGCCCCTTGTATGAAGGTTTGAAATAATTGATTACCACAAGCGCAATAAAGACTCAACTTTTAATTTTGATTAATTTTATTGAAGGTTTTTTAGTCAGGCTCAAGAGTACAAAATTATTTCCTTTCGAGTTTCATCATAGAATTCACCCTTTTCTCCATTGGTTCACTCGGGGGAGTAAAAATTTTCAGATCGATCGTAGACAAGATACTTGTGGCTTCTGAGTCTATGCCTGGTTTAAGCTAAGTATTGACCTTGATTATTCGGACTTCTGATGTTTCAGCTCGGACCGCTCTCAGCTTGGGATTTTTTTCTGTTTTTCTTTGTTGCTTTATCTTTTGCCTAGATCGCCTTTTCAGGTTTTCAATCTAGTGAGCTTGCTCTAGCTTTTGCCTAGATCACCTTTTTAGGTTTTCGATCTAGCGAGCTCTTCTTTTTTTTCTTGGCTCTGATTGTTGTCAAAGTTGTCCTTTCAGATTTTCAACCTTGCGAGCTTGCCTTAATTTTTGCCTAAGTCGCCCTTTTCGAGTTTTCAACTTAGCAGGCTTTATCATTTTTTTCTTTTTCTCCTCTGAACTTCTAGAGTTACTGTCTGATCATGCTTTGATATCTTCCTTAACTTTTCACACGGTACTTAGGAGGACTTTCATAGGTAGGCTTAGGACTGGGTATAAAAAGAAAGGGATTTTGAGGCTCAAAAATCCAAATGCCCCTTGTGTGGCATTTCCTTTTAAATTTTTTTTTTTTTTTAATTTTCTTCCTCATTTTGGATGATATTTCTTTTGAATTTTTTCTTGATTTTTTTTTATTGTATGGGAAATATATTTTTTATTTTGATGTGGTCGGGCCTGAAGTAACTTCTCAGGTTGCCTACGTACCCCAGAATTTTGGGATCAGACCAAAACGTAGTTCGAAACTTCCCTCCCCTAGGTTAGGTGATCGGGCTGAGAAAGAAAAAGGCATAATTTTTCTTTTTGAAAAGACTGCAAAGGGGTTGAGAAAGGATATGTTGGACTGGGTAACTGGGTAACTGGGTAATATGAGGATTGATTCGACCAAAGATGGCCTCCTTAAATGTAGTACCATTTGATTTGGTCAAGGTTGGTTGGTTCTGGTAATTCGATTCCATCATGATCTTGAAGTCTGACAGCTTTTCCTAGTAATATTTCCTTGAAAATGAACGAACCTCCCCAATTTGGTTTGAACTTCCCCCTGGGATAAAAAATAGGTGCCCTGTTCTCTTTGAGTACTAAATCCCCGACTTGTAAGTGACGGGCCTTGATTTTCTTGTCAAACGCACGGGCGACTCTTCTTTGATAAGCTTGCACGTGATACAACGCTCTTAGTCATTTTTCCTCGATCAAATTTAACTCTTCATACCGTTGGCGAACCCAGTCTGCTTCTGACAACTTATTTTCTAAGAGAACCCTGAGAGACGGAATCTCCATTTCAACTGGCAAGACTGCTTCCATGCCATACACTAAGGAGTTGGGAGTAGCTCCGGTGGAGGATCGAATTGAGGTTCGATATGCCCATAATGCAAATGACGATTTTTCTGATCAATCTCGATGTGATTGACACATTTTTCTAAGGATAGTCTTAATATTCTTATTAGCTGCTTCGACTGCTCCGTTAGTCTGAGGACGGTAAGGAGATGATTTATGGTGTGAGATTTTGAACTTTGAACACAATTTGATAACCTCAACTTTGAAGTGCAACCCGTTATCAGAGATAAACTCTGAAGGTACCCCGTATCGACTGATGATGTTTGTTTGAATGAACTTTGCAACTCGAGACGCAGTGAGGACAGCATAAGAGGCAGCTTCGACCCATTTGGTAAAATAATCGATTGCAACTAGAATGTATTCGTGCCCGTTTGATGCCTTAAGCGATATTTTACCAATAATGTCAATTCCCCAGATTGAGAATGGCCATGGTGAAGTCAGACCCACTAATTGAGATGGTGGCATATGTATAAGGTTCGCATGTATTTGGCACTTATGACAGGTTTTGACCATGCGATGACAATCTGTTTCCATCGTGGGCCAATAGTATCCTTGTCTCATAATCTTCTTAGCTAACATTTTCCGACTCATCTGTGGGCCACTGAAAGTGCCCTCGATCCGCGGGGTGCGCGGATCCGCTTTTGACCCTTGAGGTTTGGGAGTCGCCACCTAGTTATTACGGTCTAGGAACCGATCAATGACTCTAAACGGATAAAACTAATCTAAAACCAAAAAAAACTGAATTCGGGGATCATGTTACGGGATTGGAAGGTGTTAGGCACCAATCCCGCCCGGCCAAAGCCGGTCTCTACTAAATTCTCAAGTAAATTACATTGCTAAAACCTAGATAAAAATAGAAAATAAAAAAAAAAAATACCTTTCCGATGCAAGGACTTTATTCCCTCAGATCTGACAAAAAGAGCTCCTTGTACCGTGCTCCCTTGCTTCGTTCTGCTTCCGGATTTGACTTCGGAACTCCGAGGCAAGGTATCTCCTTGTTTTTGAATTTGAACTCTTCAAGTTCGTTGCGGATTTGGGGATGTTTTTAGAAGGCTTTTGGGTGTTTTCTAGACTAAAATTGAAGGAGGGATGTTAGCTAAGGAGTTGGGGCTCCAAAACTAGGGTTTATGGGGGGCTAGGGGAGCTTCTAGACCTACTTCTCTTAGGGTTTATCATTTGATACGAAAATAGGGTGTAAGCACCTCTATTTATAGATGTTTTTTAGGGGTGGATTTGGATAAAGTTAGTGTTTAATTAGAGATATTTTAATTAGAGTTGTGTTTTAGTTAAAATTGTTTTAGGTAGAATTATGTTTTAATTAGAATTGTTTTAGGTAGAATTGTGTTTTAATTAGAATTGTTTTAGGTAGAATTGTTTTTAAGTTAGAAATCTATTAGATAGAGTTATTAATCAATTATAATTCTATTATGACTTTTAATGTTTTTACTTTAGTCTTAATTGATTGACTTTTAATATCTTGACTTCAGTCTTGCTTAATTGACTTTAATTTTGACTTCAGTCTCACTTGATTGACTTTAATACCTTGACTTCAGTCTTGCTTGATTTACTTTTAATTTTTGGAGAACCCCCTTCCATTATTTCTTTAATTCTTTGGACCCCCAAATGGAGGGGTCCTTAAAGAAATATCCCACGAACCCTCAACAATTTTGCCTGAGAGTCCGATTAATCGATTTTTTAGGTTCAAAATTTTAAATTAATTCATTAATGTTTCACTTTAATTATTTCATGTTTTATTTATTAATTTCGAATTTTTTAATTATGAAAATTATGAAATTACCGTTTTGCCCCCGGAGAGGACTTTTCACGTTTTAAGTCGGTTTTTAATGTTCTAGGATGTTTTAGAATCGATTTTTTCGTAAGGAATTCAATGGAAATGTTGGTTTGTATCATTTATGAAAATTTTTATGTGAAATGATTGTGAACTTTATGAGGGGCATTTTCGTAATTTTATCAAATTCTGTTAAAATTGGTGAAATGATTTATTTGGTTCCGATTTGTTATTTTATGTGTTCGAGAGAGTTTTCCTAAGCGTAACGTAGGCTCTAGGGTTGTTTTGATGTCAGGGGTATTTTGGTAATTTGATCAATTTTTAGTGATTTTTATCGTGAAACTTCTTTTTGGTCTGTAAGATGATGATTTCTATGTTTCTGGGGTTGTGTTTTCCTAGCGTAGCGTGGTTTCTAAGGTTTTGTCAGTTCGAGATACCTCATCCGGATTTCTGAAACATATATGGTAACAAAATAAAGTAACGGAATACACATCCATCATTGGGAATTATTGCGATCGGGTTGACGAGTTGATTAATCAGGCGAGTGCAAAAATGGGGTGTCTACAGCCACATTCTCCTTAATGTAGTTCAATCATTATCTGTTCAGCTTGATCTTCATCAACACACGACAAATGAATCTTATCATAAGACCTTTTGTATAAGCTTCCTGCGCACAGGATAAATTGAGATGCTAATCTTAGTAGGGTCTGTCGTTCCTTCCTCGATGCTTTTTTTGAGAATTCTTGTTTTTCCAACATTTTCTTTATGTCTGTGTACCATGGCTTTCCATCGGGTAATCGAGTAGCAATATTGATCTGATGATAGTATGCGGGTTTGTCTTTGACTTCAACCGTGATCGACCTTAATTCCATGCTAGGAGGCAAATGGATCATTGAAGATAAAGTTGCTAAGGAGTCAGCAAATCTATTATCATCCCTTGACAAGTGCTGGAACAGGATAACTTTAAACTTACTGACTAAGTTTAGCAAATACTCATGATAAGGTTTCAACTTTTCATCCCTAGTTTTCCATTCTTCCAATGACTGATGTATGACCAAGGTTGAATCCCCAAAAACTTCAATTTCTGAAATGCCCAGGTTCAAAGCAGCTTCGAGCCCCGCGATGCACGCCTCATATTCAGCCGTGTTATTAGTGTTCGAAAAGGCTAACTTAATAGCAATAGGAATATGGCACCCTTCCGGAGAAAACAGTACTGCCCCTATTCCATACCCATTTTGATTGGCAGCTCCATCAAAGTACAACTGCCATGTTTGGTTATGCGGTTCTTCTTTAACGTGCAAGATGTTCTCATCTGGGAATTGATCGATAGGCCTTATTCCTTCTATTACAGGGTGATCTGCCAAGTATTCTGCTACAGCTCTCCCTTTGATAGACTTCTGTGTAACATGCGTGATGTCAAACTCTGATAGCAACAATAACCATCGTGCGGTTCTCCCTGTCAATGTTGGTTTCTCGAAAAGATACTTGAGAGGATCCATCCAAGATAACAGGATAATTGAATGACACAACATATAGTGCCGGAGTCTCTGAGTGGCCCATACCAGTGCTAAGCAGGTTTTCTCCAATGATGAATATTTTCGTTCATACTCTAACATCTTCTTACTGATGTAGTAGATGGCCCTTTCTTTGCGAGTATCTTTGTCATACTGTGCTTGCATGCATCCCATAGCTTCTTCTGTGACTGACAGATAAAGAAGAAGTAGTTCACCCGGTGTAGATGGGACCAAAATAGGTGGATTTGAAAGATACTCCTTGACTTGGTCGAAAGCCTTTTGGCATTGCTCATTCCAAATTGTTGGTTCATTCTTTTTGAGAAGCTAGAAGATAGGTTCGCAGACATTGGTGAGTTGAGCGATGAACCTGCTAACATACTGGATTCTGCCCAGAAAACCTCGAATTTGCTTTTCAGTCTCGGGCGGTGGCATCTCTTGGATAGCTTTAATCTTTATAGGGTCTACTTCTATTCCTCTCTGACTGACTACAAATCCCAACAGCTTTCCAGAAGTTACTCCGAATACACATTTCTGTGGGTTGAGGCGGAGTTGATACTTTTGAATCCTTGTGAGAAACTTTTCTAATGCAGTAACATGCCCTAGTCGTTCTTTGGATTTGATTATCATATCATCTACATAGACTTCGACTTCCTTGTGTATCATGTCATGTAGTAAAGTCGTGGCTGCTCTTTGATAGGTAGCTCCAGCGTTCTTCAAACCAAAAGGCATGACCTTGTAGCAGAAGGTCCCCCACTATGTGATGAACAACATTTTTTGCATATCTCGAGGATCCATTTTTATCTGATTGTACCCTGAAAATCCATCCATGAAAGACAACAAAGCATGCCCTGCTGTACTGTCCACTAGAACATCTATGTGTGGTAAAGGAAAAGTATCCTTTGGGCTTGCTTTATTTAAGTCTCTAAAATCCACACACATTCTAACTTTTCCATCCTTTTTCGACACCGGGACGACATTGGCAATCCACTCAGGGTATTCTACTACTTCCAAAAATCCAACGTTAATCTGTTTCGTAACTTCTTCTTTGATTTTCAAAGTCCATTCCGGCTTCATACGTCGAAGTTTCTGTTTGATTGGTCGAGCATCAGGATATAACGGAATCCGATGTTGGACAATATCTATGCTTACCCCCGGCATATCCTCGTAAGACCACGCGAACACGTCTTTGAACTTTCTGAGCAAGTCTACTATCCATTTGCGTTCATCGGGAGATAAAGTGACTCCTATCCGAATTTCTTGAGGACTTTCTTTTGTTTCGAGGTTGATAACCTCTACTTCCTCTATTAGAGGTTGAGCCTGACGTTCTTCTTCTTGTTTAAGTAATTTGATTATTTCAGGGGGAGGTTCTTCGTCAGAAGACTCTCCCTCCGAAGCCAGATTGTTAGTTGAATTATTATTGCGCTCGGGGTAATCAAAAATTTCTTTCATTTCATTAAAAAGAGATGGGGTAATAGGACTCATTGCAGACTTGATAAACTCACTCGACTCAGCAGGAAAAACAGACTCCCTAGAAGCAACAGACTCAGCAGAAACAACTAACTTACTCGACTCAACAGAAATAAATGACTCAACTGGCATGTCATATTTAACAGGACTAATGGGACCGACAGACCCAGCCTTGACATGCAACACAGGACTGATTACATGATAATTTGATAGAGCCCCAACAGTGGGTTTGATTACAGACTGAGGATTTTGGATCCCTTTCTCAACCGACAACACTAAAACACTATGGTCTTCAATGAATAGCTGATCGATGTTGAGGGAGTCCAGATCGAGCTACCAGTCTTCAACTTTTTTCTCTCTAACTTTTGTGCTTGCTTCCTTTTCAGGCCATTCCATACCAAAGAAGATTTCAAACCCTGGCAGTCAAGTACAAGTGATGTGATCGATGAAAGGCTCTGGGAACCCACAGTAACGGAAGTCTTCTCCTTCTTTCACAAAATAACCATTGAGAGTCTTTCGATAGGACTTCATTTTGATGAGATCTGCGGTACGCCTTTACTTTTTAGCGATGGCCTTATCCCGTTTTGTCTTCCAGTATTGGGCCCAATCTTCCTTAGTAGGCTCATATCCTAGTCCGAATGTACCGATGGTCTCTTTAATCACTGGTGCCTCTTTAATACCTTGCTGCTTGCGACCTAAGCCCATACCAGGGAAGAATCTCATTTTCTTGAATATATTGGCCATGCAGCAATTAGAGGTATTTTCCATTGGAAAATACTCTTTCATGGCTTGATCCTATTGGACTGAGCATATCTTTTCAAATTCGAACCCACAGAGCTCTACTCCCTGTTGTTCTAGTTGAATCTCAAGCAATGGCTTATCCTTAGCCTCAGTATTATTTATGATCCTTACAATTTCATCATCTCCATGAAGAGTAATTACTAGCCCATCCTTGATAAATTTGACCTTCTGGTGTAGCGTAGAAGGGATGACTTTGATCTGGTGTAACCATGATCTCCCTAATAGTAAATTGAAAGAAGACTGGATGTCAATGACCTGAAATTCTATAGGAAATTCAACTATGCATGTGGACAATCGAAGGTGCAAAATTCCCAGTACATCCCTCTTGGTGTTATCATAGGCTCTAACACCTTGATTAGTAGGTTTGAGATCTTCAGCCTTAAATCCAAGACAAGTAGCCATTTTCAGCAGGCAAACGTTCAGTGCACTCCCGTTATCAATCAAAACCAAAGGTACCCTCATTCCGTTACAGTCAACTGTAATGTGCAACGGCTTAGTATGGCTTGCCCCTTCTTTTGGGACATCTAAGTCCGAGAAGGATAGGATATTCTCCACGTAAGTTGCCCCACTATACTGGCCAGCTGATCTGGAGAAGTATCAAGGGAGACTTGGGCTGTGTTTAGTGCTTTGAGAACAGCCTCCCTATGAGCAATGGAAATCATGAGTAAACCCCATATTGAGATATTGGCCCATGATTTTTTCAACTGTTTGATCACGGAGTTATCCTCTTCGATGCTTTCCTTAGTGGGATCTTCTCCTTCTTTTATTGTCAGGGGTGCAGGATTTTCAACACAGAGTTCTTGTGGATTAAAAACTCTTCCCCCTCGAGTTATATGTCTAACTTCATCACAGGAAATGGGGAAAGGCTCATCTTCCTCAGTCAACAAGTATGGATCTTCGACTGTCAAAGGTTCAGGGTTTTTCAGATTCATTTGGGCCAACAAGTAACTAGTGAACGCGGGATTATCGTAACGAGGCGGGGATAAACAATAGGTATCATCCGAGGTTAAATCAAATGGTTCATAGTTTGTGGTGAAAACCTCATCAGTGAAGGCTATCCCGGCAAGGGGGTAACTAGGCGATTTAACTTGGATTGGATGGATGAGAGAAACATGGTCGAATGGTAATGGGGTGTGAGAAACCATGTTCAGGGTCGGTGGAGGTTGATAGGTAGGTAGTGGATTAGTGGTGACATTTGGTGGGCTAGGGATCGTGATCTTTTTGTTATCAATAAGGTTTTGAATGGCATGGCGCAGGGTGATACATCGATCCGTGTGATGGCCAGGATTTTGATGAAATTCACAGAATAAGTTGGGGTTGTGTCCGACTGGTAAGGGATTTGGTAAAGGTCGGGGTTGAGTCGGGGTAAGCAACCATTTTTTCAACAGTTTTTGCAAAGCTACGGTAAGGGTCATCCCTAAATTGGTAAATTGGCGTGGAGTTCGAGGTTGACTCGGGTGAATCTGGTTATTAGTCCGAGCCGGGGGTTGAGCTGGGGTAACTGAGGTATTGGCGATGTAAGTATGGTTGATGTTGGGTTTGGGAACATATGATTTCTTAGGCTTGTTATCTGAGGGGTTAGAAAGGATTCCAGAGGCAAACGCATCCTCAAGTTGGCTCCTTGCTTGCAACAAGGATTCAAAAGTAGGGAGGTATTGGGCCACTAGGTGTTGAGCATATCCTTGAGACAGGTTCTTTAGGATAATTGCTACTTGTTCCTTCTCCGAAGGTCTATCCCACATTTGAGAAGTCTTGGCCCTCCAGCGACTAATGAAATCAGTGAATGTCTCCCCATTTTTATGTTTAGTTGCTTCCAGATCCCTTCTTGAAGTCTCAATCTCAGTGCTGTACTTATACTGATGCCAGAAGGCCTTTGACATGTTTTTCCATGTACCCACAGTAACTGGATCTTGAGACATTAACCAACGTAGTGCTGATCCCGATAGAGTTCTTTGGAACAACAATGTCATTTGTTCGTCGCTGAGCCCCATAGTGCGCATGTTGGTAACATACACCTTAAGATGTGTTTTCGCACACCCTGTCCCACTGAACTTGTCCATTTCAGGCATCACAAACTTTTCTGGCAAATGGATTCTAGGGATGCGATTCAAAGCTTCAGTGCCTGCTGCAATTTCATCAATACCCTTTATACTCTTCATCGTTGACTCCAATTGAGACATTCTATTAGATAACGTCGGATTTTCATCAACATACTCTTTGTCTCCCTCGAGTTTGAAGACTTCACGCGGATGTTTCTCTTCTACCTTTTTTCCCTTTAGGTCATCTAGGGGAATTCTCGTCGATTCCGAGGTCTGTTCTAACATTTCCACTTTGCCTTTTATATTGCTGATATCATTGGCAAAGGCTGCCAAGATCTTACGGATCTTTATGAGCTCAGATTCTGAGCCATCTCTACTTGTTGACTTGGTGCTGTGGTTCGTTCTAACCGACTGGACTTACGACTCCAACTAGGAGGTGGACGCTTGAGTTTGGGCGCAATGATAATCCTATATGACCCCATCAAAGGTAGATTTAGTCAATTTCAGTATTACCCCCTTGATAACATTTTTAAGAATCATTTTATTGAGGTTTGTGCACCAATCCATTAATTAATCCATTCACACAATGAGTATTCGAAAAGAAAATAAATATTTATTTAAAAAGATAGTTTTATCGAAAATGATTGACAAACAATATGTTCTTATTAAAACATATTTCAATAAATTTGATTTGAACTATTTTTACATGGACGCTTGGCTTTGTCTTGAAGGTCATCAGGATTGCTGTCAGGCTTGACCCTCTTAGCTCTAACAACTGGCTCTCTGAATTCTGTTGGTCCGTCTGGATACCCTAAGGTGCGCTTGTTCCAAGCTCTCAATGAGGTGTACTAACTTTTCAGTCAAAGGCTCAGGGGAAAAGAAAGCTTTGTGCTGAGGTAAGGATAACTCTGTAGGTACATCGTACTGTTCTGGGATCAGATTAGGATGGTAAAAAGATGTTTCTTCTAAACCAATCAGACGGACATAGTAGGATCCTTTGGTTCCTAGAACAGGGGGATCAGTCATCCACCAAGGGCACCTAAAATCGATATGACAGGCAAGGCGAGAGTCTAACCATTTACTCCAAGCTTTGACTGAGTTGTGACGCACTAACAGGTTTCTCTTGGAAAAATATTCTGGCCCATATTCGAGGTTTGAGGGAACTTTTACGATTTTAAACGGTCACAAAGCCACATATAGAGTAAGTAGGGGCTTCCTTTGAAGCTTTCTCGCTCACCATTTTTTATGGCATCTAAACCTGAGAAAGTTTCAGCTAGGATGAGAGGTACTGGGTTGGCTTTCCTTGAGAGTTGAGAGGCTATATCTATAAAGGACTCCGGGATAGTTTGGCCATCGCTATTGGAGGTCAGTATGTATTGGGCTAGGATTCCTAAGCATAATCGATAATCTCTAGTAGCTCGCCAGGCTTCGGGTTTTACATTGATAAGGTGACTGCGGGAGCGATACGGACCCAGTAGAGGTACTAAGTTCAATCTCCCGTTATGGACTAAGAACTTGACTTCTTCCTTGGAAATGTTTAGTCCTGTGGTGAGTTCACCAGAATATCCGGTCTTCAATGAGGGCCTGACTAGAGGTCCTGAAGTGGATATCCTCATGATGCCACAATAATCCTCGTGAGTAGGGCATAAATGCATGTACCTGAGGATTTGGGATCCCTTTCTCAACTGACAACACTAAGATGTTATGATCTTTAATGAATAGCCGATCGACGTTGAGGGAGTCCAGATTGAGCTGTCAGTCTTCAACTTTTTTCTCTTTAACTTCTGTGCTTGCTTCCTTTTCAGGGCATTCCATGCCAAAGAAGATTTCAAACCCCGACAGTCGAGTACCAGTGATGTGATCGATGAAAGGCTCTGGGAACCCACAGTAACGGAAGTCTTCTCCTTCTTTCACAAAATAACCATTGAGGGTCTTTCGATAAGACTTCATTTTGATGAGATCTACGGTATGGCTTTGCCTTTTAGCAATGGCCTTATCCCATTTTGTCTTCCAGTATTGGGCCCAATCTTCCTTAGTAGGCTTATATCCTAGTCCAAATATGTCGATGGCCTCTTTAATCACTGGGGCCTCTTTAATACCTTGCTGCTTGCGACCTAAGCCCATTCCATGGAAGAATCTCATTTTCTTGAACATATTGGCCATGTAGCAATTATAGGTATTTTCCATTGAAAAATATTCTTTCATGGCTTGATCCCATTGGACTGAGCATATCTTTTCAAACTCGAACCCACTGAGTTCTACTCCCTGTTGTTCTGGTTGAATCTCAAGCAATGGCTCTACCTTAGCCTCAGCATTATTTACGATCCCTACAATTTCAACGTCTCCATGAAGAGTAATTACTAGCCCATCCTTGATAAACTTGACCTTCTGATGTAGCGTAGAAGGGATGGCTTTGATCTGGTGTAACCATGGTCTCCTTAACAGTAAATTGAAAGAAGACTGGATGTCAATGACCTGAAATTCCATAGGAAATTCAGCTATGCCTGTGGACAATCGAAGGTGCAAAATTCCCAATACATCTCTCTTGGTGTTATCATAGGCTCTAACACCTTGATTAGTAGGTTTGAGATCCTCAGCCTTAAATCCGAGACAAGTAGCAATTTTCAGCGGGCAAACGTTCAGTGCACTCCCGTTATCAATCAAAACCAAAGGTACCCTCATTCCGTTTCAATCAACTGTAATGTGTAACGGCTTAGTGTGGCTTGCCCCTTCTTTTGGGACATCTGAGTCCGAGAAGGATAGGATATTCTCCACGTAAATTGCCCCTACTATACTAGCCAGCTGATCTGGAGAAGTATCAAGGGAGACTTGGGCTGTGTTTAGTGCTTTGAGAACAACCTCCCTATGAGCAGTAGAAGCCATGAGTAAACCCCATACTGAGATATTGGCACCTGCTTTTTTCAACTGCTTGATCACGGAGTTATCTTCTTCGATGCTTTCCTTAGTGGGATCTTCTCCTTCTTTTCTTGCCAGGGCCGCAGGATTATCAACACAGAGTTCTTGTGGCTTAAAAACCTTTCCCCTCGAGTCATATGTCTAACTTCATCACAGGAAAGGGGGAAAGGCTCATCTTCCTCAGTCAACAAGTATGGATCTTCGTCTATCAAAGGTACAAGGCTTTTCAGATTCATTTGGGCCAACAAGTAACTAGTGAATGGGGGATTATCGTAACAAGGGGGAGATAAACAATATGTATCATCCGAGATTAGATCAAATGGTTCATAATTCGTAGTGAAAACCTCATCAGTGAAAGTTATCTCGGCAAGGGGGTAACTAGGCGGTTTGACTTGGATTGGGTGGATAAGAGAAACAGGGTCGAATGGCAATGGGGTGTGAGAAACAATATTTAGGATTGGTGGAGGTTGATAGGTAGGTAATGGATTAGTAGTGACATTTGGTGGGCTAGGGATTGTGATCTTTTTGTTATCAATAAGATTTTGAATGGCATAGTGAAGGATGATACATCGATCCGTGTGATGACCAGGATTTTGATGAAATTCACAGAATAAGTTGGGCTTGTGTCTGGCTGGCAAGGGATTTGGTAAAGGTCGGGGTTGAATCGGGGTAAACAACCCTTTTCTCAAACTTTTTTGCAAAGCTATGGTAAGGGTCATCCCTAAATTGATAAATTGACGTGAAGTTCGAGGTTGACTTGGGTGAACCTGGTTATTAGCCCGGGCTGAGGGTTGAGCTGGGGTAACAGAGGTATTGGTAATGTAAGTATGGTTGATATTGGGTTTGGGAACATATGGTTTCTTAGGCTTGTTATCTGAGGGGTTAGAAAGGATTCCAGAGGCAAATGCATCCTCGAGTTGGCTTTCGGCTTGTAACAATGATTCAAAAGTAGGGAGGTATTGGGCCACTAAGTGCTGAGCATATCCTTGAGAGAGATTCTTTAGGATAATCGCTACTTGTTCCTTCTCCGAAGGTTTATCCCACATTTGAGAAGCCTTGGCCCTCCAGCGACCAATGAAATCAGTGAATGTCTCCCCATTTTTCTGTTTAATTGCTTCCAAATCCCTTCTTGAGGTCTCAATCTCAGTACTGTATTTATACTGATGCCAAAAAGCCTTTGACATGTTCTCCCATGTACCCACAGTAACTGGATCTTGAGACATTAGCCAACGTAGTACTGATCCTGATAAAGTCCTTTGGAACAATAATGTCATCTGTTCGTCGCTAAGCCCCATAGTGCGCATGTTGATAACATACACCTTAAGATGCATTTTCGCACACCCTGTCCCACTGAACTTGTCCATCTCGGACATCACAAACTTCTCTGGCAAATGGATTCTAGGGATGCGGTTCAGAGCTTCGATGCCTACTGCAATTTCATCAATACCTTTTATACTCTTCATAGCTAACTCCAATAGAGACATTCTGTTAGATAACGCCGGATTTTCATCAACATACTCTTCGTGTCCGTCGAGTTCGAAGACTTCACGTGGATGTTTCTCTTCTACCTTTTTTCCTTTTGGGTCATCTAGAGGATTACCCGTCGATTCCGAGGTCTGTTCTAATATTTTCACCTTGCCTTTTATATTGCTGATATCATTGGCAAAGGCTGCCAAGATCTTACGGATCTCCGTGATCTCAGATTCTGACGCCATCTCTACTTGTTGACTTGGTGCTGTGGTTCGTTCTAACCGATTGGACTTACGACTCCAACTAGGAGGTGGACGCTTGAGTTTGGGCGCAATGATAATCCTATATGACCCCATTAAAGGTAGATTTAGTCAATTTCAATATTACCCCCTTGATAACATTTTTAAGAATCATTTTATTGAGGTTTGTGCACCAATCCATTAATTAATCCATTCACACAATGAGTATTCGAAAAGAAAATAAATATTTATTTAAAAAGATAGTTTTATCAAAAATGATTGACAAACAATATGTTCTTATTAAAATATATTTCAATAAATTTGATTTGAACTATTTTTACATGGACGCTTGGCTTTGTCTTGAAGGTCATCAGGATTGCTGTCAGGCTTGACCCTCTTAGCTCTAACAACTGGCTCTCTGAATTCTGTTGGTCTGTCTGGATACCCTAAGGTGCGCTTGTTCCAAGCTCTCAATGAGGTGTACTAACTTTTCAGTCAAAGGCTTGGGGGAAAAGAAAGCTTTGTGCTGAGGTAAGGATAACTCTGTAGGTACGTCGTACTGTTCTGGGATCAGATTAGGATGGTAAAAAAATGTTTCTTCTAAACCAATCAGATGGACATAGTAGGATCCTTTGGTTCCTAGAACAGGGGGATCAGTCATCCACCAAGGGCACCTAAAATCAATATGACAGGCGAGGCGAGAGTTTAACCATTTGCTCCAAGCTTTGACTGAGTTGGGACGCACTAACAGGTTTCTCTTGGAAAAATGTTTTGGCCCATATTCGAGGTTTGAGGGAACCTCTACGATTTTGAGACGGTCACAAAGCCACATATAGAGTAAGTAGGGACTTCCCTTGAAGCTTTCCCGCTCACCATTTTTATGGCATCTAAACCTGAGAAGGTTTCGGCTAGGATGAGAGGTACTGGGTTGGCTTTCCTTGAGAGTTGAGAGGCTATATCTATGAAAGACTCAGGGATAGTTTGGCCGTCACTATTGGAAGTTAGTATGTATTGGGCTAGGATTCCTAAGCATAATCGATAATCCCTAGTGGCTCGTCAGGCTTCGGGTTTTACATTGATAGGATGACTGCGGGAGCGATACGGGCTCAGTAAAGGTACTAAGTTCAATCTCCCATCGTTGACTAAGACCTTAGCTTCTTCCTTGGAAATGTTTAGTCCTGTGGCGAGTTCACCAGAATATCCGGTCTTCAATGAGGGCCTGACTAGAGGTCCTGAAGTGGATATCCTCATGATGCCGCAATAGTTCTCGTGAGTGGGGCACAAATGCATATACCCCATATGGAATATATGAAGATAGGGGTTCCATCACTTAGTCATAGCACGTAAGAGGTTCCAATCTATCTCAAACTCATGGAAGTAGAGAGCACTCCTCAACATGAATCTCCCAAAATTGATCTTCTCTACAGGGTGCATTCCTATGACGGTTGTTTTGACTAACTGATCGATTGGGTTATCGCCGGCGGCTAACATCCTGGTTTGACACAAAAGGGTATATAAGTACTCTTCCAATGGTCCATGTAAAAGATCAATTTATTTTCTTTTGAAAAATCTTATTCTTATGGAAAATATTTTTTCTAGAAAACGTTTCTTCTAAAGAACACTTCTTTTGGAAAATAATCTTTTCTGAAAAATATTTTCTTTTTCTTATTTGAAAATTCGATTTCCATTTTGATTTAACTGGCCGGTCCATCATGATTGTTGGATCGGGATGGACTGGGTCATTATTGTAAAAGAATGGATTATTTATTGGGTCGGTGCACCCATAAAATTTTTCAAAGATAAAATTTTTTGATCCTTGAGGACAATCATGTACTCTGATCTCACCATTCACATCACTCACATACATTCATCAATCAACAAGCTCCATTCAATAAATAACTCGGGAACACCCACGATAAGTTCTAGTCGTAACCTACTGGGAAGGTTTCTAGACTCTAAGCTTACTACGTGCAATGCATTTTCATCTAGCCACCCTTGCCCAAGCATACCTATATACCTTTCGATACGTGGTGACTTGGTTTGATATACCGTATAGGTGATAATCCAAAACCTCAATTCACTTCTCTGAAGCCAAAAATAGCCAGTTTGATCTCCAGTTGAGAGGTGGCGCACAATGCTGAGCAAGGGCCCACTTAAATACCTCTCTTCTAGAATAGACGTAGTTTATCCCCCTCATACAGTAGGGTACAGCGGGGCAAGATGTTGCTTAGGCATCGATTTTGACCAAGAAGTGCAATTGATATACTTAGATTATCTTTTATACCTATGGGTACGAGTCAAGAGTTGTAGCTTTCATAAATGGTTTGGCATCCCACGAGAGGACCGACCACGTACTAGTACTACGTTGGCAATCGGGACATGTGACTGTGTGGCTTATAATAGGTCAAAGGCTCAGGTCGCTCCAGCCTGGGTGCATCAATATACTTCTCAGAATCACCTGTTCAGACGGTATTGATGCCCCAGTTTGATATACCCTAAGGTACGTGACTGGAGTTGTGATTTTCATGAATGACGTTGCATCTCCGAAGAGATCGGGCCACGCACTAGTGCCACGTTGGCTATATAGGACGTGTAAGTGTGCAAAACAGTAAACGTGCATGTGGTGTGTGCAAAACAGGGTGGGATGTGCTCGGGGCCTTTTTCAAACACATGGGCCATGGGCCAGATTATGTCATCACATATGGATATCAAATAAATATTGAGCAAGAAAATAATACAAAACCCATCACATCGAAATTAAGATGAAAACAAACACATCACAAATATATTTGTAGAGATCATGGCACATTATATGGGCATATAACACAAATAATAATTAATCTGATCCAACATTAAAAAGGCCCACAAATTTGTTTTCTATGGTCCAATCAAGGGTTACTTTTGGGTGATCCAAAATAAATCGAGATTCCAATAGATGTTACATTGATGATAGAATGACAATGGTTGAGATGAGCTCACTCTCAGGAACATTAATTGTGCTAACATTAGATAAATTCGGATTTTCTGTGAATTTGGAAAATATAATCCGAACTTACATCGATGATATCTAAGGCTCCCGATAACGAAATCGAGTGAATTCAAGTTCTAAATTAATCTACTCGATGAGATCTACATTTTATTAATAGGTGCCCAGACTTAATTCTCACCAGAATGTTCTGTAAAAACGTTTTAACATTGCTGTCCCAACCTTCATTCAGAAACAATTCCAGATTTACAGATTGAACTTGCATCGATGATATCTAAGGCTTCTGATAAAGAAATTGAGTGAACTCAGGTTCTAAATTAATCTACTCGATGAGATCTACGTTTTACTAATAGCTTCCAGACTTAATTCTCACTAGAATATTTGTAAAAACGTTTTAACATTGTTGTCCCAACCTTCATTCAGCAACAATTCCAGATTTACAGATTGAACTTGCATTGATGATATCTAAGGCTTCCGATAACGAAATTGAGTGAACTCAGATTCTAAATTAATTTACTTGATGATATTTACGTTTTATTAACAGGTTCCCAGACTTAATTCTCATTAGAATATTCTGTAAAAACGTTTTAACATTGCTACCCCAACCTTCATTTAGCAACAATTCCAGATTTATAGATTGAACTTGCATCGATGATATCTAAGGCTTCCGATAACGAAATTGAGTGAACTCAGGTACTAAATTAATCTACTCGATGAGATCTACGTTTTATTAAGAGGTTCTCAGACTTAATTCTCACTAGAATATTCTGTAAAAAAGTTTTAATATTACTGTCCCAACTTTCATTCAACAACAATTCCAGATTTACAGATTGAACTTACATCGATGATATCTAAGGCTTCCAATAACGAAATTGAGTTAACTCAAGTTCTAAA
The DNA here is from genome assembly GCF_017979445.1 of Akebia trifoliata. Lineage (NCBI taxonomy): Eukaryota > Viridiplantae > Streptophyta > Magnoliopsida > Ranunculales > Lardizabalaceae > Akebia > Akebia trifoliata. The sequence continues at coordinate 13,393,729 of NC_141375.1, forward strand.
TTAATCTACTCGATGAAATCTACGTTTTATTAAAGGTTTCCAGACTTAATTCTCACTAAAATGTTTTGTAAAAATGTTTGAACATTAGTATCCCAACCTTCATCATTCCGTCATTTTCATATGTCAATTTGAATATTTCATTATTTAGGGGTCATCAAAAAGTGATCCTTAATTGGAAAAAAAAATGCAATACCCAAAATCATTTACAATCAAGACAAAAAAATAAATAAACAGAAAAAATAAATAAAATAAATCAAACTAAATAATAAAAAAAACTAGGTCATCTTGGCAATGCTCCCATACTTGGGGTTTTTAAAGTTTGATCCTCAATAGTTCCCAGCAGAGTCGCCACTGAAAGCGCCCTCGATCCGCGGGGTACGTGGATCCGCTTTTGACCCTTGAGGTTTGGGAGTCGCCACCTAGTTGTTAAGGTCTAGGAACCAAACTGACTCTTAAAAAAAGGCAAACTAATCTACGAAAGAGAAAAAGAGTCCGGGGATCACGTTACGGGGTTGGAAGGTGTTAGGCACCAACCCCGCTCGGCCAAAGCCGGTCTCTACTAACTTTCCAAGTAAATTACATTGCTAAAACCTAGATAAAAATAAATAAAAAGAAAAAATTTACATTTCCGATAGCAAGGACTTTGTTCCCTCAGATCTAACAAAATAGCTCCTTGTACCGTACTCCCTTGCTTCGTTCTGTCTCTAGATTTGATTTCGGATCTCCGAGGCAAGGTATCTCCTTATTTTTGAATCTGAACTCTTCAAGTTCGTTGCGGATTTGAAAGTATTTTTGGAGGGCTTTTAGGTGTTTTCTAGGCTAAAATTGAAGGAGGGATGTTAGGTAAGGAGTTGGGACTCCAAAACTAGGGTTTATAGGAGGCTAGGGGGCTTCTAGACCTACTTCTCTTAGGGTTTATGATTTGATACGAAAATAGGGTGTGAGCACCTCTATTTATAGATTTTTTTTAGGGGTTGATTTGGATAGAGTTAGTATTTAATTAGAGTTCTTTTAGTTAGAGTTGTGTTTTAATTAGAATTGTTTTAGGTAGAATTGTGTTTTAATTAAAATTGTTTTAGGTAGAGTTGTGTTTTAGTTATAACTCTATTAGATAGAGTTATTATTTATGATTTTGACTTTTGGTCTTATTTGATTGACTTTTAATATTTTGACTTTAGTCTTAATTGATTGACTTTTAATATTTTGACTTTAGTCTTGCTTAATTGACTTTAATTTTGACTTTAGTCTCACTTGATTGACTTTAATACCTTGACTTCAGTCTTGCTTGATTGACTTTAAATTTTTGGAGAGCCCCCCTCTAAAATATCTTTAATTCTTTGAACCCCCAAATGGAGGGGTCTTTAAAGAAATATCCCACGAATCCTCAATAATTTTACTTGAAAGTCCGATTGATCGATTTTTTTAGTTCCAATTTTTAAATTAATTTCATTAATGTTTCACTTTAATTATTTAATATTTTATTTATTAATTTTGAATTTTTTAATTATGAAAATTGTGAAATTACCGTTTCGCCCCCGGAGAGGATTTTTCACATTTTAAGTCGGTTTTTAATGTTCTAGGGTGTTTTACAATCGATTTTTCGTAAGGAATTCAATGGAAATATTAGTTTGTGTTATTTATGAAATTTTTTGTGTGAAATGGTCGTGAACTTCATGAGGGGCATTTTCGTAATTTTGTCGAATTCTGTTAAAATTGGTGAAATGATTTATTTGGTTTCGATTTTTTTTTTGTGTTTGAATGGGTTTTCCTAAGCGTAACGTAGGCTCTAGAGTTGTTTTGAGGTTAGGGGTATTTTGGTAATTTGGTCAATTTTTAGTGATTTTTATCGTGAAGCTTCTTTTTGATCTGCAAGATGATGATTTCTATGTTTCTGGGGTCGTATTTTTCTAGCGTAGCGTAATTTCTAAGGTTTTGTCAGTTTGAGATACCTCATCTGGATTTCTGAAACACATGTGGTAACAAAATAAAGTAATGGAATACACATCCATCATTGGGAATCATTGCGATTGGGTTGACGAGTTGATTAATCAGGCGGATGCAAAAATGGGGTGTCTACAAAGAGTAGATAATGACATGATGTTTGAGGGTGAGGGGTATGAAATTTGGAGTTGAGATGGGAGTATTTGTGGAAGGGAGGTAAATTGATAGTTTTTTATCCAAATGATTTGGATCCTCCCTAACCCATTTGGATTGAGTGTTTGCTGAAGTGAAATGATGAGGTATTTGATTGAAAGAATGAGATTGAGTATCAAGTGAGATGAGGGAGTTTGGTGTTTGATTGAAATAATGGGTTGTGTAAGATGTTAGTTGGTTATGTTTTGGGAGGGTGAAGGGGATGATGACAAGTATCAAAAGGTAAGTAAATGGAGTGAATAGATGAGTTGATTGGGGAAATGACTTGTGAGAATGGGTTTGAATGATAAGGGGAGGTGTGGGTTGTGATATAGGTTAGTAGTTGTGTGTAAGAAAAGTAATAGGTTAGGCTTATGACATGGAGTGTGAGAGTGGTATGAGTGATGGTTTTGTTGAAGAAAGGTGATGAGTTAGGTTGGGTAGAATGACTTTTGGGAGGTAGGTTGTAGTGTGGACAAATGTCCCATTGATAATCAAAAGATGATTGGTTGATGTAGATAATGGTTTGTAGGTAATGATTTATGGATTTGGATTATGGATATGGGGGTGTGGGCTTTGATATGTTGGACTTAGGATTTGGGATTGGTTATGGTTTATCTTAGGATGGGATTTTGAAGGTAAGGGAATTTTAGGGTTTGGGTTGTATGGGGCTAGGATTATGCTAAGTTGGGTGAGGTGAGAAGTGATTTTTGGAGAGTTGAAGGTTGGTGGGCTTTGGGTATTTTCGATCTCCAGAGTAGAGCGGTAAAAGGTGGGGAAGGTGGGGGTATGCCAAGTCTTATTGTAGGTTCATTAGACTTTTTTGGGGTCTTAGGAGCCTTCAAATCGATAAAAATGCCATGTTTCGATGATTTGGGCTTTTTAGGCTCGTTGACGAATAATATTGGAAAATTTGATATTTTTAAATCTTTCGAATATGGGCCTATTCAAATCGGGGTGTATATCAGGGAAAGAAGGAAAGAAATGTCCCTTTCCTATATTCATTAGAGTTTTGAAAATATCTTAGATTTTATTTTAAAATAACATGTTTGTTAGGTTCTCGGTTTAGTTCAGTTATTTACAAAGTCTGAATCGAGAATCAAACTAACCCAATCGAACTGTTAATCAATCCAAACCGAACCAAACCAGCCCAAAATTCACAGTTTGGTTAGGTTCTTGGTTTGAACTGGATTAAGTTGCACCCTAGTAGAAACAACTCACTAAATCTTTAATCTCACATCAAACAAATATAAGACTTGTGTTCAATTAATAAATGTCTCAACTTTCCTACTTGCTTGGATGTGAGTAAAAAAGAAAGTGAGCCTCACGAGCACATGGGGGCCCAAGGCACCGTGAGACTGTAGTCCATTGTGTTTGGGTCCAATGTGTTAAGAAATGTCAATGTACGCACGTTGCGCACGCAATAACACACACACACACACACATACAAACGCACCAAACTGAAACGGATCAATTAAGGCCCAAACGACTATTTATTTACTCTTCTTACCGTTGGACTTTTCTCTATAAATGAAAGGTATACCCTAGAGTTCTATACACAGAAACATAATATTTTGATCTATCTTCTCTTCTTCTCAACTATTGCTATTATACGATTGTTCTAATACACTTATTGATTCGATCAAGCTTGTTGAATATCTATTATTTTTGAGAGCGTGATTAACATATTTGTAACTATTGAATCTTGAAAATCATTTGCCTGAGACTCAATTGCATTGTGGACATTATCCTAAGGGGGCGAAATTGATTTTAAGGACAACGACTTCTCTATGTTTCAGTCACTCAATCAAACCAATAAGTTTTTTCTAACTTGCTCTACTGTTTGTTTTGAATAGTCTATTTGGACTCAATATCCACATTATTTACAATAATCTTCACCTCCAAAATAGGAAAAAAATTGATTTGAATTGCTCGGTTTGAATGGTTGCAACATCATTTGTTCCACTATTGCCCTCACCTTTTCTCCAAATTTGAGTCAAAATGAATGGTTATGTTACGGCAATTGTTCGTTGGAGGCTTTGACAAAGATAGTGATCTCATCAAGCTTTTTTTCTAGTCTTATAAAAGAGACTTGCATATTAATCGTGATCATCCTTTGAAGACGAGTTTCAAGTTCCTAGAAGTGGGAGGCATTCGGTCGTAGGAAGGCTCCTCTAGGTACCAATTGTTACAATACAAACAAGTTGGTAATAGATAATAGCAAAACAAAATAGGAATAAAGAAAAGTAACGATCGGTTCGAGACGATCATTGTCTTGTAGATTTCATTCAATTTCATAATGCCTTCTACATGTGCTCCTACCTACCCTTTTGTAATAATGATGATTCCTACTGAAATGGAAACTACCTCTGATATTTCTGCTAAACAAGAAGTTATTTAAAAAGAAATTAGTATTATTCATGTAAAAATAGGAATTTATTGAAAAAGGACAAAACAAACTACTCCAAGTATTCCAATAACTGAGGATTGGGATTTATTCGGATAATCCAAACAAAAGGAAAATGCTTGAATGACACAGGCGATTTACTGGGACTCTCACAAGTCTGACGTGGGATGTGCACATAATCATAAATGTGTTTTCTCATGATATAACTAAAAATCATCTATGATTATGTATACATCTTCATGTAAGAATTGTGAGAATCACAATAAATCTTGTGTCACCTCAGCACGACTCAATCCAAAAAAATCCTTAAAGATGAATGGTTTCGGAGAGAAAATCAACGGTGTTTTAGATGAGAGCATTCTCATAGAAGACTTTGCTCAAGGGGACTTGTCCATAAGTTTGAAAAATGAGGGGCTATCTAAAATATTGATAAAAATGTGGAGGGCCATGACTAATTTTACATATGCATTTGTATTGACCTAAAATGATCGTTGGTTTCATCCAAGATACAATGCTTTGGGTATTTTTTGACTTGATGCACAATTGGATTCCACTTGAAACTGAATATTACCCAAAGAGAGAACGAGCACTTCTCTTCACCTACTTACTTAATATGACAATGATGCATCATCGATCAATCAATCCACTCACCAAACATTATAATACCTTCATAACTACAAGGACCAAGTCCGAGAAAACTAGAGCCTATATATCTCTCTTTATATATATATATATGGGGACGGTTCAACGGCCCTAAAATTTGCCAAGTTTGGTGCCAAACATTTTTCAAAATATGGGCTAAAAGCTTTGGAATGAGCTGATTTTTTGTGAGGATGATCTCTATGATGAGGAGATCATCTTCACGAAAAATCAGCCTAATCCAAAAATTTTAACCCCATCAAAAGTGATTTACAAAAATTGGACGGTCCACAATTCTTCAACTTGTAAATTAGAGTTAGAAGTTTCAAAATGAGCTGATTTTTTATGAGGATGATCTCTTCACCGTAGAGATCATCATCACAGAAAATTAGCCTATTCCAACCCCATCAAAAGTGATTTACAAAAAATGTATGGCACCAAACTTGGCAAACTTTAGGGTTGCCGAACCGCTCCCTATATATATATATATATATATAGGGAGCTGTTCAGTGGCTCTAAAGTTTGCCAAACATTATGTCAAACATTTTTCAAAATATGGGTTAGAAGCTTTGGATTGAACTGATTTTTTGTGAGGATGATCTCTACGGTGTAGAGATCATCCCCTCCAAAAATCAGCTCATTTTGAAATTTCTAACCCTAGTTTACAAATTGAAGAATCGTGGACTGTCCAATTTTTGTAAATCATTTTTGATGGGGTTAGAAGTTTTGGAATAGGCTTATTTTTTGTGAGGATGATCTCTAAACTTCTAACCCATGTTTTGAAAAATGTTTGGCAAACTTTAGGGCTGCTGAACCGCTCCATACATATATATGGGTAGCGTTCTTTTAACAAAATCCTAGCCAACATTCTAGACAAAGTTTTGTCTTATATGACTAAAAAGTTTCGGAATGGAATGATTTTTTGTGAGGATGATCTCAATAGTCAATAGATCATCCTTATAAAAAATCAGTCAATTCTGAAACTTTTAATCCTATGAAAAGTGGTTACAAACTAACAGTAAAAATTGATGGTTCACGATTCTTAATCTTATAAACTAAGGTTAGAAATTTTAGAATTTGATGATTTTTTTGTGAAGATGATTTTCTCATCATAGAAATCATCCTCACAAAAATTCAGCCCATTCTGAAATTTTTAACTCATATAAGGCAAAATACTTTGTCTAACAGTCTAGGATTTTGTCAAAAGAATGCCACCTTAACCATATATATATATATATATAGGGAGCAGTTCAACAACCCTAAAGTTTGCCAAGTTTGGTGCCAAACATTTTTTGTAAATCACTTTTGATGGGGTTAGAAGTTTTGGAATAGGCTGATTTTGAAATTTCTAACCCTAGTTTATAAATTAAAAAATCGTGGACCGTCCAATTTTTATAAATCACTTTTGATGGGGTTAGAAGTTTTGGAATAGGCTGATTTTTGGTGAGGATGATCTCCTCATCATTGAGATCATCCTCACAAAAAAATCAGTCATTCCAAAGCTTCTAACCCATATTTTGAAAAATGTTTGGCACCAAACTTGGCAAACTTTAGGGCTGCTGAACCGTCCCCATATATATATATATATAGGGGGCGTTCAATGGCAAACTTTTTAGCAAACTTTTTGGCCAAACATTTTTCCAAAACATGAGTAGAGGTTTTGGGAATGGGCTGATTTTTGGTGAGGATGATCTCTACGGTGAGGAGATCATCATCACCAAAAATCAGCCCATTCCAGAACTTTTAACCCCATCAAAAACAGTTTACAAAAAATAGACGGTCCACAATTTTTCCAGCTTGTAAACATGGGTTAGAAGTTTTGGAATGGGCTGATTTTGGTGAGATGATCTCCTCATCGTAGAGATCATCCTCACCAAAAATCAGCCCATTCCAAAACCTCTAACTCATGTTTTGAAAAATGTTTTGCCAAAAAAGTTGGCCATTGAACGCCCCCCATATATATATATATATATATATTATAATATATATATATATATAATAGATAATATATATGTATGGGAGGCGTTCGGAGGCATCAGTTTCGTCAGCCATTTTAACAAAAGTTACCCGACCGTTGGATATAATTAAATCGGACGGTCGAGATTGTTTATTACGTTTAAATGATAATTTATAGGTTTTTACTGCGCCATCCCTCATCTTTTGACTTATTAGTGTCACCTCCCTGACTAAAAAACAGCAGAGAGTGCTTATTACGTTCTCTCTCGTCTGTTCTCTCTAAAAGTCTCGAACAACCCTCCTCTCTCTCGCTGCAATTCCTCGACGAAAACCTCTCTCTCTCTCGCGACGCCGAAACCCTCGAACCTCCTCACTCTCACTCTCTCTCGTTGAAACCCTCCTCTCTCTCGCTGCAACTCCATCGACGAAGCACGAACACGAACACGAATGGCTCCTCTCTCTCGTCGAAACCCGAGATTTGCATCTGAGACACGATAGAAAAATAGAGGAAGCAGCATCAGTGAAGGAAAAAATAATTAAAAATGCAAATCAATCAAAGAATCAAAAAGAGAGAAAAAGATAAAGAATTTACATTCGAAAAATTGTTTTCTGGTTTTGAGAAAACTCTCAACTTGTTGAATCTCTTGTGAGAAACTTTGAAAATAAGGGAACAGAAGACATGTCTCTGCATACATTTCTCTATACCTCTCTGCGTCTCTTTCCCTTACACACACACACAACAGAGTTTAAATAGAGATTTAATGGTGGTCACTCTCTCTATATCTCTATCTCTATCTCTTTCTTTTCTGTTGCGTCGTATAATATACACAGGAGAGCAAAGAAAACGAAGAGAAGGACCGTTCGAACAGAGAGGGAGGGAGGATTCAACGAGAGCAAGAGAGAACGAGAGAACTGGTGTAGAACAAAACTCTCTGTTCTTCTTTCTTCGTTCTTGGGTTTTAAGTTGAGGGGAGGTATCACTAAATCCTTAAAAGTTTAAGGATGGCGCTGTAAATAATGGAGGTTTTATAACTTACACGCAAATCAGCTAATTTTCAATCCACGCCGTCCGATTTAATTATATCCAACGGTCGGGTAACTTTTGTTAAAATGGTTGACGAAACTGATGCCTCCGAACGCCTCCCTATATGTATATGTATATGGGAAATGTTCAGCAACAAACATTTTGGTAAAACATGGGTTAGAGGTTTTGGAATGGGCTGATTTTTGGTGAGGATGATCTTTACGGTGAGGAGATCATCCTCACCATATATATATATATATGGGTCCCGTTCACCACCCTTAGTTTTACCACACACTTTAACAAACGCGTTTTGTCTTACATGGGTTAGAAGTTTCGGAATGAGCTGATTTTTGGTGAGGATATCTCTATGGTGAGGAGATCATCCTCACCAAAAATCAGCTCATTCCAAAACTTCTAACCCCATCAAAATTGATTTACAAAAATGGACGGTCCATGATTTTTCAACGTGTAAACATGGGGCTAAACATTTCGGAATGGGCTGATTTTTGGGGAGGATGATCTTCTAATCATAGAGATCATCCTCACCAAAAATCAACTCATTCCAAAACTTCTAACCCATGTAGGACAAAAAACGTTTGTTAAAGTGTGTGGTAAAACTTAGGGTGCTGAACATTTCCCTATATATATATATATGTAGGGTCCCTATCAGTGGCCAACATTTTGGCAAACACTTTTTCAAAACATGGGTTAGAGGTCTTGGAATGGACTGATTTTTGGTGAGGATGGTCTCTACGGTGAGGAGATCATCCTCACAAAAATCAGCTCATTCCAAAACTTCTAGCCCCATTTTACAAGTTGAAAAATCGTGAACCGTCCATTTTTTGTAAACCATTTTTGATGAGGTTAGAAGTTTTGGAATGAGCTGATTTTTGGTGATGATGATCTCCTCACCATAGAGATCATCCTCACCAAAAATCAGCCCATTCCAAGACCTCTAACCCATGTTTTGAAAAATGTGTTTGCCAAAATGTTTGCCAAATTGTTGGCCATTGAACGCTACTCATATATGTATATGTATATGGGAAATGTTCAGCACAAAACATTTTGGTAAAACATGGGTTAGAGGTTTTGGAATGGGCTGATTTTTGGTGAGGATGATCTCTACGGTGAGGAGATCATCTCACCAAAAATCAGCCCATTCCAAAACCTCTAACCCATGTTTTGAAAAATATTTTGCCAAGTTGCTGACGGGACCCCATATATATATAATATATATATGATTGTTCATAGAAAATTAAGTGGAAAAATCAATACAAAATGTTGCATAATTACACATTTTCCCTGAAATTCAATTCTCCAACCCAAAACGATATTCCACCCTAAAATGTTCTCATCTTACCCATGAAAAAAATCTAAAGAAATTCATATTTTATTCAAATCATGACAAATTCCCTGCAATCATTATCATCATCAATTTCATAAGATATTGTGGTTTTTGGAAATATGTGATGTCAATTTGTGAAGAATTGATGATGACTACTTCTATCTATCCACTTCTTTATTCCTCCTGAAAAAAAAGAGAAAAAGAATAAAATACAAAATACCAGCCACTCTTTTATCTTTATCCACCAACCTCAATCATCCCTCATTGGAAAGATACCTAGCCTCCTATAGATTGTTTTGATCTTATCTTATTTCCAAGAAACCCATCAACATCATTCTACCCTACCGAGGAAAACAAGTCTTCACCAAGTAACAGAGATGATATTTTGAATTGAAGGTAAAAAAATATCTACTTTGCCAAAAAGGAGGGTATTTCACTCGTTTTATGTAAGTCTCTTCTAGTAAGAGACCTGACAATTTAAATGTAGTTTGAAATCTCAATTTATGTTTGAAATTCTGTGTGCACGGTAAGTGGGGGAACCGGTTAGGATGATTTCCTTTGGTGCAGCAATAAGACTTTGAAGAATCTCAATAGTCTAACTGTTTCCCCCACTAACTGAGCACACTGAAGTGATGGGCTTACTACTTCAGTGAACTCAATCAACTAACACTCGTCGTCTGATATTGAAGATTGAAGATTGAAGAATGAATGAAAAGAAAGAAAATGCTGCTGCTGTTTTGAAGATTGAAGAGAAAGAAGAAGAAAATTCTGTGTGCAATGTGTTAAAGCATCCACATTTTATATTTTATTATTATTATTATTATTTATTATATAGATAAGTCAAATGTCACACTTAACCATTGTATCTCTCTCGGTTGGGTATCAACTCATATACAAGAGAAAACCTAAAGATATGATGAAGACTACTGGTTAAAAGATGTGATCATTGGGTAATAGATGTGACTTTAGGTTTTAGAAACATCGGTTGGCAACGGTTCAGATTTTCAAAGTTTAAAATTTTAAATTTTAAATCACAAACCAACCGCATGGTACAATAGTTACTAAAAGTTACAACAAATTATTCTTCAAAATAACCACAAATTCATATACTCACAGCAAAATAGTCATAATAAGACATACACAGAGTCAAGGTAGAATAATACTAGCAAGTCTGATACAATCATTCATGCCTACTAACAAACATAAACTCCAAGCTGGAGAAAGTAGTAGAAACTAAGCTATACAAGAAAGGAATCAAAGAAACATCAGCTGTGAATCAAAGACAATGGAACAGATCTTAGTAAAATCCTCTCATAGGCTCTGATTTTTAATCCAAACTAATTCCTGGTTTATGGGTTTCCCTTCCATCTAGGATAAGCATTCTCCTCTCTGTTGTTTCTGAAAGCACAGCATCCAATGGAGTAGACTATGATTAGGAACACCAGAAAGATGACGTTAATCACTGCAACCTTCTTCCAGTCTCGTTTGAGGTTGTCGAGTAGTCCGGCTTTGCAAGATTGGCAGTCGAAGCAGAGATCATTGTTGTTCCAAGTTGCACAATCTGGGTTTTGGCTTGTAGTGGTGTTCAGCTTGGTCCAGGTGGTTGGGCTCACATATGTGAATCCACATTCTGTTGGTGGCTTGCAGCAACCCGACTGCAATGATAAAATATATATATTAGAATTCGGATTTGGAGTTTACAACTTTAGAATAAAAGAAATCGAGAATGCCCATTCTATCAGAACATTAGTATTTCATGTTTATTACTTTGGGGCAAAAGGCAACCAATTAATAATGCCCAAGTCTTGCTCATAATAGTAAAGTTTGCAGACCTTGTGTTACTTAACATTATGTGAAGAGCAAGAAACCAAGAACAAAGGTTATTCTATTATGGCTTAACTTTTTTTTTTTTGATAAGTCCACGCCATTAAAGCATTGGTGCTTCTGGAGTGTATTGTTTAGGCTCTTATAGTATTAGAGTCAGCACCACGTGTCAGGTTCAAAGTCTTGGAACCACAAGGGGGCGACCAAGTGGCAAGCCGAGCCTTGACAAGTTCCTCAATAAGGGTAGGTCAAGTGTTCGGAACCCCACGAAGCAATGAATTCCTTGGGGCCACCCCTCGAGGGTCTAGTTGACCCTTGACTCAACTAGTTGCACATAAGACTTTCCGAGGGGTCGGTGCGTGCAACTGTGGGATTAGTCTCACCCGAAGGGTGGGGATACCCATGATAAGAGGAAAAAAATGTTCAATGTCTCGAAAGGGATAATCCTAGGGAAACGGCTACCTAGGCTTGAGAAGGGTACCGAAGTGAAAGCCAACACAGAGTATTGAGGAAAAGGCTCACCAGGGACCTATCTAAGAAGGGTACCAAAGATTGAAAGCTGTCATCACGACAGAGTGGGCAGCCACAGATGCCCAAGAAGGGTACCTTGGGAACCAGAGTGAAAGCCACCACATAGTCTGGGGGGAAAAGGCTAGTTTGGGGATCCAAAAAGGGTACCAGACTGAAAGCCACTCTGGAATGAGCAGCAGCAGCCACAGAAATTGGAAATTGGCTGTTGAGTGTGGTGGTGTAATACAACTCCAAAGTGTTACTAGGTATTGACTTCATTTCCGCATCAGCATTGCTTAGGTTTGGCATATTGGTTAGATTGGATTCATATCATGAAGCAGAGAACAATTGTTAGGACTAGAAAAACCATAAACGCCGTATCTCTACAAAGAGATGAAGAACACAAAAGATACATCGAGATAATGAAAATTAATT